>NC_048598.1:162484134-162799959 GCF_003668045.3 Cricetulus griseus
TCAAGTCACAGAAAAGACAGCAGAGAGCTTGTTCAACCAGAAAATTTCTGTCATTTTCTAGGATTACAGAGTAGGTGACAGGGTCACATTCAAATAACTATTAAGGCACTGTTTTAAAATACAATTAAGGAGTCCAAAGTGTTATTAATTGGTGATCTCCAGCCCTATCATAGATGATTTATTTATAAAATAGTTCATGTATCTTCTAAGATTATCAATATTCCCCAAAAGAGAATTTGGATGAGATAAATAAGCACAAGCAAAAATGATGACTTATAGGGATCTTCTTTGATTTTCAACTCTTAATAGCCAAGGGAAACTTCAGTAACATTGATGAAGTCCTTAGGAAAGGTCTATGCTATAGCACTCATTGTTCAGTGCTCTGGAATCAAGGGTGAGTGAGAAAGTGTCTCTGCTTCCCATGGAGCTCCTTGTCCTTGCTGCTATGTCACAAACATTAAGTTGTTGTTAGAAAACAACTATATGCTCTCCTAGAAATTATTTGCACATGTATGCATATATGTGTGTTTATGTAAGCTTGTGTTTTCATTTTATGGAAAATGAAGATAGTTCTAAGTTCAATAAGGAACTCCCATCATGGTGGTCTCAGGTATATTTCAGGTACATGCAAGTGCTTCATATGGCTAAAGGATGGTGATAAGGTTGCCAAATACTACAGTACATCAGCCATTCTCTTCTGTACAAATAAGATTTTAATACTGCAAACATATATTAGTTTTGAATATTTAAGATTCCTTCCTGTATATTGGTTAATTCCTTAAAGAATGTTGATAGTTGAATGGTGTATTCGAAATATATGACTCAACAATGCACAGGTAGTGAATGACTTATAGAGAAAACCAGCACTAATGTGATGGTCCCTTTGTGCTTATTACCCGACTAATTATACATTTCTAAATGTCATCAGTTTCTGAAACCTTTTAGTAATTTTTCCTCTTCGAAAAAGTCTAAAATCATTAGTTTTCTTCTAAACTCAATTGGGTTAGAAAAATTCATTTGCTTCTTGGGAGGTTCAAGATTGAGGATTCATATTGCACATAAAAAATTAATCTTTGGTCCATTATAATCTGCAGCCTTTGTTAATAATATATTAGATGGGTTTATTTCATAGATTTGAATGTATAGATGGGCACACTTTGGGATGTGCTGGTCAGACACGATTCTGAGCTCATTCTCATGCCAAGTAAAATCTAATGTTTATTGGTTTTATGCTCTGAGAAATATGACTTAGTTCATAAAAAGGATTTTTCAAAGTGTACTTACCCAAATATGGCTTCAGTAAAGACTATTTCTGGTATTGATCAACTATCTTCCTTTGGTACACAATGATTAATTCACTATTAAATCTTAAGATATGGCTAAGCCAAAGGGCAATGTTTTAAAACACTATAAAGATAAAAGAACAATGAACTAAAATCAAACAAGCAAAATCAAGCAAACAAAAGAACAAACAAACAAACAAACAAAAACAGATTTCTCAGCTACACTCTGCATAGTGCATTCTGCTTTCACAAAATAGACATAGCTTTCCAAGATTTATAAAATACATGAATAATTATAAACAGATTCTAGCCCCTATTATTCTCCATATTCAACAGTATCCCATGTATTTGTTTTTCTCAAAGATTACAAATATTTTATTGAAAGCTGTAAATTCAAGGCTTACAAGGAAATATAAAGCTCTTCAGTGATAATTAAAATTTACTATGAATAAATAGTGCATGAAATATTGTATATTCCCATAATTTTTATGTTAACAACTTATATGTATATTACTTTTACATTTTCAACTTGAAGTAATTCCATAAAATGTACTTTAATTTTTGAAATGAATATAGTGCTCAACCTTTGAAATTAACCTTCTACTCCATCAGCCGATTAGGTGTTTGTGGGGAAAAGGCCTGTAGTATGATGGCTATTAAATCTCTGTAATCATTATCTCCATGAGCCCTGTACCTTAGTCAGGCAGGGCCCAGCCTCCATTCTTCTCTGTCTTCTGTAGAATTTATTATAAACATATATTATTTTCCTAAAATGCCCAAGACCACTAAAACCACTGATCTCCTAATTCCTTCAATCAGTTGTAGTTCATCCCCTCTAAGAATTTACCCATTATTTATTTCTCCTCAGAAAACAATCTCATATTTACTTATCAGTTTCTACTTTACAAATCTTCATTTATTTAGAATGTCCTTAATACACTTATTTATTCACTTACCAACAATTACTCCCAGGTTAGGATATTGCTGAGGGGTAGAACATTTGCCTAGCACATGTGAGATGCTAAGCACAATCCTCAGTACTGACAAGTAAGCAAGTAATATGAAAAAAGAAGTTACTCCCTGAAAATCTGTAATATCACCAGGTTTTACAATGGAGGTGTTGGCTATACAATGGTGATTAAAACACCTACAGTTTCTATACTAAATAAATGTCATCATCCTAAAAGAATATTGTAAAACTGCTATGTTCAAGTCTAGAATCAATTTGAAATGCTAGCTCATGTGATCTAGGCTTTGGCCTGGGGACTTTATTTTCAACTAGTTTTATTTTGTAGCCAGTAGGATAGTGGCAGACAGCTTGCCCTTTGAATAATGGTTTCATCTAGTTCTATCCTGTTTTATCCTTGGTATTCTTTCTGTTCCATTACACCTAAGATACAGAATCTCTGCTTCCTTATTGCTAACTTCATATCAGCAGCCACGTGTTACAGATGGAGTCAGGCAGATTTCTAAGGAGGAGCTTTTCAATGACTCTGATTCTCTCTTAAATTTCTCTCTTTATTTATTTAATGGAACTCAATTTGTTAAACTTGGGGGCAAGCATCTTTATCCTTTGAGCTGTCAAGCTATCATTGGGATCCTCTTAATGATCACAACTAATGTAAAATGGTTCTTCTACCCAACTCAGCAACACTTAATTGTCCCCATCTTCCAATGAGCTTTGCCTAGAATTTTTCTTACAGGAATATGTATGCACTCTTGATTTTCCAACATACATAGTTGATTTGGTCAGCACATTGAATCATGTCAATTCCGCTGAGCAGAATATTTGCTTTTCTCTTTGTAGACTTAACCCTCCAGGCCAATGAGTCTTTGGGGAATATTGGGGTAAAATCAAGATTTGTTTTTCCTCTGTGTCCACTCTACTTGTATGATTTTTGTTACCCCTCCCATTATGCATCTACTTTACCTTCAGCAATCCAAGCCTTTACCTGCTGTATTGCAGTGACCCCTTCTGGAGTCCCAACAATCAGCCATAACATTATTTATGCTTGTAATACCTACTACATCAGATGTTAATAATAAATATACATGTGGTGGACAGAAATGAGCACATACAATTAAATTCATCTTTGGTGAATTTTGCTCACTTAGTAATGGAATCAGATTTTCTGGTTTGTATACTATAAATTCCCAGAACTTTACCCCAGAGAGTTTGTCACTGAAAAAAAACGAGTCACATGTACCAAACTGTGAAGGCATTCACTTTCTACAAGTAAAAACCCAGGAAATGTCCAAGTGTTCATTCATGATCATTATTTATCAATAGTATATTCTATTTCTTACAATTTCCAATCTCTGAGATGACAAATGATGGAGCCATCCAACAGAATGTGCATCCCGTCCTCAATCCACCTGCTACAGATCTTCCTACAGTCAGCCTTCTCTTCCCCCAGGAGTCAGTCCTGCCACCTCATTCAGCTTTGCACTCTCAGCTTTGACTGGCTGAATTGTCAAAGTGTTCTTGGGCACCTTTCTAACAGAGTTGCCAATAATTTTTTTCCTTATAGTTTTCAAGGGCACAGGATTAGCAGAAACAGTGAGCCTCTGTCTTGATATCACTGTTTTGTAAAAGAATACAAACACTCAATTTCAGGTATTTGGCAAATGTAAATGACATTTTAGACATGCTGGATTATCATGACAAATATATCTCTCTCTTATTTAAGGCACATAATAAATGCATTGAGAACCTTGTGATGTTTTATAGCCAAGTGGAAGGCTAACTATTCTTTCCTCTGCTACTGACACACCAAATTAATTTTTATTGAAAATTAATTATGCATATATAAACATCAGTTCACATCACTTTACCTAAGTATATCCCAGGAGTGTGTAAAGAGACTTCAAACCTTGCTAAATTTGAATTACAAAATTACTACTCTTTAGTGACAGATTAAAGCAAAAAACTAAGAAGTTAGCAAATCAGTCTTCTCTTTTGTTTCTACTACGTAGTCTAAGGCAGGGATTTCTCATCTGCCTTCACAGAAGCTGCACTCTAACCAGAAGAGGGTGTATGTGAGTATATGCGTAAAACAAAACACTAGAGAAAGTACCAAGTGGTCTAAAGAAGAAAATCTTGCATTAATGAAGGATAACTAGACTAGGAAATAGTGGAAGCTGTTTTGGAAACATGGCATGTGAGCAGCCATATGAATGATCATGAAATAGCAACCAACAGTTTAGATAGCTGGGAGAAGCAAACCCAGGCAGAGACAATAATAATTGGAAATCCTCTGATGAAGAGAGAATTTTGGTCTAACAAAGGATAAGGAGACAGAGCTTGGTACCACATCGGTCTGAAGGGGCAGAATTAGTAATGAAACCTTGGGAGAGGAACCATGCTTAGTCCTGGGAAAGAGTTGAAAAATTAAGTAAAATGAAACATGGAGAATTCTACATAAAAGGATCTTGGTACAACAATAGTGTATAAAAATGTGACTTTGGGACTCTGGAAAGGCAAAAGCAGGAAAAGGAAGCTCAGGGAGGTGACCATAATAAGCCTTTTTACCATGACATGTGATAAGAACTATTGCTGTAGTGTTGAAAACAGAATTCAGGTTTCCTCAGGATTTATTGTAAGGAGTGTGGAAATGAAGTCAGGTAACTCCATAGTGTTGGTCAAAACAGTGGGTCGGAGGCTTGGGATTGAGAAAGGCAAGTCTTGAGGGCTCTTGGTAAATGCCCGTCATCACCCCACAAACATAAAGTTTGTTGGATGCCATGAAAAGGAAGTTTGTGTTTTCACTCAGCATCTCCCCAAAACAACTTCATATTCAACACAGTTTGGGGATCCTCTTTTATAAACTATTTGGATAAAAGTTAATGAAGTTATTTTTATCACTTTGCTAGTCATTTTCATATTAAAAAGGAGCCGTCCAATTACTCCATATGCATTTATACACAATCTCAGATTAATAACAATGACTTGCTCTCAAGCATCTGCTTTGAAACCAGGAAATGTGTGTTTGCCTTCTGTCTTAACATTGCTCACACCTCTCAATCCTGGACTAGTTGTCGCTTGCAAATAAGTAAGGCATTGTTTGATATATTATTTTAGCATGCATTCCCTCCCTTAAACATTGTCATCTAGAGGACTGAGGACCTTTTGGCCCCTGTCACTTCACCCCTTTTAATGTTTGTCTTTTCATTCTTTTTACAATTCCATACATGTATATAGAGAATTTTGGTCATTTATTTTTTACACTCATTACCATCTCTGATACCCTCTCTCCAGCTGAAACCCTCATTCTTCACAAGTCCCTTCCTATTACAGTTTCTCTCTATGAAATCTCTCTACGATTTTGACCCACTGAGAATAATTGTAGTCACTTGTACGACTATAGGTAAGGTATTTTCTACTGGAAAATAGCAATTTATCAATGGCTTATAATACCATTGATCGCTTCACCCTTTAAATTTCTCTATGACATTAAGGTAGAAAAGTACTCAGTTTTCTAGCCTCAGTGGTGGTTTGGATGAGGGACGTACCCACAGATTCATGAATTAACATATTTTGTCCCCAGTTGATGGAGCTTTGGGGGGGGAGTGTTGTGGAACATTTTAGAAGTAGACTCTTAACAGAGGAAGCACAAAACTGGAGGTGAGATTAGAGGGTTTACAGGCTTCCACTTTCAGGTCATGATTTTTTCCTCTTACATATAATTGAGAGACTGATATTTGATCTCTTAGAAGATTCTTGCAGTCATGTCTTCCCTGTCATTATGGACATTCAGCCCTCTTGAATCATAGGCCAAAATAAACTATTTCTTGTATAAGTTGCTTTTGATCAGGGTATTTTATCACAGCAACTGACATGTAGCTAATATAGCCTGTTTCATTATTTATACATGATTGTATTATATTTGATTTGTAAGGAGGAGTTAAGGAGTGTTCAATAATAGCATCATTGAATCATAGTTTAGAATCTTGCTATTCCTGATAGGTGCTCAGGCTACATAAAGTAAACAGACAAAAGAGAGAGATGGGTGACCTCCCTCTATTCTTTACTGTTCCACATCTTGTTTTGATGGCAGGCCTTCCTTTCATACCTACTGGTGTCACTCTACCAAGCTGTGTAAGCAAGAAGCCTGAAAGCAATGTCTTGAGATTCAAGAAGTGTGGATGTATTCTGGTTTTACCATTTCTGAATATCGTACAGGGAAATTATTGTTTCTGTTCTTGGGTTTTGTTTTAGTGTGCTCATGTAAAAAGGCTTGAATTCTTTAGAAAACTGATTAAATTACACATGGTTGTCTGTATGGAAGTATTTTATAACATACACCAAAGTTACTAAAAAACGTGAAATCCCACAGTGCCTTCACTCACATCATAACCTTAGTACAAAAAGTACCATACCTTCTCTTCATCCTTCAGATCACCATGGACAGTGATATATTTTGGTCAGTATTTTCCAAGATTGAGTTCATTATACAATTGTCAAGTCAGGACCTTTTATATCATATCAGTGCAATGGTATCAATAGTCAAAATGACATTGTAATTAAAATATTTCAGCCAAGAAATTATCATTTTTAAAATGTTTTAGTGCTAATTGAATAAATTTACAATAAACAAGAAAGGTATCCCTTCCAGCCCAGAATGAGTTCCCATGAATGTTTAGCTGTTTGAAGATACTTGGAAATTTTCAAATTCCCTGATTGTGGGAATGGATGGTGATGAGAAACTCATCTAAATGAATGGATAACTAAATTAAGGTTTGAAATGTCATGTTTATAGATCTTACAAGGTAAAATTTGCTTCTAGAAATTTTAAGGATCATGTTTAGCTTACATTAATTTCCCTAAAGATCTCTATATAAATCATGGCAAAAATATGTGTCTGGACGGTATTAAATTAAGCCCATTCTTCTACTTTTAAACTTTAGCTTGCAAATGTTTAGGTTTATGTATTTATTTCTTCATGTAACATTTTCTAGTCTTCTCAGACATAGTTTGCTATGTATAGGCATGACTATCCTATCAAACCATCAGATTTCCATATAGCAGAAGATTCTTATCCAGTGTTATAGCCTGATTCATGCCCCATGCTAACATTCTAGCCACCAACTATAATGTTAAGATAATTTATGGAGTTCATGAACTTCACATTATAAAGAAACACCTACAAAGTAGGGTTTTGACAGGTTGATCAAAAACTGACCAGAAAGCTTCCTCCCTCAGGATTAGCTCTCATAGTCTTTGAAGCTGCTGTGCTATCTGGCAAAGGAAGAAACATAGTCAATAGTTCTATCTGCCTGGAAGGTTGGTAAACCACAATAAGGACTGCCAGGGCAGAAGGGCTGTACCCTGAAAGTTTCAATAGTGCCACTTACATCTTTATAGTGAACAATAGCTTTCTAATAGGACTTAGGGCCCACTCAATATGAATAAATTTATACCCAGTAGTATCAATCTTGCCAACTATCCATTCCCAGAAAGGTCATAGAACACCCTTTTGCCATTTTCCTAAACAAATATATTTTCTTATTGCATTCTAAATTTATCTCCTTAGATTTACATATCTAAATAGATATAAATGCAGCTCTCACCCCTACTCAAAGAAGATTCTTTTGCAACAGATGGGGACAATTATAGAGATCTACAAACTGCTGAAGCTGCTGAGAATACATGACAGTTGGGTGACCACCCCTAACTGATACACGTTCAACCCACTCTTTACACGTAAGGCTTGGGAGGCATCATAGAAGAGATTTATGAGTTTGAGAACCAGGATAACTGCTTATAGTGATTTTAAGACATGTTAGAGAAGCTGTAGCCCTCAAATCTCAACAACATGGTTGTCTAAACAAGACTTACACAATGGCAACTTCATCAGACACACCAGTGTGAATGGAGGAAATTTCAGAAGGTCACATATTAATTGAAGATATATAGGTAATCACTCATTGCTGGGATAAAGAATGAATTTTCTCTTGGGATAAGCTCCCTGACAGGTTATCCAATCCAATATAGTCATCCCTAAACATTTGTACATTAAATGGACTCAGCAGATTGTCTAATATACATATGTATGTATATATGAAACAATAATTGATGATTATATAAACAATAATTAATAATAATTGAAGGGATTATAGGGGTCATGGGAAGGAACTGAAGTGGGGAAACGAGGATAAAATTGATTTAAATAGAGTAATCTTGTTTAAAATTCTCAGAGAAAGCAAAAAATAAATAACAAATAAATTGAAAACAAGAAAAGCCTGATTACTCTTACACAACTTAGAAATATTGTTTTCAAAGGATGTAGATAAAAATTACAAACTGAGAACCTCATGTGAGGTGCTTCTTTCTGTAGCTTCTGTTCTATACAACCCTTAAAAGCCCACTCATTTCACTGCATTAACCAATATGTAGAAGGAGTTAACTGATGAAAATGATTTTTGTTATATATGTAGAGGACCTAGTGAGAGCCACACAGACCATGTGCTTGCTGTTCTAGTCTCTGTGAGTTATATGAGCTTCCCTCATGTTGATTTAGAGAGCCTTGTTTCCCTAATGCCCTCTATTCCCTCTGGCCTTAACATTATTTCTGACTCCCTTTTTAAAGCTTTCCTGAACTCAGAAGGGAAGGATTTGATGGAGACATCCCATTTAGAGCCTTGTGCTCTAAAATTCCTTCCTTTCTGTTTATTGTCTGGCTGTCCATCTCTATGTTTGTTTCCATCTGTGGCAGGAACAAGCTTCTCTGACAATAGCTGAAAAAGGTACTGATACCGGAGTATAGCAGAATGTCCTTAGGAGTCTTCCTATCACTACTTTATTTATTATAATTAGAAATAAGATTACTTTACATGTTAATGCCAGGTCCCTCTCCTTCCCCTTCTCCCTTGCCCCCCCCCAACTAATACCCTACCTATCACATACCATAGGGAGGGTGAGGCCTTCCGTAGGGGGCCTAGAAATCTGCCATATCCTTTGGGATAGAGCTTAGGCCAAACACCTTGTGTCTAGGCTCAGGGAATATCCCTCTATGTGGGATGGGCTCCCAGAGTCCATTCCTATCCTAGGGATAAGTACTGATCTACTACAAGGGGCCCCATAGTTCTATACCCCACTTTTTAATTGGAATATTTGGTGTTTTGGAGTATAGCTTCTTGAGTTCCTTTTAAAATTTGGAGATCAGACCTCTGTTGGATGTGGGGATGGTGAATATCTTTGCCCAATCTGCGGGCTGTCGTTTTGTCTTGTTGGCTGTGTCCTTTGCCTTACAGAAGTTTCTCAGTTTCAGGAGGCCCCATTTATTAATTGTGGATCTCAGTGTCTCTGCTACTGGGATAATGTTCAGAAAGTGGTCTCCTGTACCAATTAATTCAAGGGTATTTCCCACTTTTTCTTCTAATAGGTTCAGTGTGGATGGATATATTTTGAGGTCTTTTATCCATTTGCACTTAAGTTTTGAGCATGTTGATAGACATGGGTCTATCTGCAGTCTTCTACATGACAGCACCCAGTTATGCCAGCACCATTTGCTGAAAATGTTTTCTTTATTCCATTGTATAGCTTTAGCTACTTTGTCAAATATCAGGTGTTCCTAGGTCTTCAGGTTAATACCAGGGTTTTCAACTCAATTCCTTTGGTCTACCTGTCTATTTTTGTGCCAATATCAAGCTGTTTTCAGGACTATAGCTCTATAATAGAACTTAAAATCAGGGATGGTGATGTCTCTGGAAGTTCTTTTATTGTACAGGGTTGTTTTGGCTATGCTGGTTCTTTTGTTTTTCCATATAAAGTTGAGAATTGTTTTTCCAGGGTCTGTGAAGAATTGTGCTTGGATTTTGATGGGGACTGCATTGAATCTGTAGATTGCTTTTAGCAAGATTGCAATTTTTACTATGTTGATCCTACCTATCCAAGAACATGGGGGATCCTTCTATTTTCTGGTATCTTCTTTAATTTCTTTCTTTAAAGACTCAAAATTCTTATGGTACAGGTCTTTTACTTTTTTTGGTTACTATTACCCCAAGGTATTTTATATTGTTTGTGGCAATTGTAAAGGGTGATGTTTCACTGATTTCATTCTCAGCACATTTATCATCCATATATAGTAGGGCTATTGATTCTTTTTGAGTTAATCTTGTATCCTGCCACTTTGCTGAAGTTGTTTATCAGCTGTAGGAGTTCCCTGGTAGAGTTTTTTGGATCACTTATGTAGACTATCATATCATCTGCAAATAGTGAGAGTTTGACTTCTTCCTTTCCGATTTGTATTCCCTTGATCTCCTTTGGTTGTCTTATTGCTCTAGCTAGAACTTCAAGGACAAATTTGAAGAGGTATGGAGAGAGTGAGAAGCTTTGTCTTGTCCCTGATTTCAGAGGAATTGCATTGAGTTTCTCTCCATTTAACTTGATGTTGGCTGTGGGCTTGCTGAATATTGCTTTTATTATGTTGAGTTGTGTTCCTGTTATCCCTGATTTCTCCAAGACCTTTATCATGAAGGGGTGTTGGATTTTGTCAAAGGCTTTTTCAGCATCTAGTGATCATGGGGTTTTTTTCCTTCAGTCTTTTTATATGGTGGCTTACATTGATGGGTTTTTATATGTTGAACCATCCTTGCATCCCTGGGATGAAGCCTACTTGATCATGGTGCATGATTTCTCTGATGTGCTCTTGGATTTTATTTTCCAGTATTTTATTGAGCACTTTGCATCATTGTTCATGAGGGATATTGGCCTGTAGTTCTCTTTCTTAGTTTTGTCTTTGTGTTCCTTGTGTACCACAGTTATTGAAGCCTCATAAAAGGAGTTTGTCAATGGCTCTTTTGTTTCTATTGTGTGGAACATTTTGAGGAGAATTGCTTTTACCTGTTCTTTGAATTTCTGGTAGAATTCTGCACTGAAGTCATTGGCCCTGGTCTTTTTTAGTTGGGAGACTTTTGATGACTGCTTCAATTTCATTAGGGCTTATAGGTCTATTTAAATTGTTTATCTGTTCTTGATTTAATTTTGATAAGTGAGACCTATCCAGAAAATTGTCCATTTCCTTTAGATTTTCAAATTTTGAGGAGGACAGGCTTTCAAAATATGATCTGATGATTCTCTGGATTTCCTCACTGTCTGTTGTTATGTCACCCTTTTCATTTACTATATTTTTAATTTGTGTGTTCATTATCTGCCTTTTGGTAAGTTTGGATAAAGATAAAGATTTGTTTACCTTGCTGATTTTCTTGAAGTCCCAACTCTTACTACATTAATTCTTTGGATTATTTCCTGGCATCTACTTCTCTGTGGTGAATTTGCTTCCATTTGTTCTAGAGCTATCAGCAGTGATGCCAACTCTCTGGTGTGACTAATATTTAGTTTCTTCATTTGAGCACTTAGAGCTATGAACTTTCCTCTTAGTACTGCTTTCAAAGTGTCCCATAAATTTGGGTATGCTGTGTCTTCATTTTCATTGAATTCTAGTTAGTCGTTAATTTCTTTCTTTATTTTTTTCCTTGACCCAGGAATGGTGCAATTGCGTGATGTTCAGTTTCCATGAGTTTGTAGGTTTTCTGCAATTTGTGTTGTTTTTTAATTCTAACTTTAAAGCATGCTGCTCTGATAAGACACAGGGTGTTATTCCAATTATTTTGTACCTGTTGAGGTTTGCTATGTTGCTGAGTATGTGATCAATTTTATGAAGGTTCTATGTGATGCTGAAAAGAAGGTATATTCTTTTATGTTTGAATGGAATGTTCTATAGATGCCTGTTAATCCCAATTTTTCCTTTGCTGCTCTTAATAGTCTTTCTTTATTCTCTATGTTTGGTGTTTTATTATGTGACAAGGGGCCTTTCTTTTGTAGACCACTACTTGGCATTCTGTAGGCTTCTTGCACTTTCATTGGCATGTCTTTCGATAGGTTGGGAAAGTTTTCTTCTATGATTTTGTTGAATATGTTTTCTGCACTTTTGAGTTGGGTTTCTTCACCTTCTTCTATACCTATTATCCTTAAGTTTGGTCTTTTCATGGTGTCCCATATTTCCTGGATATTTTGTGTTAAGGATTTGTTGGACTTAAGATTTTCTTAGCTTGATGAATTTATTTCCTCTAGTTTATCTTCAGCATCTGAGATTCTATCTTGTATCTCTTGTATTCTGTTGGTTATGCTTGTATCTGTGGTTCCTGATTGCTTGCTCAGCTTTTCCACTTCCAACATTCCCTCAGTTTGTGTTTTCTTTATTGTTTCTATTTCAATTTTCAGGTCCTGAACTGTTTCCTTCAGCTGTTTAATTTTATTTCCTTGGCTTTCCTTGATTTCTTGCATCTTTTGGTTTGTCTTTTCTTCTATTTCTCTGAAGGATTTTCTGATTTCCTCTCTTAATGTCTCAATTATTTGCATGAAGTTGTTTTTGAGATTGCTCTCTTTGCTTATTCTGTTTTGGGATAATCAGGTCTTGCTGGTGTAGAGTCCCTAGACTCTGGTGGTGTCATATTGTTTTTCCTGTTGTTGAATGTTTTCTTATATTGTTGTCTTCCCATCTCTTTTTACAGTGGGTGCAAGTGGTATCTCTTCCTTTCCTGGTTTGTATGGGTCCAAGGTACTCTTCCAGTGGGTGCAATTGTCTCCCATACTCTGATGGGTCTCAAGGCGGGTGCAGGGGGGTTCTAGGAACTTTCTCTCCAGGCAAGTGAGAGCGGGACCAGCACAGAGATGTCAGCAGTCTCTGGGTTGCTTGGTTCTCAGGGGCCAAGTCGACCTGTCTGGGTGCAGGAGTAGCCCAGCTATCTCAGTAGAGTTAGGGTTGCTTGGTCCTTAGGGGACAATTTGTATTTTATTTTATTTTATTTTATTTTTTAGGCCACTGGTGCTTGATTTTATCCTAGGTTTCTGGGTTATCTAGTCTCTGGTTCTTAATCACCAAAAAGTGTCAGGTATAAGTTCCATCTTGTGGAGTTGGACTGGCTTTCAGTTTAGTGTTTTTATGGGACCCTGTAGTGTGTGAATGTTGGGTCTCTGATTCTAGTGCCTTCTCATAGGTTCTTTTCCTCTGTTGGTTTGCCTTGTCCAAATTTGACATGAAGGCTTTTATTTTATTAAATTTTATTTTATTATGTTTTGTTGTTTTCTCTTAGAAGTCTGCTCTTTTTAAATAAGAGACAGAAAGAGAATGAATCTGGATTGGAGGGGAATATGGAGAAATTGCAATGAGAAGTAGGAAAAACAGTAATTGGAATAGGTTGTATGAGAAAGAACCTATTTTCAATAAAAGAGAAAATATTTTTCTTAATTTGATTCCACATTGCTCTGATATATAGGATAATCTTCTTGGGGCACTTTTAAAATTGTAGACTGAAGGAAAAATATTTAAGATAATTTTACAATCATATTATTTGAATGTATGATGAAGTCACATGTTTTTGTTTTATTGTTTGTATAACTCCCAACTCTTCCCATAACCCCTTCATTTGCTTTCAAACTTATGACATCTTCTTAAATTATTTTGCTATACACATGTACGTGGGAGATCTCTCTCTCTCTCTCTCTCTCTCTCTCTCTCTCTCTCTCTCTCTCTCTGTGTGTGTGTGTGTGTGTGTGTGTGTTTGCATTCAGCCTCACCTTGTTGTTTCTATGTATTTATGTTTTGAGCTTACTACTGGGTTTGGATATGTTTTCAGAAGGATATTTTCTCAAACATGTAAGGAACAATAGTCCAAACAAACTATAACCATTTTCATCCTCTTGAATGTTCCTGTCCTCTGGAAAAAACACAGTCAATGATATGTACTGTATCATTCCAGATACTCTCTTTTGCATAATCATATTTTTAACCAATAATAGCAAAGGAGTCTTAAAATCCCCAGTATTCTAAGGAGCTAAAATGTTTACTTATAAATATCTGGGTTATAAGAAAGGATCAGTATGCTTTCTTCTTATCTTTATAGCATAGTAATCTGCATTTGAAAAACTTTGCACACAAAACACCTATTTAGTCTAATACTGAGCTATGATTTTGCAAACAAAACATTAGGAAATGGAGATCAGTGATGCATCTGAATAGCAGTTGTGACTGTTCCTTTCTTAGTCATGCTACCTGAACTGCTACTTACCTTGTGCTGTCAATTTTCCCCCTCATTACCACTCTCTATTTTTGCAATAATACAGACCAAACCTCATTTAAAGATTCAGTTCTAGCTGTAAATCAGACAATAGGGACCTGGATAGGTAGCTAATTGTTAGAGTGTTTGTCTAGCAGAGTACAAGGTTGTGATTTTGTCCCTAACATTGGAAAACAAGCAACAATTCACTAGTATGACTCTGATGTACTGTTTTTCACTTTTCATCTCAGTACTTTCTTTTGTAATTTTTTTATTTGAATGCTCTATGCCATATGTTATCAAGATGGTTGTAGAATGCGTTTGAATTTGACCAGTCTAATTAATTGTCAGAATTTTCTGATAACAAACCAACAAATCAAAAACAAAGAAACAAACAAACAAAGGTGATGGAGGAATTATGATTCTAGATATTAAGATATCTTGCCGAGCCATAGTGTTAAAAATGATGTGGTCTTGGCATAAAAAATAGACATATAGACCTGTGGAACAAAACCAAAGACTTAAACATGAGCACATGTTTAAGCTTCAGTCACTTAATTTTGACCAAGATACCAAAAATATGTTGGAAAAACAAAAACATCTTCAAATGTGCAGGGAAATTTGGCTATTTACATACAGAAGGTTGAAATTAGATCCCCATCTGTCTCCTTGCAAAAAATAATTAACTCCAAAAGGATCTAAGGACTAATCCTGAAACACTGAATCACTGAAAATGCTAGAAGAAAGCTTACTTAGAAGTCTACATAATATATATGTAGAAAAGGACTTACTCCATTGTCTCTAAGAATTAAGGCAAACAATTGAGAAGCAGGACCTTGTGAATCTGAAAAGTTTCTGCACAGCACAAAAAAAAAATCAAGAGGATGCAAAAGAAACTTTGTCATCTATGCATCTGACAGAGGTTTAGTATCCAGAATATAAAAAGAAATAAAATAATATAGAATCAAAAAGACAAATGACCCATTCAGAAAATGAACATGGGATCTGAATGGAGAATTTTCAAAAGGAGAAAGAAGAATGACTAAGAAATATCTAAAAAAAACCTCCATAATACTTAGTAACAATAGAAATGCAAGTCAAAACAACTTAAGATTTCATTTTACCCCCATCAGAACTGCAAAGCTCACTTGAATAACTGGCAATAAATGATGGAGGGAATGTGGGGAAATGGGAACCCTCATTCACTGTTAATGGGATTGCAAACTATTACAGTCATGATGGAAATCAATGTGGAGAATTCTCAAAAGGTAAAAAATTAGTCTACTATATAATTCAGATATACCACTCCTGGAGGTAAGCTTAAAAGACTCAACACCATGCATCACAGATACTTGCTGCTCCCTACTCACAATATCTAAGAAATGGAAACAGTCCAAAATGTCCTACAAATAATGAAAGGGTAATGACAACGTGGTACATCAACACTAAGGAATATTGTATAGGACTAAGAAAAATAAAATCATAAACTTTGCAAGTTCATTAACTAGAAAAGATCATATTGATTGAGATAAACCAGGCCTAGAAAGAGAATCCACATATGCTCTCTCTTATTGAAGGCTCTTAGGTTCAAATCTTCAGATGTGACTACATAGCCCATAGATATTATGGAAACCAGGAAAGTGAAACAGGACCATTGACAGAATAGGGAATTTGAGCAGTAGAGAGGGAAATATCAGGGTATAAGAAATATGGTTAGGAAAATTGGAAAAGTGTAGCTGTTTAGAGAGGGAAAGGGACGCAAATACCAAAGAAGGTGGGAAGAATATAGAAGGGATTGGTAGGTTAAAAAATATGTTAGGAAGAAAGTGAAAAGGGAGTCACCATAGGGAATTGGAGGGAAAATACAGAAGAAGATGAGAGGAGGATAAAATAAAGGAGAGGAGCAGGGTACAAGTTATTTTCAAGGGAAATAGGAAAAGAGGGCTCTTTAATGGGGGTGTAGTAGGTAAATACAAAAGAAGATAGGGAAAGTAGAGGGGATTGGTAGGATACATGTATCTGATGGAAGAAAGGGAAAATTGGCGATCCTTAGGGAGGGAAAGGGAAGAAAATGAGGAAAAGGAAGTAGGTAAAATAACAAGGAACACAAGCCACCATCCCACAACAAAATATAACAAAGCTATAACTCATATAATACCTAAGAGACTCCCAAAACATAGCCTATAGCTGTTACCCTTGGTCAACCCCTAGAGGTAGAAGCTAAGTCCCCATTTTTGAAGATACCATGCTCTTCAGAAACAAGATTTGAACTGGCCTGAATGTCCCTTCTCTAAGGACTACCATTTAAGGTAACAGAGTGCACCATTCAAGATTCTAAATGAGGAAGACAACAACAGTTCCCAACCAGATGTGACACCTATGAATGACATAATGACCAGCATGTTGATAATCCTATAGGGAGGCACAATAGTGGCACACATATCTCAACAGTAACCCTAGGCCATCTAATTGGTGATAAGACCTAGTCAACAAGAAAGATAGTATGTCTAGTAGTGGAAACCTAGCTAACTGTTTGGTACTAGTTAAATCAATTATTGAAGAAAAATCTATAAGCACTAATTTATTAAACCAGCATAATCCCTAACAACAATCAATAAACAGTTGTTCTCATAACCACCAGTAAATATAATCTTCACCCCTCATTGAAGAAACTTCTCTTTACAATAGATAGAGACAACTACAGAAAACCCTAGCCAATTAATATGAAGAGTTGTTGATCATAATCCCAATAATACATATACTAAACATTCTAATACCCAAGGCTCAGGGAACTTTGTAGAAGAGGGGACAGAAAGATTTTAAGAGCAAGAGAAATGGATAGTTTGCTGTGGAAGTGTATCTCCTAGTAACATTAGAAGCTCTACCTGTAAAGTCTCACGAAAATGACCACCCAAACTTGAGATGAACAAGGAGACTCCAGCAAACATGCCAAACTGGACGGTTAAATGTTCACAAGAACCCTACACAAAGTTCTACAGGAAATTTAGTAGAGATAGGAGTTGAAGAAGTGGCCATCCCCAGGGAAAAGCACACTAACTGGTTTCCCAGTACCAAATGGTCAGCCCTGAAAATATACATACAAGTGATATTACATAGGCTAAAGAGGTTATATTTGGGATATATATGTACATACAAATGTATATATGCTTGCAATAATAATTGATTAAAAGAGAGTCTGAATTCAAAGAAGAGTAGAGCAAGGGGTATTTTATGTGAGCTTTTGGAGGGAGACAAGGAAGCGAGAAATGCAATAAAAAATAGACTCTCAAAAATAAACAACAAAAATCTCAGGATATTTTTTATTTTAAGAGCTTCCAATAACATATCAGAAATGTTCAATGACAAGCCATGAACTATTATTAAATACTATTAATAAGCATGAAGATTTTTTATCTGTTTTATTGAAAAAGTATTAAATTTTACTAATGGAAGTCCCTGTTCTGTATGTTATTATGCTTTCTCTTTGTGAAATTTGGAATACCATACATTAAATAGACTAATTTGTGTTTCTATTTGTATATGAGTATATAACACCAATGTAAGCACCTGTGTGTATATTGTCAGTGTTGTTTGGCATTGGATCACCAAATGGATTGCTGTATCCTAGAGAGGAACACCTTTCCCAGTCCCAGATTCATTCTGAGAAGTACTTTTCTGTTAAACTTGGGAAGCATGGAAACACACATTTTATATTTCTTTGATCTGTGTGACACTAGTTTATTATATTACAATACTGATATTTTTAAATAAAGAGAGATAGAGGTACAACAAATATATTTCTACAGGGTTTGAAATATATGAAAAAACATGTGAATACTAGTGAACTGAGCTTTAGATCTCTCATTTAGAATAAAAATGTTAGCATCCTTTCTTTGGGGTTTGTAGCCTACCATGTCCTCATTGAGCAGTGGTGTATTTAGTGTTAACCCTTCATAATTACATCACCAAATCTTAGGATATATCTCTGGCTTGCAGCACCTCATCATTAGCTAAGTCTAAGAGATAATAGCAGAATGCCAGCAGGAGAAATGACTCCTCAGCTTGAGACTTGACTGCATAGAGTATTTACCCTGATTAGAAAGATTTGTGAGTGAAACTGAGAAAAGTTAGATGCTGCTCAAAGAGAAAGAAGAAAAAAGAAAAAAGGAAAGAAAAGTATATTCAACTTACTGTTCAGTCACAATCACTAGAAAAACCCTTGAATACTCATCTCTTCTATTCTTCATGTGTGTCATTTTTCACTGCCTGCCAACTTTCAGTGAAGTCCTGTATACATCAGAAAAGTTTGCTGCTGCTATATCAAATATTTTTCATTTTGATTCATTAAACAACTTCTGATTCTTCACATTCCATACATTTATGTATACTTGCTTTCTCTTCTAGATGCCCTTGAAAATGGTAATGCCATTTTTCTTACCATATCTTCTTTTTGTGTTTGTTTGAGACTGAGACGGGAATTCACTCTTAAGCCCAGACTGGCCTAGAATTCCACATGTAGAACAGACTGAAAAATCTTCCTGCCTCTGTGTCTCCAGACTGAGGGAAACAAGCAAACACTACCATATCCAAATACTTCTGTCACATAACATGGTGACCTAACATTATTTCTGATCATGTACTTATTTTTTAATAGTTTAAGCCCTAGGATATCATGTGCCCAGTACTATGATAGAAAGCCACATATCTCTACAGTAATTTATCATACAAACATTAAAGGCATACTTAATGTTCTGAATTACTGCAATTACAAAGAAAGGCTTTAAGTCATATTCTTGGTACCAAGAGGAACTGATTCTTAAATTCAAACCTTATGATGAACTAAATTATAGTAAGTCACTGAATGGACCTAAAGACTCAAAGGTATGAAATCAAATGTAGAGTATTTAGAAAACAAAGAAAGGCTCAAGATAATTATCTGCCATTAATCCATGTGATCCACATAAAAATATCATTATGAATATTTTAAACACACCACAAAAGTAAGTCTAGTGCAATGACTGGAGATTATCTATAATTTAATAGGTAAGACATTTTTTTACCTACTCTGAAATTAAGGAAGTATTTAATCTAGATTTTAAATGAACATATGCCAAAAGCCCATGTATTTAATAAAAATAATATGCTAAAATAACCTACACAATTTTGTATATTAGTATAAAGAAAAAGTGTATATTTATCAGAATAAATGATGTTAAAAATGTATATCTTTGATGAACTGATGAGGCATACTAAAATGATATTTCTTCATAAAAATGCTACTGAGCTACAATTACATATACACATTACATATACACATTCACAAGGTTTCCTTGTGAAAATTTAAATCTTGTCTTTAACACTGAAATTCTACATGGTAAACAATCTTCCAAAATCTAAATGCATTAAAAACACATCATTAGTAATGTCTGCATTGGGGAGAGTAAGAGATAACACCATATTATGGCATTTGCATTCATGGGAAAACACAATATATTAGCAGCTATAAAATAGAAATAACTAGAATTCTTGTAACTAATATTCCAATACCAGTGCAACTTTACTGGATGAAGTAATAAAATATTATGATATGTTACAAAACCATTTTTAATTATATAAAACATACAGTACCTAGGTAAAGTTGTAAGATCTTTTAATAGTGATAGTCTTTTGTTTAATTTCTTCTTGGATCAAAGAAACAGTCTTATATGTTCTTGAAGATGAGGGGCTGTTTATTTCTCAGTTAACATTGAAGTCATTTAGATATTCAAACAGATTCAGATGGGTAACATTCACTCCCCTTAAGCAAATATTACATCCCAATATCCATTTTTCAGTCATTTATTTAGCTCATAAATAAAGTCATGCACAATTATGATACACAATACAGTATGTTCACAATGGCATGGCTAAATTAAATCTATTAACATGTTATATCACACATATTCATCATTTTTGTTTTGAGAACACTTAAAGTATACTATCTCACAACTTTTAAAATATAGCATATTGTTATCAACCATATTTATCATGCTCTCAGTAGACCTCACGACTTCACCGAGTCCAATATCCATTTTTAAGAAGGGAGAATTTAGAATAAATTTTGAAAAAAATACAAGGTTAACAAAGGGTATGTGTTAGGGTTTCTATTGCTGTGAAAAAGCATCTTGACCAAAAGAAACTTGGGAACAAAAGGGTTTCAGCTTACAGCCCTAAGATAACACTACATCACTGAAAAATTCAGTTTAGAAACTCAAGGCAGAGAACTGAAGCAGAAGCCACAGAGAAATGATAGTTACTGGCTTGTTTCTTCTGACATGCTCTGTTTGCTTTCTTATATAACCTAGGGCCAGCTGCAGAGGGTGTCATCACCCACGATAAGCTGGACCCTCCCATATCAATCCTCAATCAAAAAAATGCCCCTCTGACTCCCCTCCAGTCCAGTCTTATGAAGCACTGTTTGCAGCTAAGGTTCACTTTTCCAGAAAACTCTATATTGTGTGAACTTTTAAAAGAAAGAAACTGACCAGGACAGGAAATCTCAGAGAAATATTTATGTTTTAAATTTTCCTTCCAAAGTTCTAATAGATAGTATGATAAACAAAAATGAGTTTCAATTCTAAAATTGAATTTCAAGTCTTAATACAGAATAAATATTAGATTGTGTGCATGAAACCTTGGCTACATTTCTTATGGTGGCATACCTAAAAAACAGTATTAAATACATGTCTTCTGAGAGATTTTGGCTTGAACCAAACAACAAGAAAATATTTCTTTTATAAACATCCAATAAATCAAGCTTATAATCAGAACTTGGACATAAATTTCTAGCATTAAATACAGAGTTACTTTATGTAAAGGATCTGATTTACTAAGGTTACATTTGTAATACAGACTTGGTGTTATAAAAACATCTGAGAATATGTGAAACAAAGGAAAAAGAACTGTGGGCTAGCAAGAAGACTCAGAAAATAAAGGTACTTGCCATTAAGAGTGATCCCAAAACCCACATTATGGCAAGAGATAACCAACTCCAGCAAGGCATACTCTAGTCTCCAGACAAGAATAATGGCAGGTATGTGCCCACATGTATAAAACACACATATATGCACATTCACACAGAGATACATGCATTCATGCACACACACAACCCCCCACTCAATAAATGTAAAATAAAATGAAAGAATAAAAGATGCATTTGCAATCCAGTATCAAACCTGGGAATTTCATCACATTTCTATCATCCCTGTTACACGAATGGAAGCAAAAGTTAGTAGACACATAGATGAAGCTAACAACACAATTATAAGTGTGTTTTATTAGACATGAAAAGACTCAATGCAAAGAAGCCTTAGGAGCAAGTACGTGCTTTTTGAATTAGTACGAATTCCTTTTTAATTAAATAAATGTATTATTTATTTTACATCCTGACCACAGTTTTCTCTCCTTCTCCCATTCCATTCCCTTCCTCCATTCTCCTCTGCAAGATCCCAATCTATCCCCCCTCTGTTTCTGTTCAGAAAGGGGCAGGCATCTCTTGTATAACAACAAAACATGGCATATCAAGTTGCAGTAGGACTAAGTACTCCCCTTTGTATTAAGGCTGTGCAAGGCAACCCAGTATGAGGAAAGTTTCCAAAAGCCAGCCAAAGCATTAGAGACAACCCCTGTTCCCATTTTAAGAGTCCTGAAAATAGACCAAGATATACAACTGTCACATATATGTAGAGGGCCTAGTTCAGTCCCATACAGGCTCCCTATATTCTGATTTTGAGCTCCTATGAGTTCAGGTTGATTGATTGATTCTGTTTTTTTTTTTTTTGGTGTGTGTGTGTGTGTGTGTGTGTGTGTGTGTGTGTGTGTGTGTGTGTGTGTGTGTGTGTGATGTCCATAACCTGTTTGGCTCCTATAATCCTTTCCCCCTCTCTTTAACAGGACTTCCTGAGCTTAGCCAAATGTTTGGCTGGGGATCTCTGCATCTGTTTCCATCAGTTACTGGATGAAGCCTTTCTGATGATATCTGGGTAGTTGGGATAGTCACCAATATATGAATATAGCAGAAAATCATTAGGCAATCATTACATTGACACATTTTTTTCTCCTTAGTCATGTTTGGTTCTATTCTAGGTCTCTGTGTCATCCTGCCTCTAGGTCCTGATATTCCAGACAGTGTCAGAGGGGGATCACTCTCATGGAATGTGTCTCAGGCTGGAGCAGTCATTGATTGGCCACTTGCATAATGTCTGTCCAACCCATGCACCAGCACATCCCATAGGCAGAGAGATTGTAAGTCAAAGGTTAAGTGGCTACTTTGGTGTACCAGCATGTAGCTTTCCTTCTTCCTTGAGGATGAATGGCTTCCAGTCTACAAGTTGGGAGGGATCACAAGTAAGTGAGCAGAGTTGTATAACTTGTGGGTCAAAGGAGACATTTTAAGAGGTATATCTCCACTTTATTCCAGAAAAAGAGGAGAATATAAATGTTGGGGACAGTGACTGGGATGTCACCTAATTTGCATTAAACATCATGCTCTTATCATAAGGCTTGTAGTAGCTGGCTGGGTCCTATAACACAGTTCCTAGCATAATGGCTGATTACCATGTGGGCAACAGAGAGAAAGCATGGAACAATGTCAAGAGTCACATCAGACACAAATCAGGCATTCAGGCTTAGGGATAGCTTTCAGATAAGGTCAGACCTTGTGGCTTAGAGATCTTCTCCAAATAAGGGCAGGTAGAGAACCGGAAGTCTTGATTGGGAGGGAGTCACCATGTTATAAAGCTTGCAAAGAGCTGACAGGCAATGGTAGTCTATAGCCTCTGACCAACAAGGCCTCCCAACACCAATTCTTCCACTAGAAGTTTGCATGGTTGCAAGAGATGGCAGTTCAGGCCATGTATCTGCTATAGCTGGAGTCATCCTATAGACTGGGGATGTTTCTACATGTTTCCCTTGCAATAGTTTTCTATCTGACCCTGAAATACACACCCCATTTCCAGTCATCTCTTTCAGTACTCTTTGACTCCATCTACCCCCTCCAAAATAATCCCTCATGTTACCATCCCCACCTGCTCCCAGTCCATCCATGAGATATCTTCTATTTCGCCTTGCCAGGGAGATCCAACCATCCCTGCTTGAGCCCTGTACCTACTCTCTCCGGGTCTGTGCATTGTTACCTGGTTATCCTTTAAACTACAGCTAATATTCACTTATAAATAAACATATACCGTGCTTGTCTTTCTGGGTCCTGGTTACCCCACTCAGGATAATCTTTTCTAGTTTCATCCATTTGCCAACAAGTTTCCTGATTTCACTGTCTTTAATAGCAGTGTGATACTCCATTATATAAATGTACCACATTTTATTTATACCTTCTTCAGTTGAGGGACATCTAGGTTATTTCTAAGTCCCAGCTATTATAAATGAATCTGGTATGAACACAGTTGAATAAGTGTCCTTGTTGGATGATGAGGTACCCTTTTAGGTACCTACCTAACAGTGGTATAGCTGAGTCTTGAGGTAGATTAATTCCCAATTATCTGAGAAACCGACATATTAAGTTCCAAAGAGGCTGTACAAGTTTGGAATCCCACCACCAATGGGTCAGTGTTCCCCTTACTCCACATCCTTCCTACCATCAGATGACACTTAGGTTTTTGATCTTAGCCATCTGACAGGTGTAAGAGAGAATCTCATAGTTATTTTTGATTATTATTTTGCTAATGACTAGCGATGTTGAGCATTTAAGTGCTTCTAGGGCATTTGATATTCTTCTATTGAGAATTGTCTCTTTAAACCAGTACCCCCTTTTTCAAATTGGAATATTTGGGTTTTGATATCTAGTTTCTTGAGTTCTTCATATTGGAAATCAGTCAACTGTCAAATGTGAGGTTGGTGAAAACCTTTCCCCATTCTGTAGGCTGTCATTTTGTGAGGCAAAGGGCATTGACAGTGTCCTTTGCTTTCCAAAAGATTTTCATTTTCATGAAGTCTGATTTACTAATTATTGTTCTTAGTGTCTGTGCAATTGGTGTTTTGTTCAGGAAGCTGTTGTCAGTGCCAATGCATTCAAAGCTACTCCTCACTTTTTCTTCTATCAGGTTCAGTGTATCTGGATTTATGTTGAGGTCTTTTATCCACCTGGATTGAGTTTCGTACAGAGTGATAGATATGGAACTATTTGCATTCTTCTACATGCCAAAATACAGTTAGACCATCACAATTTGTTGAAGATGCTTTTTTCCCATTGTATCTTTCTGGCTTCTTTATAAAAAGATTGCATGTCCATAGGTATTTGAATTTATTTCTAGATCTTCAATTCTATTCAATTGATCCACTTGTTTTTATGCTAATACAATGAGAGTTTATTGTTATAGCTCTGTAGTAGAGATTGAAATCATGGATGAAAGATATTTCCGGAAGTTCTTTTGTTGGATAGGATTGTTTAGCTAAACTGGATTTTTTGTTTTTCCATATGAAATTGAGTATTGCTCTTTCAAATTCTATAAAGAATTGTGTTGGGCTTTTTGTATGATGGCAATTTTTACTATGTTAATCCAGAAATGGATTGGGAGGTCTGGCCATCTTCTGGTATCTTCAATTATTTTCTTCAAAGACTTGATGTTGTCATACAGGCCTTTCACTAGCTTGGTTATTGCTACACCAATATATTTTGTATTATTTGTGGCTGATGGGGGAAGTACTTTTGTGTATGTTTATCTTATTGATTGTTGAATAAAATACTTTTTGGCCAATGAGACAGGAAGTTAGATGGGACTAGGCGTCAAAGAGGATTCTGGGAAATGTAGTAGAGAACTAGTGATCCAGGCAGGAAGTGATATAGCAAGGAGACTCATATTTAAAAGAGGAGAAACAGGAAGCCTCCCTTTTTCCCATTTGACTCCTCCAGTGGCAGGATGTGAGCCACTGACAAGGAGGGACTCCAATAAGGCATCAGATAAGTCTTATAACATATATAGATTTATGATAATTATGACTGAGCTAGTAGATGAGAAGTCCTAATCATTGGCCAAGCATTTTTTAAACTAATACAAGTTTCTGTGTATTCATTTGGCCCTAACTCAGGTGGGCGGCTGGCGTAAAGCTCACACGTGGCAGTAGGGCTCAGGTGGCTTTTGGCAGAAAGATTTATCATAAAATGTGGCTATTGCAGCATGAATAATGTAAACTCAGAGACAGATATTGGGGTTCAAGCTGATGATTAGAGAAACAAAGCATCCAAGCCACCAGAGAGTCTTACCTGTACCAAGGCTAGGATGATACTGACCTTAACATGGCTGGAGATAAATTGCCCTGAGATTGAATACTGAAAGCTCCATAAAACCCTGGTCTCCTCTTTTATACATCTCCAGTGCCAGGGTTAAAGGCATGAACTCTTTTTCTGTTTCAGAATGATTTTTCACTGATATGTCCCTGGGTGGCCTTGAACTCACAGAGATCCATCTGCCTCTGTCTCCTGAGTCCTGGGATTAAAGGTGTATGCCACCACTGCACAGCTTCTATGGCTGTGGCTATCTTTGCATGCTGATCTTCAGTGGCTTTTTTTTTTTTTTTGCAGAGTTTTTTGTTTGAATTAGAAACAAGTTTGTTTTACATGACAATTCCAGTTCCCTTCTCCCTCCTGTCCTCCCCTAACACCCCCCCAACTGAAACCCTACCTATCACATATCCTTTCTGCTCCCCCTGGATGGTGAGGCCTACCATAGGGTGTCATCAGAGTCTATCAGATTTTTGTATGTTGAACCATCTTGCATCTCTGGCATAAGGTATATTTGATCATGGTGAATAATGTTTTTGATGTGTTCTTGGATTCATTTTGTGAGTATTTTATTGAGTATTTTTGCATTTATGTACAATGAGGGAAATTAGTCAACAATTCTCTTTCTTATTTGAGTATTTGTATGGTTTGGGTATCAAGGTAAATTTCGACTCATAAGACTAATTTAGCAGGGTACCTTCTGTTTTTCTTTTCTGGACTAATTTGAGAAGAATTGGTGTTTATTCTTTGAAAGTCAGGTAGAATTTTGGGCTAAAACCATCTGGCCCTGGGCATTTTTTGTTGTTGTTGTTGGGAGACTTTTAATGACTGCTTCTAATTCTTTATAGGTTTATTTAAATTGTTTATTTGATCTTGATTTAATTTTGGTACATGTTATCTACAAAGAAAATTTCCACTTTTTATATTTTCCAATTTTGTGGAGTATAGGTTTTTCAAGTATGACCTAATGTTTCTTTCATTTCTGAATTTGTTAATTTAGATATTCTCTCTCTGCCTTTTAATTAGTTTTAATAATGGTTTTCTATATCATCAATTTCCTTGAAGAACCAACTCCATTGCACTGGTTCTTTCTATTCTCTTTTTTTCTCTTTTATTGATTTCAAACATCAGTTTCATTATTGTCTGCCATCTACTCCTCTTGGGTGTGTTTGCTTTATTTTGTTCTAGAACTTCCAGATGTGCTATTAAGTTGCTAGTATGAGATTTTTTTCCAAATTCTTTATGGAGGTTATTAGTGCTATGAGCTTTCCTCTTAGCCCGACTTTCATTGTGTCCTAAAAGTTTGGGTATATTGTGCACTATTTTTTTTCCTTTTTAAATTTAAATTAGAAACAAGCTTGTTTTATATATAAATCCCAGTTACTTCTCCCTCCCCTCCTCCCTGGCTCCCCAACAACCCCTTATCATCTTTTTGTTCCCCAGGGAGGGTGAGGCCTTCCATGCAGGATCTTCACAGTCTGTCATATCATTTGGAGCAGGACCTAGAACACCCCCCAGGTGTATAGGCTGAAAGTGTATCCCTCTTGTGGAATGGGCTCCTGAAGTCCATTCATATACTACCTCCTGAGCAAATTTGTAGCATAGTGGGAGGGGAGAGGGATTTAGGGGAAAGAGAAGGGGGAAAGGGGAGTGCATGTAGGGTATACTGTAGCCACCACCACCCAGGTGTGGTCAGGGTGATGTAGAGTGAGGGGCGTTCAGGTGGCTGGTTTCAGTTTTGTCTTCACTTTTGGCTTGCTGTACAGACTGCTGCCCGCCAGCTGGCTAGGTGGCTTGTAAGTAATGCTTTGCCCCTATTAAATACCTTTGTATTTTTACCTGGCTCCGTTTTGGTAATTTCCCACATTAGGTACACTCATTTTTATTGTGTTCTGGGAAGTCTTTAGTTTCTTTGGGTTTTTCAGTTTCCATGAGTTTGTAGGCTTTCTGTAGGTTCTGTTGATTAAATTCAGTTTTAATACGTGGTTATCTGATAAGATACAGGGGATTAGTTTGGTGTAGACATGCCCAGGCAGGGAGGAGCTCCCTGAATCTGGAAACACCCCACACTTCCTTCCCATCCCTGGACCTGACCCCTACCAAGGACTAAATCCTTAAGAGTGAGGATACTACTAGAAAAGGCAAGACCATCTGGAGCTTCGGACATTGAATTCCTGGCCCACACACACCACTGGGTCACAAGAGGAGATAGAGAGACCCCACCTTTACCCACTGGAAGAAGATATGGGAAGAAGACAGAATAAGATTTCACTCAAAAACAGAAAGACCAATATGACACCACCAGAATCTAGGGACTCCACACCAGCAAGATCTGAAAAGCTGTACACAAAAGATGAAGAAGAGATGGACCACAAAAATTATCTTGGGAAGATGATAGAGACCTTTAACAAGCAAACAATAAAATACTTTAAGAAATAGAAGAAAGAGCAAGCAAAAAAATTACACACAATGGAGGAAAAGACAAACCAAAAAATTCAAGAAATAAACAAATCTCTTAAAAATCTAAAGAAACCCTGAAAAAAAAAAAACAACCAAACAAGTGAAGGAAGCTCTTGAAACAGTTCAAAGCATGAAAGCTGAAATAGACACAATAAAGAAAACACAGAATGAGGCGATGCTGGAAATGGAAAGGCTGGATAAATGATCAGGAACTAAAGATGTGAGTACACCTAATAGAATTCAAGAGATGGAAAAGAGAATCTCAGCTATTGAAGACTCACTAGAGGATATACATTCATCAACCAAAGAAAATCTCAAGTCCAACAAATCCCTAACACAATATATCCAGGAAATATGGGACACAATGAAAAGGACTAACCTAAGAATAATAGGTATAGAAGAAGTTGAAGAAACACTGCTCAAAAGTACAGAAAACATATTCAACATAATCATAGAAGAAAACTTCCCCAACCTTCAGAAAGATATGCCTATGAAAATACAAGAAGCTTACAGGACACCAAACAGACTGGACCATAAAAAGAAGCCCCCCCCCGACACATAATAATCAAAACACCAAATCTACAGAATAAAGAGAAAATATTAAGAACAACAAAGGAAAAAGGCCAAGTAACATATAAAGGCAAACCAATCAGAAACACACCTGACTTCTCAATGGAAACTCTGAAAGCCAGAAGGTCTTGGATAGATACCCTACAAGCACTAAGGGAGCATGGATGTCAACCCAGACTACTGTACCCAGCAAAACTTTCAATCACTATAGATGGAGAAAACAAGATATTCCATGACAAAAACAGATTTAAACAATACATATCCACAAATCCAGCACTACAGAAGGTTCTGGAAGGAAAACTCCAACCCAACGAACATAACTACACTCACAACAATACAAGGAATAGATAATCTAATTTATCTGCCAAAAAGAAACAGGAGGGTGAAATCCACATACAATGACACCACCAACAATAAATCCAAAACAAACAAGAACCAACAAATAATGGACATTAATATCCCTAAATGTCAATGGTCTTAACTTACCCATAAAAACATATAGGCTAACAGAATGGATATGAAGACACAATCCATCCTTCTGCTGTTTACAAGAAACACACCTCAACTTCAAAGACAGGCGTTACCTCAGAGTAAAAGGATGGGAAAAGATTTTTCAATCAAATGGGCTCAAGAAACAAGCTGGTGTAGCAATCCTAATATCTAACAAATTAGACTTCAAACTAAAATCAATCAAAAGAGATGAAGAAGGGCATTTCATACTCATCACAGGAAGTCCATCAAGATGAAGTCTCAATCCTGAACATCTATGCCCCAAATACGAAGGCACATACATTTGTAAAAGAAACATTACTAAAGCTCAAACCACATATAAAACCACACACAATTATAGTAGGAGACTACCACACCCCCCTTACACCACTAGACAGGACCGCCAGACAGAAACTTAACAAAGAAACAAAGGATTTGACAGAAGTTATGACTCAACTGGGTTTAACAGATATCTATAGACCATTCCATCTGAACACAAAAGAATATACCTTCTTCTCAGTGCCACATGGAACCTTCTCTAAAATTGACCACATATTTGGCAGCAAAGCAAACCTCTTCTCTTACAAAAGAATTGATCTGTATCTTATCAGATCACCATGCATTAAAGATAGAATTCAACAGCAATATGAACTGCAGAAAACCTACATACTGGTGGAAATTGAATAACACCCAATTGCACCATTCCTGAGTAGAGGAAGAAGTAAAAAAAGAACTTAAAGACTTCCTAGAATTTAATGAGAATGTAGACACAACATACCCAAACTTATGGGACACCCTGAAAGCAGTGCTAAGAGGAAAGTTCATAGCATGAAGTGCCCACATGAAGAAACTGGAGAAAAGTCACATTAGAGAATTGACAGAACAATTGAAACCTTTAGAGCAAAAAAAAGCAAACTCACCAAGGAGGAGTAGATGCCATGAAATAATCAAACTTAGGGCAGAAATCAACAAAGTAGAAACTAGGAATACAGTACAAAGAATCAATGAAACAAAGAGTTGGTTCTTTGAGATCAACAAGATAGACAGACCTCTATCCAAACTAACCAAAAGGCAGAGAAAGAGCATGCTAATTAACAAAATCAGAAACGAAAAGGGGGATTTAACAACAGACACTGAGGAAATCCAGAGAATCTTCAGGTCATACTTTGAAAACCTGTACTCCACAAAATTCGAAAATCTAAAGGAAATGGACAGTTTTCTGGATAAACATCACTTACCAAAATTAAACCAAGATCAGATAAGCAGTTTAAATTGAACTATAACCCCTAATGAAATAGAAGCAGTCATCAAAAGCCTCCCAAACAAAAAAAGCCCAGGGCCAGATGGCTTCACTGCAGAATTCTACCAGAAATTCAAACAAGAGGTAATTCCAGTACTCTTCAAACTGTTCGGTACAATAGAAGCAGATAGGATATTTCCAAACTCTTTCTACAAGGCTACAATCACTTTGATACCCAAGCCACACAAATATACAACTAATAAAGAGATCTACAGACCAATATCCCTCATGAACATCGATGCAAAAATACTCAATAAAATATTGGCGAATTGAATCTAAGAACATATTAGAAAAATCATCCACTATGATCAAGTAGTCTTCATCCCAGGGATGCAAGGATGGTTTAACATATGAAAATCCATCAATGTAATCCACCATATAAACAAACTGAAAAAGAAAAACCACATGATTGTCTCACTAGACACTGAAAAAGCCTTTGCAAAATCCAACATCCTTTCATGATAAAGATGTTGGAGAGAGCAGGAATAACAGGAACATATCTAAACATGATAAATGCAATATACACCAAACCAATAGCCAACATCAAACTAAATGGAGAGAAACTCAAAGCATTTCCTCTAAAATCAGGAACAAGACATGGCTGTCCACTCTGTCCATATCTCATCAATATTGTACTTGAAGTTCTAGCTAGAGCAATAAGAGAAGAAAAGGGGATCAAAGGGATACAAATTGGAAAGGAAGAAGTCAAACTTTCACTATTTGCAGATGACATGATAGTCTACATTAGTGACCAGAAAAACTCTACCAGGGAAATGCCTACAGCTAATAAACACCTTCAGCAAGGTATCAGGATACAAAATTAACTCAAAAAACAGTAGCTCTACTATATACAGATGATAAATCCAATGAGAAAGAAATCATGGAAACATCACCTTTCACAATATCCACAAGCAACATAAAATATCCTGGGGTAACACTAACCAAAAAAGTGAAAGACCTTTACAATAAGAACTTTAAGACTTTAAAGAAAGGAATTAAAGATGATACCAGAAAATGGAAAGATCTCCCATGCTCTTGGATAGGTAGAATCAACATAGTAAAAATGGCAATCTTGCCAAAAGTAATCTACAGATTCAACGCAATCCCCATCAAAATCCCAACACAGTTCTTCACAGACATTGAAAGACCAATTCTCAACTTTATATGGAAAAATAAAAAACCCAGGATAGCCAAAACAACTCTTTGCAATAAACGATCTTCTGGAGGCATCACCATCCCTGACTTCAAGCTCTATTATAGCGCCATAGTTCTGAAAACAATTCGGTATTGGCACAAAAATAGAGAGATAGACCAATGGAATTGAATTGAAAACCCTGATATTAACCCATGCACCTATGAACACCTTATTTTTACAAATGTTCTAAATCTTTACAATGGAAAAAAGATTGCATCTTCAACAAATGGTGCTGGCATAACTGGTTGCAGACATGCAGAAGATTGCAGTTAGATCCATAATTGTCACCATGCACAAAACTTAAGTGCAAATGGATCAAAGATCTCACCATAAATCCAGCCACACTGAATCTTCTAGAAGAGAAAGTGGGAATTACTCTTGAACAAATTGGCACAGGAGACCACTTCCAGAATATTATTCCAGTAGCACAGACATTGAGGTCTGCAAATAATAACTGGGACCTCCTGTAACTGAGAAACTTCTGTAAGGTAAAGGACACAGTAACAAAGAATGACCACCCACAGAATGGGACAAGACCTTCACTGATCACACATATGACAGAAGACTGATTTCCAAAATATATAAGGAGCACAAGAACCTAGCCATAGAACACCAAACAATGAAATTAAAATGTGGGGTGCAGAACTAAATAGAGAATTCTCAACAGAGGAATCTGAAATGACTGAAAGACACTTAAGAAAGTGCTCAAAATCCTTGGCCATCAGAGAAATGCAGCTCAAAACAACTCTGAGATACCACCTCACACCTGTCAGAATGGCTAAAATCTAAAATCAAAAATACCAATGACATTCTATGCTGGAGAGGATGTGGAGAAAAAGGAACACTCCTACATTGCTGGTGGGAGTGCAAACTTGTAAGACCACCCTGAAAATCCTTATGGCAGTCGCTCAGAAAAAATGGGAATCAGTCTACCTCAAGATATAGCCATTCCTCTCTCGAGCACATACCCAAATAATGCACATTCATACAACAAGGACATATGTTCAACCATGTTCATAGCAGCATTGTTTGTAATAGCCAGAACCTGGAAGCAACCTAGATGCCCCTCAACTGAATAATGGATAGAGAAAATGTGGTACATTTATACAATGGAGTACTACTCAGCAGAAAAAAACAATGGAATCTTGAAATTCACAGGCAAATGGATGGAACAAGAAGATACCATCCTGTGACTGAGGTAACCCAGTCACAAAAAGACAAACAGGATATGTACTCACTCATATATGAATTTCAGACATAGCGCAAAGGATTAACAGCCTATAATCCTCTTCATCAAAGAAACTAGGAAACATGAAGGACTCTAATGGATAAATGGACCCCAGGAATGGGAAGTGGCATGAACTCCTGAGCTAATTGGGGCATGAGGGTAGGGGAGAGGGAGCTGCCACAATAAGAGCAGGAGAAGAGGAGTAGAGGAGATGAAATGGAGGAGCAGAAATATTCAGTTGGGGGAAGAATAGAGGAGAGAGAGAGCCAGATGAGAGACACCATATTAGAGGGAGCCACTATAGGTCCGAGAAGAGATCTGGAACTAGGGAGATCTCCAGAGACTTACAAGGATGACATGATCTGACAATCCAGGTAATAGTGGAGAGGATAACCTAAAAGCCCTTCCCCTAAAATAAGATTGATGACTACTCTTTATGCCATCCTAGAGTCCTCATCCAGTGCCTGATGGAAGCAGAGTCAGACATCCACAGATATACACTGAGCTGAAATCTGGAATTTAGTTGAAGAGAGGGAGGAATGAAGATCGAAGGGGTCTGTACTAGGTTGGAGAAACCCACAGAAACAGTTGGCCTGAACAAGGGAGAGCACATCAACCCCAGTATAAGACTGATCCAGATCCCTGAACTTGGATGTTTATAAGGAGGCCTCTGCACTCCAGGGAGTCTCTGGTGGTGGATTAGTATTTTTCCCTGGTGTAAGAAGGGACATTGAGAGCCCATGTCACGTGAAGGGATACACTCTGGCCCTGGTCACATGGGGAAGGGCCCAGATCCAGCACAGGAAGATTTGGTGGACTTTGCAGAGCCCCTGTTGAGGGCCCTACCCTGCCTGGGAAGTGGTGGGTGGTTGGGGTGGGGGGTAGGTTGGGTGTGGGGGAGGACGGATGGGTGTGATGGGAGGGAGAGGGAGAAGGGACTTACATGTGAATCAAGCTTGTTCCCTAATTTAACTCATAAAATTTTTTTAAAAAAGATACAGGGGATTAGTTCAGTTTTTTGAGTGTTTGTTGAGATTTGCTTTGCGATTGAGTATATGGTCAATTTTGAACAATGCCCCAAGATGTGCTGAGAAGGTATATTCCTTTGTGTTTGAGTGAAAACTTTTGTAGGTATCTTTTAGGTCCATTTGAGTAATAATGTTTGGTTGTTCTACTATCTCTGTTTAATTTCCTGTCTGTATGACCTGTCCATTGGTGAGAGTGGAGAGTTAAAGTCTCCCTGATTTATGCTTTAATATATATATATATATATATATATATATATATATATATATTGATATATATATATCAAAATTGAGACATCTTGGTGGATTTTTCCTCTGATGAGTATGAAATATCCTTCTCCATCTCTTTTGATTAAATTTGGTTGAAGTCTATTTTGTTAGATTTTTAGGATAACAACAGTGCTTGCTTCTTAGATCACTTCTTTGGAAAACCTTCTTACCACCCTTTACTCTGAAGTTGATGTTGAGGTCTATTTCTTGTATGCAGCAGATGGATCCTGTTTTTGTATCTGTTGCCTTAGCCTGTGTCCTTTAATTGGCAAATTAAGTCCATTGTCATTGACATATATTAATCACCACTGACTGTTAATTTCTGTTACTTTTTAATTGGTGGTGGTGGTTGTGGTTGTGTGTGTGTGTGTGTGTGTGTGTGTGTGTGTGTGTGTGTGTGTGTGTCTGCATGAGCGCTGCTCGTTCTGCTGATGTAAAATTATCTATTGGCTGTGTTTTCCTTGGTGTAGTTAACTTCCTTGGGTTGGAGTGGGGAGACAGCTCTTAATATGATTATATGTAGAGCATAATGAAAATCATATTCTCCAAAACATATTCCACTAATTATCACATCCATAGGCAGGGCCTAGGTGGTTGTTAAAAGGAAATGAGGTCATCAGGCCGAAATGATGTGAGGATAATGGGGTGTGTTTAATATTTCTCACTACTAAATTTACAAATCTAAAGCCTTTAATATAATGAATATCTTTTAAATCAAGAAGAAATTTGTATTTTGAATACTTCATGTGTGAAACAAAGCAACAGTATCACTGATTTAAATACAAACTATATTTTGAGTATCATTCAGTAGTTGAATTTTATAGAACTTATGAAAACTTTAGTGTTTCCCCTTCCCTGCCCCCAAGAATTTATATAAAATGTTTGCCCATTAAGTGACCTTGAGCCAATTCTTTAAATGTTTAAATCTTGACTATTCTATTATGAATATTTCATTTTTCACATTCCCCTGGGTACTAAAAAAAACTTTTCTGGTATTTGTTCTCGATAAGGCTGAACCACCCACTTTATTTTCCAATCTGTTTTTCACATTTTTATCTACTTGACATCAAAGCAAAAGTAATAAAAGGAACATTTTCATCTGGCGTTAAATTGAGTACTATGAGATTGCTTTGAAGAGCAAGCCAGGCCAGAGAGAAACAGGCATCCCTTCCAGACACAACAGCTGTGGAAGTTCGGCACTATTCTGGAACAATGGTATCTTCCAGCTGTCTTCTGGAAAAACACCCAGTCCATCAGGACTTGTATGGAGCTCACTTTGCAAGTATAAGGCTTTGAGGTCCCAGCACTGGATAAACAAAGAAATAAAACTGAATCCAAGGAGTGAAGCATTTGGATTGAGTGGCACTACTAGGGTGGCCAGCACACGAGTGCTTTCTACACGTGGGCCCAGGAAGAAGACTGAAGGCTGTTTAAAAGCACACAATATTCTACTGAAGGCCAAGCTTTCTGTCATTGTGTTCTCTGATGTAGGAGGCTGAGAAATTTATGTTTTCTATTTTCATGATGAAAAAAGAAACTGACTTCAAGGTTGTCCTTTTTTTCTTCTCCATTTATGCTCACTAAGCAACATCTTCCTCCTTTGATCCTCCAGTTACTACATTGTGGATTTATAAGCCTTCCAAGCCTTTGACTTGTTGGCCAGTGCTGTGTAGAATTTTTTTTCACATTAATTCCCTGAAGTCCAGTAACAGATGGCTAAAATATTGATTTCTTTGGTGGTCTCTTTTGGTCAGGGCCAAGGGCTCACGTTCATTCATATTGCAATGGATGATTTAGCCAGGTAAAAATTCATTAGACTTTTTTTATCCATCTGTAGCTGACACTGAACTTGAAGATGTCCTGCCTTTTCCATCAGAATGTATGGATTGTAGGCATGTATATACCATCACACCTCTTCACACCCCTTTAAAAAGCATAGTTCCTTTGATTGTGAGAGTTTGATCATTTCCTAGTACATTAGAGTACTTTACAGTACTAGTGATCAGTTGGGAATCAGGCTTTCCACAGATTCCCAACATTCTCACTCTCATAACCTCTGCTGTTGGTTGTCCAAACTAAGAATGAAAATAATGGCCGGGCGTTGGTGGCACACACCTTTAATCCCAGCACTCGGGAGGCAGAGGCTGGTGTGTCTCTGTGAGTTCGAGGCCATCTTGGTCTCCAGAGTGAGTGCCAGGATAGGCTCCAAAGCTACACAGAGAAACACTGTCTCAAAAAACAACAACAACAACAAAAAAAAACAAAAAAAAAAGAAAAGAAAAGAAAAGAATGTGTTCAGACACAAGTGTATGGTAGAACTATTTCTTGAGAAGTTAGGGTGAAAATTCCATCATAATTCCTACCAAAACCTTAACTTGAACTGTGTCAACCTCAAATGCCACTGTTTGCTCCACTGAGTTGCCCCAAGCCCCAACTTGCTTTCCATTATATTATACTGCTGCTTCTACTTTTCCTCCTCCTACCCCTTCTCCCTCCCCCTTCTGCTCTTTCTCTTTCTCCCCCTCCTCCCTCTTTTTCTTCCTCTTATTCCTACACCTCCTGTTCCTGCTCTTCCTCCTCTGCTACTACTGTAATATGTATGCTGAGGTGAGCCCATACATGACACAGAAGCAAAGGGAGGACTTCCAGTGTCATTCTCCATCATTTTCTACTTTGTTTCTTGAGAAATAAATTGCCATTTTAGCTAGCTGGCTGCCCAGCAAGCCCAGGCATTTGCTGGGCCACACAACACTGATGCTAGAGGCACCTGCACTAACACTACTACACCTGGTTTGGTATGTAGGTACTGAGGATTAAATTAAAATTACTCAGGAATTATTAGTACAAATAACACATTTGAGGGATGGTATCAGTATATCATAGTTCACTGTGGTATAATATGTGCTTCCTAAAAGACAGTGAAGGAGGTCTTCAAGAAATTCATATTTTCTGTGTTCTTGGCAATTTAAAATAAATTTTGGAAAATATGGATAAGTATGATTGTTCTCCAAGTAGTATGAAGCAAGTTCTGTGTTCCAACACAAATCACTGCTCATTTAATGAATAAAAATGGGAAGGTGCTTCAGCTTCTCCTTTTATGTCATTGCCATGGAATGCCTTTGATGATTTATACTTAGGACAGATATTGATTTCTGTCCTCTCTTTGCCCTAAATGGCTACTCTATTTTCAGTCAAGTGTGATGAGTGTTAGGTCATCACAAGGGTAGGGTATTCAAACCAAAATTATTCACTTAAGGAAAAAAAGCAATAGCTTCCTCAAGTCTTCTATAACCCATCTTTGAAAATCAGATAACAGAATACAAACCTAGGCTCAGCTATACTTTTGTAGACAGATTTTAGTTTGGATTGCCAGTTCACAAAAAATCATGCAGAGACTTCTTATTAATTATAAAACTCAGCCTATAGCTCAGGCTTGTCCCATTAGCTCTTATAACTTAAATTAATCCATTTCTGTTAATCTACATTCTTTTACATGGTTCCATTACCTTTACTATGTACTAATCATCCTGCTCCCTCTCCTTCTGGCTGGTGACTCTGCCTTTCTTCTTCCCAGAGACCTCTCTGTTCAAAAGTCCCTACTAAATCTCCTGCCTAGATATTGGGTGTTTAGCTTTATATTAAAATGATCACAGTGACACATTTTCACACAGTATAAAGAAATGTTTCAGAATATTTCCCCATTTCTGTCTAAATAAAAAGAAACATTTTAACTCTAACACAGTAAAACTATATATAATAAGAATTATCAGGTAAGAATTACATTCATAATGTACAATCTATTTGTATTTGGTAAATTTATAAAATTACTCCATTTTCTATCCTATCTTAGTCCAAAGTTTTGTTATAAGTTGTATTACTCTCTTAAAATATCCTTTTAGACTTTAAAACATCTTTTTCAATAAACAACTTAAGCTTTTATGTTTTTCAACTTTATAGGTTTTACATCTCTTATGTAAGTTTCTTTCCTGAATTTGGCAACAAAGAAAACTGAAAAGCTATAACTATCTAGTCTTCAACCCCCATCAGTGACCCAAGAAGGATAATCAGGAAGTACAGAGAAAGCAACTTCCAAAACTATAGAAATGACAGAGACATCTGGCTGTCTAGACAGTCAGGCAAGGCTTTTCTGTAATGTTGGGGCATCCATCTTCAGCCTATGGGCTTAGAGTATCTGGCAGACTCTTCTGTAAGCAGGAAATTTTGAAGGACTGGTTTTCCCTTTCTTGGCAATATTTGGCAGTCTCTTCTTTTTGTGTCCTGCTTGTCCACTTTGGACAACATACTGTCAGCAGACAAAGCAAGAACATTTTCTTGCTCAAATAGCTAGCTTTTGCCACCAAGAAAGCAAACTTCATGTGGAGGTTCTTTGATGTCCATAATGCTTTTATGAAATAGATTGGTGCTCCCAGGAGCAGACATGTTTCACTGTCATGAAAAGCCTTATGTTATTAAAATATCTTAAATGCCATATTCTATAATCTTTGAAGTGTTTGAGGATCACTTGTCTATCTTAAATATATCTATGTATAACTTTTGAAATATGCCTAACATAACTATAAGTTTGATTGTTATAGATGACTATTAACCTCTCTTTTGTTATTATCCTACATAGCTTTTAAGGATGAAAACATTACATTTTTAAATGAGCTGCATAGGCACAATACCTTAAGCAAGAGTAGAAACACATATAGAGTATGACCAAAGTAACATTCAATTAGTATAAATATACAAAACTCCATACCAATGTAAAATATTTAAGACTAGAGGTTTATAAAAGTAGATTCAGCAATTCACCTTTTATCCCATCATTTCTATGGTATAACCCCCTTTTCCCATCATAAAGATATCCCCAATCAAATATCTTTTGCTTAGCTTTCTTCCTGAGCATAACACATAATAATTTGTAACCAACTCACCAAATGATAACAAGCATCCACTACCCATTGAACAACCAAAGCCATCCACATTACCTCTTGGGTGTATAAGCTTTATGTTCTCTAAATTTGCTTCCTGTTGTCTGGGGTGATGACATATTTGGGATTCCCTGAGAAAGTTGAAATAATGGTCAAGTCCTGGGAGAGCTAGCCATAATATTTGTTGTCCAGTCTAGGTGCATGTGAAAGCACAAGGCTTTTCAATAGTCCAGGCTAGAATAGTCTGTGAGGCTGTACCAACTCAGAGAGCAGCCTTGAAGTTGTTCAGGATGCATAGCTCTAAGGAAAATGCAACAGAAGCACTATGAGAGGCTAGATAACCTGGACCACCCATTTTCATTGATTTCAGGACCGCTTGTTGTGAAAACACATGAACTTTCTAATGTAACATACATATCTGTATTAACACAAGAATGGAATGTGCAGTGTATAAAAGTCAGCTTAAGATTATTGTTTTGTTCTATGTTTGTGTAAGTAAAAGGCATTTGACATGACAACTTTATAAATCTGTTTTGGCTGCATATCCAAACTGTAACCAAAAAGTTTTATCATTTCTCTTCCAGTTTGACAGCTATTCCCATGTATAGGAATCAGCATGCACATCACCTGTCTTGTAGCCTTTCCTGCCCTTTTCCCTCTTGTCTCTAGCCAAGATCCTCAGGAGGTCTTCCCTGGTAAAATATGATCTCTAATTTTGAAAGGATCCATATCATTTTGTTTCCTGTGGAAACAAAAGCACAGTCTCTTCCCCAATGCAACACAATTCCCAATTTCTGTTCTGAATCCAAGACATCCTTAAAGTATATAGGCAGGTTTAATTCAGCAGTTCCTTCCACAATCCAATGTCTCTCAACAGGTGCCATTAGTTCAGCATTCAGAACATACAAAGTAAACATATAGGCTCCAGACTCTGTGTATTTTCCATCTTTATGTGGCTTAAACTTTTTATGTCATTTAACTTTCTCTTTAAGTCTTTATACTATTATTTATAAACTATTCATTTTAATGGATGTTTATACCCATTTTTCTTTTCTTTTTGAAGCCTACACACATTTTTAAATACATTGTAACACATTTAGTATCAGTCTTTATTATATACCTGCAGCATTCTCTGATCACATGAGACAAATCTCAAACTGCTATGTCAGCTGCCAGCCTGGCTCAGCTTAGCATATGGTGCTGTCTTATGGCACAGGTGGATCTCTCTAGTCCACAGTCAGTGTCTGTATGCCTAGCCCACCCAAGAGATCCCAGTCACTAGGAATGTGTATCAGGAAGCTGCCTTTTACTCTGTGTTTTGAATATAATGACTATATGTGGCAGGACATTGAGTGCCATGTATAGCACAGCTTTTAGACTTCCAGCCCCAAAATCATGACCTGGAGACTGTTATTCTGAAAGCTCAGACTTAGCTTAGGCTTGTTTCTATTTCTAACAACTTAAATTAACCCATATTTTATTATATATTTATTTAAATTAGAAACTTTCTTATTTTACAAATCAATCAATCCAGTTCCCCCTTGTTCCAATCCTCCTATGCCTCCTACTGGCACCCCAAGGAGGGTGAGGCCTTCCATAGGGGAATCATCAAAATCTATCACATTATTTGGTGCAGGGTTTAGGCCCTTCCACAAGTATCTAGGCTGTGAGCATAACTCTCTATGGGGGAATGGGCTCCCAAAGTCCATTCTTGTACTAGGGTTAAAACTGGTTCCACTGCCAGAGATTCCATAGATTGCCCTGGCCTCTGAACTGACACCCATGTTCACGGGGCCTGGTTGAGTCCTGTGCTGGTTCCCCAGCTATCAGACTGGGGTCTGCTGGCCCTCACTTGCTCAGGTCAGCTGTTTCTGTGGGTTTCCCCAGCATGGTCTTGATCACTTTGCTCATCACTCCTCCCACTCTACAACTGCATTACAGGAGTTCAGCTCAGTGCTTAGCTGTCAATCTCTGCTTCTGCTTCCATCAGCTACCAGATGAAGGCTCTAGGATGGCATTTAAGGTAGTCATCAATTTCATTATAGGGGAAGGGTATTTAATGTAGCCTCTCCACTATTGATTAGATTTTTAGTTGGAGGTCATCTTTGTGGATCTCTGGACATTTCCCTAGTGTCAGATTTCTCTTTAAACCTGGAATGGCTCGCTCTATTTCTTGCTCTCCTCTATTTTTCACCCAACTTAATCTTCCTGATAAATCTATGTTTGTTTGTTTGTTTTTAATATGGCATGGTTACCTTCCTTCTTCCTCTCCATCTGGTTGATGACTCTGCCTTTCTTCTTCCCAGAGCTCTTTCTATACAGCAATATTACAAGATATTTAATTACACTGTGTAAAAACATGTTACTGATTTGTTTAATAAAATGTTGAACATCCAGTAGCTAGACAGGATTTTGGGCAGAGAGGATGCTGGGAAGGACAAAGTCATAAGGAGACACCAGGGATGCAGAACAAATAGCATGGATTTTTACAAAGTAAAGGTAACTGAGCCATGTAAAAGAGCAAAGATTTAAGAATATTGGTTAATTTAATTTATAAGAGTTAGTTAGAAACTAGTCTAAGCTGTCACTCAGCTTTCAGTATCAGTAAGTGCCCATGTGGTTCTTTGGGAGCTGGGTGGTGGGAGAGAGAAAGATTCCAACTGCAAAGCTGTCCCTGCTATATCTCCTTCCTAGCTTTTTAGTTTTTTATTAAACCTGTCATAGTGACATATCTTCACACATTGTAAAAGAATATTTTATTGGTTTTATATGTCTTAGAAATTATATGTTTAATTTTGGATGTATTTTGGGGTTCCTAAATTCTTTGTCTGTTAGATTTGTTGGGGAACATTCCCAGGACAAATCAAATTCAAAATGATTTCCCATAATTATTGTAAAAATAATACAAAAATAGGAAAACTAAGGGAAATGACTCTCAGTTAAAAACAAAAACAAAAAACAAGATAAACCAGCTGTGTCTTGTTACTAATTATGCAATTTGACTTGTTGATTACATATTAACTACAGTCATAATCAGAGGAGCAATTTTGTTTGGCCAGCAGACTCCCACCTCTACTTCTGAGGAAAGTATGCAGTGTGTCTGAAGAAAGGTAGTGAACTGAAATAAGAAATCCCCCACGCAAAGGTTACACCACCACCCTAGAGAGAACAAAACTTAGTAAAGTAGCACTGAGTAACTCACAAATTTCCTAATAAATCTCACCCTTTATCAACAAAGCTTCTTTTAGCAACAGACATAGGCCATTGATGAAAGCCACACATGGTCAAATGCAGAGAATAATTCACTTTGTGTTTTCTAGCCCCAATGCAACACTTGGATCCAAAGTTCAGAAACCATCACAGAAGAGGAGAGAGAAAGATTCTAACAGCCAGAGCCCCAGGAAGTCTCTGTGAGATTGTGTTTTCTAGCTAGGATAGCCAAGCTCCATCCATGCAATCTGAACAACATAGCTACTTAAACCATACCTGAATAATCCCACACTAACAGTTGACACTGTAGATTGGGAAAATTTCACAGTGTCATATCTGTAATAAGCAGCTACAAGAAATTATAACTGCTGAGAGGGATGAGGCCCTATTAAGTGGTCAGCTGTAAAAACATGTACATTGGGCAATGCTGAAAGGATTCCACATATTTTACATACATACATACATACATACATACATATTTAATGTATATATACAAAGAGCAACTTATAAAGAAGAGGCCATTGAATTTGTGAGGGAGCTGGAGGCACACATATCAAAGGAATAGGAGGAAAGGGAGAGGGTAAATGAAGTAATTAAGTAATTATGTTGTAAGTATTTTTTTTTTCAAGACAGGATTTCTCTGTGGCATTGGAGGCTGTCCTGGAACTACCTCTTGTAGACCAGGTTGTCTCAAACTCACGGAGATCCGCCTGCCCCTGCCTCTCAAGTGCTGGGATTAAAGATGTGCGCCACCACTGCCCAGCTGTAAGTAATTTTTAAAAACATAGGAAAACCATGAAACACCCCTGGTCTTCTCAACAAACTCAAGAAGGTAGCAGCTTGCATATAGAAACAACATTTCCTTCCATCAGCTACTACTTTGAACAATGTGTCTTTGTGGAAGACAGAAAAATATCCTCCCAAAACACGTCCCCTGAAATCTCCACCTTTATTACTGGAACATATGACTGTGTAGGAATACCTGTTAAAGAAGGATTAAGGTAATTGAATGAGTTGGGATTTTTTCATCAGTTGACTTTAAGATGGAGAAATGATACTGAATTATCAGAGAGAAGAGCTCAATTTAGTCACAGGCCTCTATAAAAATAATAAGAAAGCAATAGAGAGAGAACAAGACAGGGGAGTAAAAATGGATTCACTCTGAGATGCTAGTTTGGAGAAAGAAATAAAACAATTAACCCAAGAATATAAAATGCCTCTAAATGATGAAAAGACAATAGATTCATTTTTGTAGATCCTAAAAGTGGATGAAATACTTTGCAAGTACTTTGATTTTAACCTGAAAGTCAATTTTGAACATCTGTACTCCAGAACTCTTTGTTAATAATTATACGTTGTTTTAAAACATTCGTTTTGTGATAAATTGTGATATCAGCAATGATAACCAGGTATAAAGAAAAAAAGAAGGGAGATGTAGAGAAGGAAGAAGAAGAAAAGAAAGAGAAAGAGGAGGAAGAGTAGTTTGCTGTCTTATATCACCCAGGACCACATACCTGGAGTGACAACACCCATAGTAAGTTGATCCCTATCATATCAATCATCAGTAAAGAAAATGTACCACATGCTTGTCCACAGGCAAATGTAGTGAGGGAATTTTCTCAATTCATGTTGTTTTTTCCAAAATGACTCATGCTTTCTTCATATACTAAACAGCACAACCCCAGAAGGGAAATTAAGTTATTATTCCAGGTTTCATACTGTATATATGAAGGACAAGCATACTTATAACCATTATCATTTTTGTACAAATAAAAATATTTTTACATTTTGAATATTAATGACCTCAATATATGTTTATAATAAGAAAATTTTCGACATCATCTAAAGCATAAGCTGTCAATGGTGTTTTTGATTTTAGCCATTTTACAGGAGTAAGATGGTGTCTCAGAGTTGTTTTGATTTGCATTTCCCTGATGGCTAAGGATGTTGAGCACTTTCTTATGTGTCTTTCAGCCGCTTTCAGTTCCTCCATTGAGAATTCTCTATTTAGTTCTGTAGTGCAGTTTTTAATTGGATTAGTATGTGTTTTGGTGACTAGCTTCTTGATTTCTTTGTATATTTTGGTTCTGTCAGATGTGGGGTTGATGAAGACCTTCTCCCATTCTGTGTGCTGCCATTTTGACTTGTTGACTGTGGTGCTTTGTCTTACAGAAGCTTCTCAGTTTCAGGAGGTCCCATTTATTAATTGTTGTTCTCAGTGTCTGTGCTACTGGTGTGAAGTTCAAGAAGTAGACTTCTGTACCAATTCGTTCCAGGGTAACTCCCACTTTCTCTTCTAAGAAGTTCAGTGTGGCTGGATTTATGTTGAGGTCCTCAATCCATTTGGACTTAAGATTTGTGCATGGCAATAGATATGGATTTATCTGAAGTCTTCTACATGACAACACCCAGTTACTCAAGCACCATTTGTGGAAGATGCTCTCTTTTTTCCATTGTATAATTTTAGCTTCTTATTCAAAAATCAGGTGTTAGTAGGTGTATGGGTTAATATCAGGGTTTTCAATTTGATTCCACTGTTATACTTGTCTATTTTTGTGCCAATACCAAGCTGTTTTTAGGAATGTAGCTCTATAACAGAGCTTGAAGTCAGGGATGGTGATGACTCCAGACTTTCTTTTATTGTACCTGGTTCTTTTGGCTATCCTGGGTCATTTGTTTTTTTCCATATGCAGTTGTGAATTGTTCTTTCAAGGTCTGTGAAGACTTGTACTGAGATTTTGAGTGGATTTAATTGAAACTGTAGATTGTGTTTTGCAATATTGCCACTTTTACGATGTTGATCCTACCTATCCAAGGGTATGGGAGACCTTTCTATTTTCTGGTATCTTATTTAATTTCTTTCTTTAAAGACTCAAAGTTCTTGCTATACAGGTCTTTCTCTTATTTAGTTAGCGTTACCCCCAAGGTATTTTATGTTGTTTGTGGCAATTGTAAAGGGTGATGTTTCTCTGATTTCTTTCTTAGCCCATTTATCATCTATGTATAGTAGGGCTGCTGATTTATTTTGAGTTAATCTTGTATCCTGCCACTTTGCTGAAGGTGTTTATCAGCTGAAGTAATTCCCCAGTGGAGCTTTTACTTATGTAAACTATCATATCATCTATAAAGAGTGAAAGTTTCACTTCTTCTTTTCCAATTTGCACCCCCTTGATCTCCTTTTTTGTCTTATTGCTCTAGCTAGAAATTCATGTACAATATTGAAGAGGTATGGAGAGATTGGACAGCCTTGTCTTGTCCCTTATTTTAGAGGAATCACCTTGAGTTTTTCTCTGTTTTGTTTGATGTTGGCTGTTGGTTTACTTTATATTGCTTTTATAATGTTTAGGTATGTTCCTGTTATTCCTGCTCTCTCCAAGACCTTTATCATGAGGGGTGTTGGATTCTGTCAAAGCCTTTTTCACCATCTAGTGAGATGATCATGTGATTTTTCTTTCATTTTTTGTTTATATGGTGGATTACATTGATGGATTTTCATATGTTGAACCATCCATTCAGGTCTGGGATAAAGCCTACTTGCTCATGGTGGATAATTTTTCTGATATGTTCTTGGATTTGATTTGCCAGTATTTTATTGAGCACTTTGCATCAATGTTCATGAGGGATATTGGTCTGTAGTTCTCTTTCTTAGTTGTGTCTTTGTGTGTCTTGGGTACTAAGGTTATTGAAGCCTCATCAATGGAGTTTGGCAATGACCCTTCTGCTTCTATTGTGTGGAACATTTTGAGGAGAATTGCTATTACCTGTTCTTTGAATTTCTGGTAGAATTCTGCACTGAAGCCATTGGCCCTGGTTTTTTTTTTTTTTTTTTTTTTTTTTTTTTTTTTTGGGGAGACTTTTGATGACTGTTTCAATTTCATTAGGGCTTATAGGTCTATTTAAATTGCTTATCTGTTCTTGATTTAATTTTGATAAGTAATACCTATCCAGAAGACTGTCCGTTTCCTTTAGATTTTCAAATTTTGAGGAGGATAGGTTTTCAAAATATAACCTGATGATTCTAGAATTCCTCACTGTCTGATGTCATGTCACCCTTTTCATTTCTGATATTTTTAATTTATGTGTTCATTCTCTGCCATTTGGTAAGTTTGGATAAAGATTTGTCTACCTTGCTGATTATTTTGAAGTACCAACTCTTACTCACATTAATTCTTTGGATTGTTTTCCTAGTTTCTACTCTATTGATTTCATCCCTCAATTTAATTATTTCCTGGCATCTACTCTTCCAGGGTGAGTTTGCTTCTTTTTGTTCTAGAGCTTTCAGTTGTGCTGTCAATTCTCTAGTATAACTATTCTCCAGTTTCTTCATGTGGGCACTTAGTGATATAAATTTTCCTCTTGGCATTGCTTTCAACGTCTCCCATAAGTTTTGGTAGGTTGTGTCTTCATTCTCATTGAATTATACTTGAGAGGATATGGAGAGAGGGGAATGCTCCTCCACTGATGGTGGGAGTGCCAACTCCTACAGCCATTTTGGAAATCAGTATGGCTCTTCCTCAGGAAAATGGGAATCAGTCTACCACAAGATCCAGCAATTCCACTCTTAGGCATATACTCAAAAGGTGCACATTCATACAACAAGGAAATTTGCTCAACCGTGTTCATAGCAGCATTATTTGTAAAAAGCAAGAACCTGGAAGCAACATAGATGCTTCACAACTAAAGAATGGATGGAGAAAATGTGGTACAATTACACAATGGAGAAAAACACGACACAAAACAAAAAACAATGAAATCTTGAAATTCTAAGGAAATAGATGGAACTAGAAGAAACCATTCAGAGTGAGGTAACTCAGTCACAAAAAGACAAAAATGGCATATACTCACACACATATGGATTTTAGATTTAGAGCAAAGGAGTACCATACTACAATCCACACTGCCAGAGAAGCTAGAAAATAAGCTAGACCCTAAGAGAGACATGAATGGCCCCCTGGAGAAGGGAAAAGGGACAAGATCTCCTGAGCTAATTGGAAGCATGGGGGAGGGGAGAGGGAGCTAGAAGAAAGAGGGGGGGAATAAGAGGGAAGAGGAGAACATCAGAGAACAGGATGATTTAGTCAGGGGAAGAACTGAAGAGAGAAAGAAAAAAGATACCATCATAGAGGGAGCCATTATAGGTTTAAAAAGAATTCTGGCACCAGGGAAATGCCCAGACATCAATGAATTTGATCTCAACTAACAATTATGCAGTGGTTGAGAGGCTACCTTAAATGACCTTCTCTGATAATGAGATTGATGATTACCTTAAATGCCATCCTAGAGCTTTCATCCAGTAGCTGATGTAAGCAGAAGCAGACACCCACAGCTAAACACCGAGCTGAACTTGGAAATCTAGTTGCAGAGAGGGAGGAGTGATGAGCAAAGTGGTCAGGACCAGACTGGAGAAACCCACAGGAACAGCTGACCTTAACAATGGGTTGCTCATGGACCCCAGTCTGATAGTGGGGAAACCACTATAGTCCTGTTCCAGATGCCCTGAATGAGGATGTCAGTTTGGAGGTTTGGGCAATCTATGGGGCCTCTAATAGTGGATCAGTATTTATCCTTAGTATACGAATGGACTTTGGGAGCCCACCCCACATAAATGGATACTCTTTCAGTCTAGATACAAGAGGGAGGTTCTAGGCCCTGCTCCAAAGGATATGACAGACTTTGAAGATATCCAGTTGAAGACCTCACCCTCCCTGGGGAGCAGAAAGGTGTTAGGATAAGGGATTGGTGGTGGCCAGAGGAGGAGGGGAATGAGAGGGAACTTGGATTGATATGTAAAAGAAGCTTGTTTCTAATTTAAAATTGGTTTAATTACAATTATAAATATAACATTAAAAAAGAAATTGCAGTTAGAGGAAAAAGTTTTTCATACTGATCATTTGAGTTATTTCATTAGTATATTTTCAAACAACTATAGGAAAAAATTACCACCAATACTGACCACTTATATAGCAATAATTTTTTCTTAGTACATTGGACAGTTGTGATAAATTGTACATCGTCTTTGAAATGACATTTCGATTATGATTGTGTTTTCTTTTTTCAAATGAAGTATACAGTAGATCTGAAAGATTGGTTAGATAGTAGTCACAGTGGTTTGCTAAGAAAACATATCAAATGGATATTAATTTTGTGAGTTTGTACTCTGCAACCTACAGTTAGTGGACTGGCATCATATTTGGTCCTTCCATTTTTATTGATATAGAAATAATTTACTTATGTTTTACCCAAGATGCTGTTGCATGAAAAAGTATTTGAGGGATGATTAGGTAGCACATAAGATCCACAAGTTTATAGAAATTATTATCTGTCTTGCTCTTTCAGAAAAATCTTGCAAGGCTGGTTTGGTAACTCATAATTACAATCCCAGAATTTATTAGATTGAGGCAAGTGGGCTACTGTGCCTGGGTTATATAGTGTTTCCAGACCAGCCTGATTTATGTGGTAAGGACACTTTTGAAAATAACACTAGCAATGATAACAGTAATAGTAGTAATAATAATAAAACCACCAAAAGAAGATCAGGACACACTTTGCAGTTTCAATTATAGTTAAAATTATGGTGAAAAAAAAAAACCAGTGTTTCAAAAAGCCTAACTTGGTGTATTATTGAGAGCTAAGGAAAAACAACTTCAGGTCTTTTGTTTATCATTTTTTTTATTTGAATCAGAAACAAGATTGTTTTACCTAACAATCCCAGTGCCCTTCTCCCTCCCATCCTCCCCTAACACCCCCCCAACTAAAACCCTACTTATCAAATAACCTTTTTTCTATTCTTCCCCTGACTCAACTTTTCTGTTCCCTCATGACTTCTGCATCCTTCCTCTTCTTCCCTTCTCATTCTCGTAGCTCCCTCCCCACTCTTCCCATGTTCTCAATTTGCACAGGGGATCTTGACATTTTCCCCTTCTCCAGGGAACCATGTATGTCTCACTTAGGGTCCTTCTTGTTTACTAGTTTCTCTGGCAGTGTGGATTGTAGGCTGGTAATCCTTTACTCTACATCTAAAATCCACATATGAGTGAGTACACATCATGTTTTTTTCTTTTTGTTATTTGGTTACCTTGCTCAGAATTGTTTCTTCTAGTTCCATCCATTCTCCTGCAAATTTCAAGATTCCATTGTTTTTTACTGCTGAGTAGTACTCTGTTGTGTAAATATATCACATTTTTTTCTATCCATTCTTCAGTTGAGGGGAATCTAGGCTGATTCCAGTTTCTGGCTATTACAAATAGTGCTGCTATGAACATCATTGAACAGATGTCCTAGTTGTAGGAATGTGCTTCTTTTGGGTATATGCATAAGAGTTCAATAAGAGTGCAATTGCTGGATCTTGTGGTAGACTGATTCCCATTTTCTTGAGGAGTCCCCATACTGATTTCCAAAGTGGCTGTACAAGTTGGCACTCCCACCAGCAGTGGAGAAGAGTTCCCCTTTATACAAAACAATTTACCTTCTTCTCAGCACCACATGGAACCTTCTCTAAAATTGACCACATACTTGGAAACATATCAAACCTCAACAGGTACAAAACATGAAATAACCCCCTGTATCTTATCAGACCACCATGCTTTAAAGTTAGAATTCAACAACAATACAAATTACAGAAAATCTACAAACTCATGGAAATTAAGTAACACCCAATTGCACAACTCCTGGGTCCAGGAAGAAATAAAAAAAAGAAATTAAAGATTTCCTAGATTTCAATGAGAATACGGACACAACATACCCAAACCTATGGGACACTTTGAAAGCAGTGCTAAGAGGAAAGTTCATAGCTCTAAGTGGCCACATGAAGAAAGAGGAGAATAATCACACTAGAGAATTAACACCACAACTGAAAGCATTAGAAAACAAAGAAGCCAATATATCCCTGAGGAGCAGACGCCAGGAAATAATCAAAGTGAGGCCTGAAATAAATAAAATGGAAACTAGGAGAACAATACAAAGAATCAATATAAGGAAGAGTTGGTTCTCCGAGAAAATCAACAAGAAAGACAAACCTTTATCCAAACTTACCAAACATAAGACAGTGAACATGCAAATTAATAAAATCAGGAATGAAAAGGGGGACATAACAACAGACACCAGAGGAAATCTAGAGAATCATCAGGTCATACTTTGAAAACCTATATTCCTCAAAATTTGAAAATCTAAAGGAAATGGACAATTTTCTGGACAGATTTCACTTACCAACATTAAATCAAGAACAGATAAGCAACTTAAATAGACTGATAAGCCCTAATGAAATTGAAGCAGTCATCAGAAGTCTCCCAACCAAAAAAACCCCAGGGCCAGATGGCTTCAGTGCAGAATTCTACCAGAAATTTAAGGTACAGCTAACACCAATTCTCCTCAAAGTATTCCACACAATAGAAGCAGAAGGGTCATTGCCAAACTCTTTTTATGAGGTTTCAATAACCTTGATAACCAAGCCACCCAAAGACTCAACTAAAAAAGAGAACTACAGACCAATATTCCTCATGAACATTGATGCAAAAATTATCAATAAAATACTGGCAAATAATCCAAGAACACAGCAGAGAAATCCACCATGATCAAGTAGGCTTCATCACAGGGATGCAAGGATGGTTCAACATATGAAAATCCATCAGTGTAATCCACCATATAAACAGACTGAAGGAAAAAAAACCCATGATCATCTCACTAGATGCTGAAAAAGCCTTTGACAAAATCCAACACCCCTTCATGATAAAGGTCTTGGAGAAATCAGGGATAACAGGAACATACCTCAACATAATAAAAGCAATATACAGCAAGGCCACAGCCAACATCAAGTTAAATGGAGAGAAACTCAAGGCAATTCATCTGAAATCAAGGACAAGACAAGGCTTTCCACTCTCTCCATACCTCTTCAAATTTGTCCTTGAAGTTCTAGCTAGAACAATAAGACAACCAAAGGAGATCAAGGGAATACAAATCGGAAAGGAAGAAGTCAAACTCTCACTATTTGCAGATGATATGATAGTCTACATAAGTGACCCAAAAAACTCTACCAGCGAACCTTTACAGCTGAAAAACACCTTCAGCAAAGTGGTAGGATACAAGATTAATTCGAACCCTACAATATACCGATGAAACATTGGTGGAGAAAGAAATCAGAGAAACATCCCACTTTACAATTGCCACAAACAACATAAAATACCTTGGGGTAACACTAACCAAAAACATGAAAGACCTTTACCATAAGAATTTTGGCTATATAAAGAAAGAAATTAAAGAAGAAACCAGAAAATGGAAAGATCTCCCATGCTCTAGGATAGGTAGGATCCACATAGTTAAAAAATGGCAATCTTGCCAAAGGAATCTACAGATTTATTGCAATCCCCACCAAAATCCCAACACAATTCTTCACAGACCTTGAAAGAACAGTTCTCAACTTTATATGGAGAAACAAAAACCCAGTATAGCCAAAACAACTCTGTACAATAAAGGAACTTCTGGAGGCATCACCATCCCTGATTTTGAGCTCTATTACAGAGTTATAGTCCTGAAAACAGCTTGGTATTGGCACAAAAATAGACAGGTAGAGCAATAGAATAGAATTGAAAACCCTGATATTAACCCACACACCTATGAACACCTGATTTTTGACAAATTATCCAAATTTATACGATGGAACAAAGAGAACATTTTCAACAAATGGTGCTGGCATAACTGGATGTGGACATGTAGAAGACTACATCTAGACACAAGCCTATCACCTGGCACAAAATTTAAGTCAAAGTGTATCAAAGACCTCAACATAAACCCAGTCACACTAACCCTATTAGAAGACAAAGTGGGGAAATGCCCTTGAATTAATTGGCACAGGAGACTGCTTCCTGAACATTACACCAGTAGCAAGACACTGAGATCAACAATTGATAAATGGGAACTCCTGAAACTGAGAAGCTTCTGTAAGGCAAAGGAGACAGTTAGCAAGACAAAATGGCAGCCCATAGACTGGGAAAAGATATTCACCAACCCCACATCTGACAGAGGGCTGATCTCCAAAATATACAAAGAACTCAAGAAGCTAGTCTCCAAAACACCAAACAATCCAATTTAAAACTGGGGTATAGAACTAAAGAGACAATTCTCAATAGAGGAATATAAAATGGCTGATAGACACATAAGAAAGTGTTCAACATCCTTAGCCATCAGGGAAATGCAAATCAAAACAACTCTGAGATACCATCTTATTTCTGTCAGAATGGCCAAAATCAAAATCACCAATAACAGTTTATACAACTTCATGTCTTAACACAATTGTTCAGTGCCTAGGCAAAGAGAAGCCTTGAATATTGTACACTAATGAAAGCAGGAGAAATAAGACAGCTATGCAGTTGCAGAGTCAACATACTGTTGCTCCCTTACCTTCTCTTCTCCTCGTGAATGGATATTCTCATATAGCAGCTCAGTAATTTGATACACCTTATAGGAGAATTCCATCTGGTTCCTAGGCAAGCATCTGAAAAAATTTACCCCCTGATTCCTCCATTTGAACAGTAGTAAGCTCTCTTGTCATATTTTCTTTGGATAGCAAGTCTGCAAATAATGACAATGAGGCTTCTTATTAATTATGAAAACTTGGCCTTTAGCTTATGTTTCTTCCCAGTTATCTCTTATAACTGGAATTAATTTGCTTTCATTAATCTATGTTCTGCAGTGTGGCTTTTACCTTTCTTTCATTTTTTACATTCAGTTTGTTCTGTATCTCACTGGCATCTCCACCTCTCTTCTTTCCCAGAGTCCTCTCTCTCTCTTGGAAGTCCTGCCTATTCTCTTCTTCCTAGATAGTGACCATTTACATCTTTATGAAACCAATCAGAAGGTTCCCTAGGCAAAGACACATCTTTACAGTATAAACAAATATTCTGCTATGCCACCCTTTCATTGATGTAGTCCATTAGGCTTCTTGTCCCTCAGTCAGCTCTTCAGCTATGTTCCCATTCCCCACAGTGTATCTTAGCTTTCAAGTATAATACAATTTATTCCCTCTCCCTCTCCTTCTGCCATCTCTTTGGGGTAGGCTGGTCTTGCTTTATGAATCTGTCTCCCCTCCTTCCTCTCTCCTCCTATCTCTCCTTCTTTTCTCCAACCTGTTTCTCTTCTACCCCTTACTCTTATCCCCATATAACAGACCAAGAATTAAAAATAGTAACAGCACAACATTTCTTCAATATTAGAGATTTAGCATTTAAAGGGTACTTTTATAATCCATAATCCTGGTAATAAAATGGTCTTATGACTTCTGCTCCATCAATATTTTTCATATTATTGGCACAGCCTTCTCAGCATTAAGTAAAGTTTAATGCATAATCTTGCTTGTTAAGTTAACTGGATATTGAATTAACTGACAGTCAAGCTGTAGAGAACACTTTTGAGGAATTTTCTTGATTACTTTAACTATTGTGAGAAGACCTATGCAAACATGTGCAGCACCTTTATGTGGCAGACAAGATAAAAGGTGATCAGAGAAAGAAAGGAGCATGCATGTTTGTCTCCTTTTCTTTCATTCCTTGCTGGCAGTTTCATCAACTCTGTTGGCACCTTGCTGCTGCCACCACCATCACTGCCATCCATTTTTCTTCTGTGTTAAGACTCAGCTTCTTTGACCTTCCAATGTGGACCAAACACTAATCAACTTCCAGGCCTTTAGTACCAGACTTCGATTTCTGAGTCATCCAGTCTCATGGACTGAGCAACTTAATAGACCCTCAGTCTCCCCCACCATGGTTGGCTTACCTAGACTATATCATGTAAGCTAGTCTAATTACTCCTTTTAATGTATATTCATTCTGTTTATGCTCATCTAAAGAACCTCTTTGGTTTTATTTCAGTGTCTTACACTTTGATCTGTGCTACAACAAAATGATTCACAGCAAGAGGCCGCATGAGATATTTATACTCTCTTACCCTCCTCCTGGATCTCATTCCACTGGATACCATACACAGAAAACAGCTCCTCCAAAACCACCAGTGACTCCAGTGGTCCAGCCCTGCTGTTCATTACTGTGCTCATTTTACTTCTTCTATTATTAGCCATTGAAAGAAGTGATTTTTCTATCTCAATTTTTCCAAGCATATTCTTTTATTTCTGAAAACCATTCTCTAACTTGGACCTTAATCATAGAGCTGCCAGTCTGAGTCGCTTCACCTACTCATTCATGACTTCATTTCCTGTAAACATTGGAATGTGGCTAACATCTTCATTTTTTCTCATTTCTTAATTACTATGAATAATCTCTGTCAGTTTGGGGGATTTAAAATCAATGTTATGCCAAAGATCCCCCTCAATATCTGTCTAGCTAGACAGCTATACCTAATTCCGTACTCTTGTTCAACCTGTCTATTTGACATCATACCTGTGTGAGGTTTGGTTCTGTATGAATTTGGGGGGGGGAAACCATATTCTTCCAGATGCCTTTGTCTATAAGACTCTGTATTAGGATGGCTTCAAGGGTCACTCTTTTTAACACTGGAAAGATCATTATGAATTAATGTCCCTTGCACTCATGGAGTCTGTATTTAGTTACCATACTGCACCATTTTTTGTATATAGCCCTAAGCATCCAGTTTGCTGCAGTCAACCAGAATGTCTCAAAAAACTACCAATTAACTCCACCAGACACTACTACCTTCAACTTTCTTTGTGTGCCAGGCCAACTGGGTATGTGACTTAATAATAGACAATAATGTTTCTCATTTAATGGGTCATCAGGATTGGAGACCCTGAGGGGCAAACCCACATTCTACTATGCTGTCTTGAGTCCTGCTGCTGATCAGATAGCCTTCCAAATACTAGGACAAAATGCCATCTCAGACTCCAGACCCACTAGCAGGAGATGTACCATCAAAAAGCTTCAGAAAGTTTCTTTATTAGCTTTCACAATGGTGGAAGGCCAATGTTTGCAAATCCCTCAAATAGCCACATGAGAACATCATTCATAGGGTTATGCATCCTTCGAACACCTAAAGGATGTGTGTGTGTGTGTGTGTATGTATGTATGTATGTATGTATGTAAGTATGTATGTATGTATTCTGCTTCATTTCCCATCTAAGGGCTAGGATCACTTGGCATTGATTATATCAACCTGTCTTTCTCAGTAACGAGTAAGCTCCATGAAGAAAGGAACTTTGTTTTCCTCTAGGACATTCCAATCTTCACAACACTGCCAGAATCATTAAGTGCATAGTAAGTACATATTATACAAGGGATACCTTTGGTAGTGATCAGGTATAAGTAAAAATGTTTAAACCATGGCTTACAAAGATAATAAGCCTTAAAAAAAGCAAGCTAAATAGTAGAAAACTAGGTGGAAGAGATATTTCCCTCTAACAGGCTCAAACAATGAAGCACCCAATTCTATATCTGACTAGGTGCTTGTAATGACAACAGAGAGGTTACTCTGTGCATGCGTAATGTGCATAGTTTTGTCAACTGCTAAAGACTAATCAACACTGGCTCACAGGCAGTGACTAAAATTGCTAGAAAGGAAAAGAGACTGTCAATTATGCAGTTATGTTCCACTTTGGAATTGCCATGTAGTCACAAACAGACATTTGGCAAAAGTGTTGAAAGAGAAATAAGGCATCCTTGCAAGCACGCAATTTTTTCTCTTCTGTAGCACTGTAGGCTCTGACTGAAATTTGTTTGTTTTGTGAGACAAATTCTCCTCTCAAAAAGGCAACCGTGCTATTAATTAAACAAAGGAAGAGGCAACTGAGGTGGGATCCTGCTAAGTCAAAGTTGTAAACTAAGGATGAGCACTCCAGCAGAAAGCTTCCCTAGCAGTTACCTAAGCTGCCACCATTTTCATGCATCTGAGGAAACATGCATCAAGATTTGTGTTAGCGTTGGCACAGAAATGAACTAATTTTAATTCTCGACTCCCGAGTCTGTCATCGGTCCAGAAACATTGTAGCTAAACTTATCTGCATATGCTGCACAGCCAGTAGCTCCATTAATGCTGTTATATGGGAAGGTAGCAGGCTACCCTGGAAAATAGAAATTAAAGAAGAATTACTACAGACCTTTCAAAATTGTCGAATGTATGGTTGTTTCAGATTCCTAAGGCACAAAGGACATAAACTGTTTTCTTTGGTCACCTAACTGGCCACAAAATTCAACTGCAAATTGCCAATTCTGCCAAAATAAATATTGTGAAAATATTATGTTCTGAAGCTGCTGGATCTTGGGAGATAGTGTTTTCATTATTGTGAACACTTCCCTATCATAGAGCTAACACCAAATATCTTCATGTATAAGATTGTTTTAGTCATTTTTGAAACATGTCTTCTTTTAACTTCCATCTCATTTGTAATATATAAAATGTAGTTCTTTGCCTAAAATGAAAGTCCATTTTCTGGGTAATTTCCTTAAAATGGATTATTCTTTGTCAAATGAATAAATATTCATTTAAAAAATCATCATAATAATAAAAGAATGATGAATTGCTGATTTCGATTAGAGACTTAAAACCTCAAATTTCTATGAGACAATTGCTTCAAAGAGGAGGATCCATGCTGGGAATAAGGAAAAGATCCAACTGATTTTCTACTGAAAGGATAGATATAGCTCAAGTGGGTTTTGAGTGAATGAGAAAAGATTAGTACTCTGTAGTTTGGTGCAGAGAAAAAAACCCCAAATCACACCACATTAGCTTAAATGATTTCTTAAACAGTTCAGTTGTGAAGTGTGCTTTGAAACCTAATCATAAAAATATAAGTTCTGAAAGGTCTGCTGGTATTACCCTGTGGTCCCAAATGTTACAAATGTTATCACTGTTTAACAGCACACACACACACACACACACACACACACACACACACACACACACACACCACACATGAACACACACAATACACATACAACACAACAATACACATACATACACACCCAAAACACACACAAACACCATACAGCATACAAATGTACACCTACAACATACACACATGCATAGAACACACACACACACACACACACACACACACACACACACACACACACACACACACACACACACACACGCAAGCACACAGACACCTCTGTTTTGTTGCTGCTGTGTTTTGAATTATGCCAGGACTTGAATTTGCCAATAGAGGGCCATAGTCAAACTGCAATGGATAGCATCTATCATTTTTGCAACTTTTTATGAGGTAAAAGGACACATGAGTCCTCATCTGCTTTTATGGATATTGCTGTGTAATTGCAGTGTGATTATGGCACACAACAGCTTCAGAAAATTATCTTTCAAGAAAACAGCTGGTTCTCTTTAACAAACTGAGATGTAGTCTTGCCATTTACTAAAAAAAATTTCAAAGGAAATATTCCCAAATTCTATTCTGATAATACATTAACAACACTAATGAAATAACAAGGATTTCCAGTAGACACATAAGATTTGTTCATAGAGTAAAGACAGACTGGTAAGTGGAGTTGATTGTAAGAGGCCTTGGTTTATGCTACACTGTAACATATTTCTTGAAGAGATTTATTAAATATGACTTTTTCCATTTTTCTCTTTTTATTTATTTCTGTGCTGATGTAACTGCATGTTCTTCACATATGAGATACACTCTTGAAAAAAAGACATGAAGGTCCATTTATAAGAACTTTGAAAGACAGTGTTCTGTAAGTGAAAAAAATTTAAAAAATACAATACCAATAACCACAAAATAATCACAGAATTAATTGCCCTTGAGATTGCCTTTGGTAGTAGTTTGAATGAAAAATGCTCCCCACAGGCTCCTGAAATTTGAACACTTGGTGTCGAGTTGGCAGTGGTATCTAGGAAGTTATGGAATGTGTAGGATGTAGAGTCTTCCTGGAGGAAAGGCTTTGAGGACTTATAACCTTGCCTCACTTCTAGTTTGCTCTTTGCTTCCTGGGTGTGGTTGAGCTGTGATCTTTCAGCTTCTCAATTCACCTCCATGCAGTGATTCCCTTCTGCCCCAACATTATAGAATCTCCCTCTGGAACCAAGCCAAAATAATTGTTTTCCTTAAGTTTCCTCTGCTCATGGTATTTTTTATTAAACAACAAAAATAACTAGTATATGTATTTTATACTCTAACTTTTTAATTTTACTAAGTTTTTGATATGCCAATTACGTGATACATGATTTTTAAAAACTATGTAAAATGTGAAGAAGCAAAATATGTCACTGAGAGATATTTGCAATAAGTCTCTTTGATAAATGACTTATTTCAATCTTATTTTAAAATTAAGTTTTTAAGGCAAATGGTATGATGCAGTCCCATCCCTCCCTAAGGTGGCAAATTTCTGCAAATTACCCTAGATATGGAGGAAGTGGTTGGCACCCCACTGGCATACACACAAACACACACACACACACACACACACACACACACACACACACACAGAGAGAGAGAGAGAGAGAGAGAGAGAGAGAGAGAGAGAGAGAGAGAGAGGCATAAAAGGATTAGCAGAAGTGAGAAGATGACAAGAAGGATATGGTTGATTGAAACACATCATACCCATGTATGAAATTGCCATAATGAAGCCCATCAAGTAATTAATATATACTATTGAAAACATGTAAAGGAAAGTTATGAAAGAATAAGGAGTTCAAAGTCATCCCACAAGAGACATTATCTCAAGGCAAACAAATGAATGTAAAAAGGAGAAAACACGAGGGAGCAGAAACTAGATATTAACAACCATGAGAACAGCAGCTAAACTCCTTGAATAGCAGAACACTGCATCACTGACCAGGGCTTTGGGACAATTGGTTCTCTCCTAAGCCCAGATCTACAGCTCTGTGAAAGCCACTTTCTCTTAAAGGCTTCTACTTCAAAGTTCCTGGATCTTGCTTGGCTATGCCTCTGTCCTTTTAACTCAAGTGTAGCCTGAGGTCCTGGAAAAACTATAGCCCACCCATTACTAAAGTTATTTAAATCAAAATCATTTCATTTCCTGGTTTTGTTTTGTTTTTTTCTTCTCATAGCAAAATGGGAGCCAGGGTAGCCATGAGCTAGTTTATCACTCAAAATCATCTTAATATTTCATTTCAAGGACTAAGGAATGTGAATTGGTTGTAACTGGGTGTATGGTACAGACAAGTGCCCATTATAGAGACGTTTAAAGAAAACAAAGGATCTGGGACCAATACATATGTAGTTTGGGAATATTTTCTTTGCACACATGGAGAAGTAGACACACACAACTCCTGTCATAAAGTTCAATGCTAATTTGACTCATTTAGCAAAAGCAGCCTAGCTATAGAGGAGGTCTAAACTTTCTTTTTCTTTTTTTCTTTCCTTTTTTGTTTGTTTTGTTTTTGTTTATTGAGACATGTATATCTCTCTCTCTCTCTCTCTCTCTTTCTCTCTCTCTCTCTCTCTCTCTCTCTCTCTCTCTCTCTGTGTGTGTGTGTGTGTGTGTGTGTAGCACTAGCTGTCTTGGAACTAGCTCTGTAGACCAGGCTGGCCTCATACTCAGAGATCCACCTATCTCTGTCACCTGAGTGCTGGGATTAAGGGTGTATACCACCATCACTGGGCAGCCTAAACTTGACTTAAGCACCTAAAGTATTTTACACATTAAATGTAGTGATATTTTGTTTATGATCTAACAAACAAATTTTGCCTCAAGATCAGAGTTTAGAGGTAGCCAAACTAGTTAACCATAGAGGCCAGGCAGTGGTGGCACACACCTTTCATCCCAGCACTCAGGAGACAGAGGCAGAGAGATCTTGTTAGTTCAAGACTACCCTGGGCTACGTGAAATTGATCCAGTATAAAAGGAAAACAGGGCCAAGTAGTGGTGGCTCACACCTTTAATCCCAGTTCTTGGGAGTCACATGCTTTTAATTCCAGCATTAAAGAGGTGGAGAAAGGAAGGGATATGGCTGGTCAGAGAGAGGAATATAAGACAGGAGGATACAGGAACTCAGGATAGTCTGAGCAGTCAGTCTGAGGATGCAGTCTGAGAAGGTCTGAGGAGGCAGTCTAAGGACAGGATCACCCCTTTGGTCTGAGCATTGGTAGAGGTAAGAACTCTAGTGGCTGGCCTCCCTCCTTCTCTGATCCGTCAGTTCCTGATAGCTGACTCTGAGTTTTTATTTACTAAGAACTATTATAATTCCTGCTATAGTAATACTAAAGGACCTAGAGAAGAGTTTCTGATCATTGCAGAGCAATATTATCTTGAAGGTTCCCAAAGAAAGGAGAAATGAAGGCAGGACAGAATGAGAAAACAGAGGTAGGAGGCTGACTGCAGACTTCACTGTACTTATGAAAAGAAGCCCTTACATTTCACATGGAGTGGCAATTAACACAAGCGATCTGTTTATTCCTGCAATGAGAGTCAACCAGCACACCACGCTTAACAATTCCAGTGACACTGGTAGAGAAGGCTTCTTCTTTGAGTACCACATGGTTCCTCTTCTCAGCTGAGCCCAGAAACCACACTTGAGACCCGCTATTTCCAAGCCATAAAAAGAGCAAACCTGTAGTATTCTTATAACCTTGGTTTAGAGCACATGATGAATACCACATGCATTTTTAAAAGATAATTACCATACATGCTAAGCTAACATTATGAACTTAGAGTAGCTTAAATGTAATTGTGTTTATTTAAAAATAAAATTCATGAGATCAAGGCAGAAATCCCATTACATTATTATTTTCTCATCCTCCAGTCAAATATTTTGAAGTACCAAGTCATAAGTAGACTACGAATGAAAAAGAAGACTTGGTGTTGGTTTTACTGAAAGAATTGGGGAGCAGTGAAGTATCAAGTTTTGAAATCCAGTATCTCTTGATACTTTCAAACTATTTTTAATAAACTATTGATATTAACTAAAGCATATTAATTCACAAATTGGGACCTGGGTCATTAAAATTAAACAGAAAAGTACTACATATGAAGCAAAGTAACACGTGTGCATATGTGCACACACATATATAGTATGCATATGTAACATGTGTGATGTGTGTGAAGTAGATTATGTAACAATCAGATGACAGGTATGTTTTGTTTACCATATTGTACAGACTAGGCCAAACATCTTCCAGTGATACCCTATGATCCCCTGGACCACTGGCACATGTGTCCTGGACACATGTTGCTTCTGTTTGTTTCCATCATCTTAGGAGTAAAACCAAATTTCTGGGTTGGGCTATAGCAGTTTGTCCTTTAACAGGGCTACAGTGACTTCAGTCTCTTCTTTCTTATCAAACTTTGGAGTTCACACATGGTTCTCTTTTCCAATGAGTGACAACAAATACATTTGCTTCAGGTTACTTGTTTTTCTTTTCCAGATAGATTGGCCCTTAACCATGCCTCATTGAGCCTTTTGTTTATTTATTTATTTTAACGGCTTATTTTTGTTTTAAAGGACATGTACATGTGTGTAGATATGGGCATTTGTATGGAGGTACACAAAGATATCAGAGTTGGAGTCACAGGAAGTTTGTGAGCAGCCTGGTATTGGTGCTAGAAACTGAACTAGGCTCCTCTTCAGGAATAACGTTTCCAAGCCCATGACTGAACCTTTGAAAACCTGGTTTATAATAAAATCTTTTCAGAAACTTGTTTTAATTCATTATGAAATCTCGATCTTATGCTTAACTATTGTCTAATATCCAGAAATTTGGAAAACTTTGCACCCAAAGGCTAAAAGAAAGTATACAATCCAAACATACAAACCTCTATCCTGAATTTAATGAGATTTAGCCAGTCTGCAGTTTTCAGCTAATGTTCTGTATGGATAAGACAGCTGTTGATAATTCACAGTAGACACTTTTTAAAAACACTACATGCCAGTTTTAGAGCTACTAAGAAATTCATAGCACAAATTTGTTATTCTGGGTATTTGGCTATTTCCCTGTGGTTCTGTGAATATGACTTAATTGTAAAAGTCAAACCAACACCTTTTACATATTTGAGGAAACCAGCATTTTTAGTAGACATAGACACTTATCTGTTTGCCAACACCAGGGTGAAAAGCATACTGAACTATCAGTGACATGTCTTCATCCTTGCAAAGATGGTGATTACCTCTCTTCCAAGCTCTTGTTAGGCTCTTCATTAATTGATGTTCTCAGCTATTGGTGTTTCTTAGTTGGTTGTGGGTTGAGAACATTCTCTAAACAACAATGATTTTAATTTGTTACAAAGTGATCTTCCAGCATAGCAGTACTGGGAGCTTAATAAGTGGCAATTAAGTCATAAATGCATTGGTGTGGTTGTAGTGAGAGTGCGTTTGCCACATCAAAAGTCAACTAACTGTAAAAGCAATCCAACTCTCTTTTGTCTTGTTGCCCTTTCAACATATTCCAAAATGTGATGATGCAGCTAAAGTACCTATTCAGACACTTGAACCACATTCTTGGACTTTGAAGGACACAGAGCCATGGACCCGATACAACTCTCCTTTTCATATATTACTAGTTTCTGTAATTATGTTATAACATCAGAAAATAGACTAAGACAGAGCCAGAAATGCATCTTTCTGAAATAATTGTAACTCTGTGATTTTACTCTAATAAATTTATTGCACATGTCTGATGTAAACTTGCAGAATTCAAGAATTAATCTTCTCTGACTCGTTTGGTGTTTGTTTTCCCTTCTTTACAATTTATTACAGAAACTTACACATGATAGGTGCCCAACAATGGACCACATAAATAAAATGACTAAGAAACTCAGTAATGGTATTCAGTTCTTTAGAACATGCTTTTTAATGAGAAAGTGATGATTCTCATGTAGACTACATAAAAGCTTGGACAATATAATAAAAGAAAGAACTGTAATCTCGGTGTGAAATTAATAACAAAACATCTCAAGCTAAAGTTTTTAATACTGGTGAAATCAATGAGAGGGCTGTATATTATGTATATTTTATGGCAAGCAAAAAACAGTGATGAAATTGATGACTAATTTTTCTGACCACTAAACTCTCTTCCTTCTATTCCAACTCTGGTTTCCACCTCCATTTTACATATGTTCAAACTATTCCTCCATGATGTTAGCTGGTAATGACTTTCCTTCTTTGCATTGACTTCAAATATACAAGATCCTTAATGGTTATGATAACTCTGCAACAGTGAGATTCAAATCATGGAACTCATTAGGGGTCACAGTGCTCCTTCTCCCACATTCTATGAGGAGTATCTCCACCTCAGTCTGTTTCCTACCCTAATGAGTTTGCATCTGATGCCAATAACCTCTACCCTCTTGGTGCCTCATGAACAGCACAGCTGGCTGCCTACTAGTCTTTATTTTGACCTGTGCCTTTTAAACTTGTTAATTAATGTTTTCCTCAAATTGAATGAGTAGCATACTTACTATTTCTACAATTTTGTTTCAGTTTTTATGTTTTTCACAAATGTTAAACACATTAAAATAGTGTTTCAAATTACAAGTGTTCAATCACATTATGTGAACTTTTCTTTTGTTTTTATTTTTTTATTAATTCAAATTAGGAACAAGCTTGTTTCACATGTCCATCCCTTCTCCCTCTCCCTCCCCTCACCTCTTCCCTCCTCCCCCACCCCCGACATACTGCCCACCCAATCCACCCTCTACTCCCCGGGCAGGGTAGGGCCCTCAATGGGGGCTCCGCAAAGTCCACCACGTCATCCAGGGCTGGACCCTTCCCTGTGTGTCCATGGCAAGAATGCATCCTTTCACATGGATGGGCTCCCAAAGTCCCTTCTTACACCAGGGAAAAATACTAATCCACTACCTGGGGTCCCCTGGTATACAGAGGCCTCTTCATTGACATCCATGTTCAGGGGTCTGGATCAGTCCTGTACTGTCCTCCCAGAGAGCATCTAGGGTCGATGTGCTCCCCCTTGTTCAGGCCAGCTGTTTCTGGGGGTTTCTCCAACCTGGTACCAACCTCTTTGATCTTCATTCCTCCTCTCTTCGACTAAGTTCCAGAGTTCAGTTCAGAGTATATCTGTGGATGTCTGTTTCTGCTTCCATCAGCCACTGGATGAGGGCACTAGGAAGGCATAAAAAGTAGTCATCAATCTCATTTTAGGGGAAGGGCATTTAGGTTATCCTCTCCAACATTGCCTGGACTGTCAGTTCGTGTCATCCATGTAGGTGTCTGGAAATCTTCCTAGTGTCAGATCTCTCCTCAGACCTATAATGGCTCCGTCTAATATGGTATCTCTCATCCTGTCTCTCTTCTCTATTCAACCCCAACTCAATATTTCTGCTTCTCCATTTCCTCTCCTCTACTCCTCTTCTCCTGCTCTCAATCTGGCAGCTCCCTCTCCTCTACCCTCATACTCCCAATTAGCACAGGAGTTCCTGCCTCTTCCCATTCCTGGGGTCCATTCCTTTGTCCCTTACAGTCCTTCATGTTTCCTAGTTTCTTTGGTGAAGAGGATTATAGGCTGATAATCCTTTGTTCTATGTCTAAAATTCATATATGAGTGAGTACTTACCATATTTGTCTTTTTATGACTGGGTTACCTCACTCAGGATAGTTTCTTCGAGTTCCATCCATTTGCCATTGTATAAATGTACCACATTTTCTCTTTCCATTCTTCAGTTGAGGGGCATCTAGGTTGCTTCCAGGTTCTGGCTATTACAAAAAAATGCAGCTATGAACATGTTTGAACATTTGTCCTTGTTGTATGAACATGCATTTTTTGGTTATATACCCAAGAGAGGAATGACTGGATCTTGAGGTAGACTGATTCCCATTTTTTCTGAGCAACTGCCATACTGATTTCCAGAGTGGTCTTACAAGTTCGCATTCCCACCAACAATGCAGGAGTGTTCCTTTTTCTCCACATCCTCTGCAGCATAGATTGTCATTGGTATTTTTGATTTTAGCCATTCTGACAGGTGTGAGGTGGTATCTCAGAGTTGTTTTGAGCTGCATTTCTCTGATGGCCAAGGATTTTGAGCACTTTCTCAAGTGTCTTTCAGCCATTTCCTATTCCTCTGTTGAGAATTCTCAATTTAGTTCTGCACCCCACTTTTTAATTTCATTGTTTGGTGTTTTGGTGACTAGCTTCTTGAGATCCTTGTATATTTTGGAAATCAGCCCTCTGTCAGATATGGGGTCGGTGAAGATTTTTTCCCATTAGGTGGGTGGTCGTTTTGTCTTACTGACTGTCTCATTTGCCTTACAGAAGGTTCTCAGTTTCAGGAGGTCACATTTATTAATTGCAGACCTCAGTGTCTGTGCTACTAGCCTAATGTTCAGGAAGCGGCATCCTGTGCCAATTTTTTTCAAGGTTATCTCCCAGTTTCTCTTCTAGAAGTTTCAGTGTGGATGGATTTATGTTGAGATCTTTGATCCATTTGCACTTCAGTTTTGTGCATGGTGACAGGTATGGATCTATCTGCAATCCTCTGCATGTCTGCAACCAGTTATGCCAGCACCATTTGTTGAAGATGCTATCTTTTTTCCATTGTATATATTTAGCGTCTTTGTCAAAAATAAGGTGTTCATAGGTGTGTGGATTAATATCAGGGTTTTCAATTCGATTCCATTGGTCGCATTGACTATCTAGATTACTTTTGGCAAGATTGCCATTTTTACTATGTTGATTCTACCTATTCAAGAGCATGGGAGATCTTTCCATTTTCTGGTATCTTCTTTAATTTCTTTCTTTAAAGTCTCAAAGTTCTTATTGTACAGGTCTTTCACTTTTTTGGTTAGTGATACCCCAAGATATTTTATGTTGCTTGTGGATATTGTGAAAGGTGATGTTTCCCTGATTTCTTTCTCATTGGATTTATCATCTGTATATAGTAAGGCTACTGATTTTTTTTTTTGAGTTAATTTTGTATCCTGATACCTTGCTGAAGGTGTTTGTCAGCTGTAGGAGTTCCCTGGTGGAATTTTTTGGGTCACTAATGGAGACTATCATTTCATCTGCAAATAGTGAAAGTTTGACTTCTTCCTTTCCAATTTGTATCCCTTTGATCCCCTTTTCTTGTCTTATTGCTCTAGCTAGAACTTCAAGTAAAACATGGAGAGAGTGAACAGCCTTGACTTGTCCCCGATTTTAGAGGAAATGCTTTGAGTTTCTCTCCATTTAGTTTGATGTTGGCTATTGGTTTGGTGTATATTGCGTTTATCATGTTTCGATATTTTCCTTTTATTCCTGTTCTCTCCAAGATATTTATCATGAAAGGATTTTGGATTTTGTCAAAGGCCTCTTAAGCATCTAGTGAGATGATCATGTGGTTTTTCTTTTTCAGTTTGTTTATATGGTGGATTACATTGATGGATTTTCATATGTTAAACCATCCTTGCATCCCTGGGATGAAGCCCACTTGATTATGGTGGATGATTTTTCTGATGTGTTCTTGGATTCAAATGGCCAATGTTTTATTGAGTATTTTTGCATCGATGTTTATGTGGGATATTGGTCTGTAGTACTCTTTCTTAGTTGTATCTTTGTGTGGCTTTGGTATCAAAGAGATTGTAGCCTTGTAAAAATAGTTTGGCAATGTTCCTTCTGCTTTTATTGTGTGGAACAGTTTGAGGAGTACTGGTATTAGCTCTTTTTTGAATTTCTGGTAGTATTCTGTAGTGAAGCCATCTGGCCTTGGGCTTTTTTGGTTGGGAGGATTTTGATGACTGCTTCTATTTCATTAGGGGTTATAGGTCGATTTAAACTGCTTATGTGTTCTTGGTTTAATTTTGGTAAGTGATATCTATCCAGAAAACTGTCCGTTTCCTTTAGATTTTCGAATTTTGTGGAGTACAGATTTTCAAAATATGACCTGAAGATTCTCTGGATTTCTTCAGTGTCCATTGTTATATCCTCCTTTTCATTTCTGATTTGGTTAATTATCATGCTCTCTCTCTGCCTTTCGATTAGTTGATCTTCTCAAAGAACCAACTCTTTGTTTCATTGATTCATTGTAATGTTTTCCTAGTTTCTACTTTATTGATTTCAGCCCTGAGTTTGATTATTTCTTGGCATGTCCTCCTCCTTGTGAGTTTGCTTCTTTTTGCTCTAAAGCTTTCTGTTGTTCTGTCAATTCTCTAGTGTGATTTTTCTCCAGTTTCTTCATGTGGGCACTTCATGCTATGAACTTTCTTTTAGCTTTCAGAGTGTCCCATAGGTTTGGGTATGTTGTGTCTACATTCTCATTAAATTCTAGGAAGTCTTTAAGTTCTTTTTTTGTTTCTTCCTCAACCCAGGAATAGTGCAATTGGGTGTTATTCAATTTCCACGAATATGTAGATTTTCTGCAATTTATATTGCTGTTGAATTCTAGCTTTAAAGCATGGTGATCTGGTAAGATACAGGGGGTTATTTCAATTCTATTGTAACTGTGGAGGTTTGCTTTGCTGCCAACTATGTGTCCAATTTTAGAGAAGGTTCCATGTGGCCCTGAGAAGAAGGTATATTCTTTTGTGTTTGGATAGAATGTTCTATAGATATCTTATCTTTTAAACCCAGTTGGGTCTTGTTTCTTTGTTAAGTTTCTGTCTGGCGGTCCTGTCTAGTGGTGAAAGGGGAGTATTGAAGTCTCCTACTATAACAGTTCGTGGTTTTATATGTGGTTGTGCTTTAGTAATGTTTCTTTTACAAATGTGGCTGTCTTCATATTTGGGGCATAGATGTTCAGGATTGAGACTTTGTCTTGTTGGACTTTTCCTATGATGAGTATGAAATGCCCTTCTTCATCTCTTTTGATTGATTTTAGTTTGAAGTCTAATTTGTTAGATCTTAGGATTGCCATGCCAGCTTTTTGCTTGGGCCCATTTGATTGGAAAATCTTTTCCCAACCTTTTACTCTGAGGTAACGCCTGTCTTTGAAGTTGAGGTGTGTTTCTTGTAAACAGCAGAAGGATGGATTCTGTCTTCGTATCCATTCTGTTAGCCTATATCTTTTTATGGGTAAGTTAAGACAATTGACATTTAGGGATATTAATGACCATTGATTGTTGGTTCTTGTTTGTTTTGGATTTATTGTTGGTGGTGTCATTGTGTTTGGATTTCACCCTCCTGTTTCTTTTTGTGTTTGGTAAAATTGGATTATCTATTTCCTATGATTTTTGTGAGTGTAGCTATGTTTGTTGGGTTGGAGTTTTCCTTCCAGAACCTTCTGTAGTGCTGGATTTGTGGATATGTATTGTTTAAATCTGTTATTGTCATGGAATATCTGGTTTTCTCAATTTATTGTGATTGAAAGTTTTGCTGGGTACAGCAGTCTGGGCTGACATCCATGCTCCCTTAGTGCTTGTAGGATATCTATCCAAGACCTTCTGGCTTTCCCAGTTTCCATTGAGAATTTGGGTGTGATTTTGATAGGTCTACCTTTATATGTTACTTGGCATTTTTCCATTGCTGCTCTTAATATTTTCTCTTTGTTCTGTAGATTTGCTGTTTTGATTATTATGTGTCGGGGGGGGGGCTTCTTTTTTGTGGTCTAGTCTGTTTGGTGTTCTGTAAGCTTCTTGTACTTTCATAGCATATCCTTCTGTAGGTTGGGGAAGTTTTCTTCTATGATTTTGTTGAATATGTTTTCTGTACTTTTGAACAGTGTTTCTTCACCTTCTTCTATACCTATTATTCTTAGGTTTGGTTTTTTCACGGTGTCCCATATTTCCTGGATATTTTTGTGTTAGGGATTTGTTGGACTTGAGATTTTCTTTGGTCGATGAATGCATATCCTTTACTGAGTCTTCAATAATTGAGATTCTCTCTTCCATCTCTTGAATTCTATTAGTTATACTCACATATTTAGTTCCTGATCATTTATCCAGCCTATTCATTCCTTGCATTGCCTCATTCTGCATTTTCTTTATTGTGTCTATTTCTGCTTTCATGCTTTGAACTGTTTCAAGAGCTTCCTTCACTTGTTTGGTTGTTTTTTTAGGGGTTTCTTTAGATTCTTTAAGAGATTTGTTTATTTCTTGAATTTTTTGGTTTGTCTTTTCCTCCATTTTGTGTAATTTTTTTGCTTGCTCTTTCTTCTATTTCTTAAAGTATTTTATTGTTTGCTTGTTAAAGGTCTATATCATCTTCCCATGATAATTTTTGTGGTCCATCCCTTCTTCATCTTTTGTGTACAGCTTTTCAGATCTTGCTGGTGTGGAGTCCCTAGATTCTGGTGGTGTCATATTGGTCTTTCTGTTTTTGAGTGAGTTCTTAATCTGTCTTCTTCCAGTGGGTAAAGGTGGGGTCTCTCTATCTCCTCTTGTGACCTCGTTATGGGACAGGTCATCGGAGTGGGAAAGAAGAGTTAGGTGTTTCCTACTCAGGGAGCTCCTCCCTGGCAGAGTGGGACTACTGCAAGCAGGCACTTGCCCAGAGAGATTGGGGTGAATGGGGTTGTGGACAGGAGTTGGGCAAGAGCAGAGTGTCACTTACCTTGGTATGGACAGGTTGGCGGAGCAGGCGAAGTTTTCTTTTCTTCCAAAATGGTGTACTACACTGTTCTGGTAGGTTTTCAATTACCACTGGGTCACATATGCATAATCTTGTGAGAATTTAGATTTGGTTTGAGACTTAGTCTTGATTGAGAATTGCTGGAAGAGCCCATTACTAGTCTTTCACTGTGAAAGATTTTAGACAGGCTTTGCTATAAACCCTCAATATCACTCATTATTTGAGTTTAAAAAAATGTCTTAGATCCTTGAAAAAGGATTCTCCCTAAACAAACATCACATCTCAAATATCTCATTTTCCAAAGACATAGCTACACATTGAACCTGAGGCTGTCATTACCTGAATTGTACCATTCATTATTCTTGCTCTAGTAACTCTTCTATCTAATGTGGGAAAATGTCACAATAAACTTGTATACTATTAGTATTTTAACAAGACAGTATTTACTCTTCCTTTATGCTTGTCATTGCAACGCATGCATAATCACTACTACCCTTTTGAAAGGTAATTGGGCCAAAGATATCTTCGAGAGTAAAGTTGCTTGCAGCCAGGCCTAAAAGCTTGAGTTCAATCCCAATGGACCCATACAGTAGAAGACAAGAACCAGCTCCTACACACATGTACACACACACACACACACACACACACACACACACACACACACACGGAGAAAACAGAAAGATGCAGAAACAAAGAGAACACAGAGACAAACACAGAGATAGAAAGGCAATTTAAAGATAATTGTATATTTAATAACATAAAATCTGTTACTATTTGAGGAATTTAAGTAATAAAACATGGGAATCTATTATAACAAAGGGACTGTATTAAACTATATTCTATGACATCAATAACAATATAATATTAAATTATAATAAGCTATACTGTTTTCAGAAAATGCACTGTAAAGAGGTGCTCAAATTACAAGACTTTTCAATATACTGTAGGCAAAATGGCATGTGATGTATGATGACTCCTATAATACTGGAAGGAATTTGTGGGAGGTTTCTGAGAAACAGGTGGGCATTGTAATAACCTTGAATATCCTTTCTGAGAATGCAAGTTAACTGAAATATTAAGTGAATAAATATTTAATTCTCGTCTAGAGGACAAGATAAATCAACCAGAATGCTGGGCTCATGAAAATGTGCACTAGAAAAGATGCACAGTAGTGGTTAATACCACATGTGGGAATATAGGCAAATGCTTTAATTGAACAACAAAAAATTAAATTGCATCAAAGTTCACAGTTCTAGAACGTCTAAACCAAAGTCAACATTTATTGATATTGAAGGCAGTGAAACCACTTTTGCTAATTGATCTTGTGGGGTGCATGATGACTGTGAGAGACATATCTATGATGTGCTAGATACAAAGTACTCTAAGTGGTGCCAGCAAGATACTCCAAATGTTGACATTCAAAACACTTTTCAGTGGATAGTTAGAGTTTGAAATATGACTTCCAATAGTTGCTGGACTTATTCAACTGTGGATTTAACATCAAAACAAAATTTATATTCATAAAATGAACATTATTTTGAAAACTTCCTTTAAATATAGAATCTTGAAGGTAAGATTTGCCTGTATCTTCTTTCTAAAGATAACTGAATTCTTCATCTTAAGTGATTACACAAGAAATATTCAACAGATTAAAGGTAAAAGGACAAGAAACAAAACTGTATGTTTTTGTTGCTTATGTGTACATATATATATATATATATATATATATATATATATATATATGTGTGTGTGTGTGTGGTGTGTGTGTGTGTGTGTGTGTGTGTGTACCCATTAGAACTAAAATAATATTAAGAAATACCAAAAATGCTTCTATGAATTCTCATCACCTTTGAAAATATTAGTAAAACTATCATGAAGCTATATAAGGTTAGTTCTAGAGTGGAGAAATTTAAGTCATACATAGATTCCATTTAATGTGTTTTGTACAAATTTCTAAGGTTATGATATGATTTTGATCCAATGTAGGATCACAAGATCATGTTTACCCATACTTGGTGAGTCTCTTCGAGGCCTTACTCTAGTAATGTGAAACTCAAGAATTTTAACAGACTGAGTAACAAATGCACTAGCACACTTAATGAATTACAAGTAGGATTGTCACTTCTGATTTTAAAGCAATCATGTATATATAATGGCAACATTTAAAGACTGATGATTTCAAAGGCCTGGGACTTAGAATGCACTCTGACAGCATCTAGCACTATTCTAAATTGCTGCTGATTCCACACCTGCAAAGGTTTATTTCCCCATAAAATCACTTTGGGTGCAATTTCTAGATTCAGGTACTTCTGTGAAGTGCTGCCATTTGTTTCTCTGAAGCACCTTCCATAAAGTAGCTTCTGAAGAGAACAAAACAGTCTCTGAACTCAGTAAATCACTAAGCCAAATCAGGTCCCATGCCACCTGATAAAGAATGAAATATGAATGCAGTGTTCTTTTTTCTGGGTATTGAAAAGTTGTGCTGACCAAACAAATCAAAAGTGTACACAGAAACAGTGATTCCCTCCTCTTTCCCTGAAACTCACCAGCCTGTGTGGCTAAACATGCATGTTTACCTCAAAAGCTTCTTAGAAGGGAACACATACCCACTGAGGTTTTTTCTTTTATTTCCCCCAGTACTGGTGGTTAATGGAAACTTATTATATCATATTCTTAGCTTTAGCATAAAAATAACTTTGACAAATATTCTCCTTAGGATCCCACTGTTGGTGGGATTCAAAATGGCACACCCTGTATAGAAATCAGTATGAACTGATTATGCCACTCCTGTGCATATACCCAAAGGACTTGATATTCTGATACGGAGATACATAGCCGGTAATTCTCATTGCTGTATTATTCACCAGAGTCAAGAAATGGAATCAGCCTATATGTACATCAACTCATGAACAATAATGAAAATGATATCCATATATGCAATGGAATTGTATGAAATTTTAAGGTAAATTGATGGAACTAGAACATATACGGGGTGAGACAATAGTGCATGTTCTCTTATTTGTGGATCATGGATCTTCATCTTAAATTTGAGTATATAACCTGGAGTAACTTCAGAAATTAGGAAACTTGAAAGGGACCATGGAGGCAGGAGGAACCTTAGTAAAATCATTGGTAGAACACAAATGCTACCAAGAGAGGAAGGAGAAAATGGTGAGGTTCTGAACTAGGGGAGAAATGAGGGTAATTCAAAGGGAAAAGCAGGGTTGGGGGAGATTAATAACCTGAAGAATAAGATAAATATTATTTTTCAGAAGTAAATATTATTTTTCAAACTTAATTAAAATGCATTGTGTGTGCACGTGTATGTGTGTGTACATGTTTGTCTCTGTGTGTGTGTGTGTGTATGTGTGTGTGTGTGTGTGTGTGTGTGTGTGTGTGTGTCTGTGTGTGTGTGTGTGTGTCTGTGTGTCTGTGTGCATAGCTTAAAGGGTGTTAACCTACATGGGACAATAATGCTTACCACAACAGCCATGGACTATCCTAATAAAATGCCTACTGCCTGGGAAAGAACCTTTGAGTAATTTATGAAGTTTCCTAATTTCTGAAGTTACTCCAGGTTATATACTCAAATTTAAGATGAAGAGCCATGATCCACAAATAAGAGAACATGCACTATTGTCTCACCCCGTATATGTTCTAGTTCCATCAATTTACCTTTGAGTCATTGGCTAGCTATCCAAGAAACATGACAGGGAGTGGCATCTATGACATCTCAGCAATATGATTGTATGCCCTAAATATGTCCAATGTCCAAACCAACTGACCTTCCCATGTGAATAGGGGAAAACTTCATATGTCTCCAACCCCTAGATGAAAAGGTATATGTAACCAGTTGTTGCTGTGTGAAGGAGAATCAGCTCTTTCAAGGGATGGGCCCTTGAATATGTGTTTATAAGTTGTCCAGTCCCAATCATCAGTCCCAAATACATGGGTGTATGGGCAAGACTAATTAGACTCAGTGTGGTATATGTCTGTAAAAATAATTATAGAAAAAGAAATCACAGATTCAAGGTAGTTGGGTGGCATGGGGAGAGACAAAATGGGGGGGGGTTATTGGAAATGCTATAAATACATTGTATTTTTATGAAAGTCTCAATATGGAAGATTTTATAATTGGTGAATCTTCTGTGTGAATAATGCTGGCAATGTTACCTACCCCAGGGAGCACATGTGAATTCTGCTCTCTCCTCCAGCAAAGTAAAACAACTAATAAATTAAATAGCATGTTTTTCCATCCATCTTGACTTCATGAGAGGGAATTGGACTTTTCTGTTCTTTGAAACTGGATCTTTTATGTGGTTACTTCTTGGTTATAAGCATTCAAATTTACTAAGTCCATTGTGCTTACTAAATTTGTGTTGCCAGCCACATGTATTACATGGAATTAAACATGTTGAAATGAGTTTGTGAGAGATACAGACATTACTGGCTTCCCTGTTTGTGGGGACAAGATTACATATGGCTCCCATTTAGATCTACATACCTTTTCATTTTTCCTTCCACTACCTCAGGCTCAATCAGTGCTTTATAATGTCATCGATGTGTCTACTCATTCAAATGGAGGAGTCACATGACCACTAAAAGCTCTTCTGTGGTAATTGATTTATCATGCTTATCATTTAATTCAATGCACAGAGTTGGAATTTTGGTTTAATAGCTAAGTGCACTCAAGAGAATCCCCCATTAATGTAGGTCTGTGGCAATTGCTTAGAGTTCTGAACTTATTAAATCGACAAAATAGAAGGATACTCATTATATACTGTGAGTCTTCTGATGAAAATGTATTATTGAAGATCATATATCATGTTAACTTTATCTTATACATATCTACCAATGAAATAAACCAGAAATGAAGTAAGAAACAATGTGGTTGTTAAGGAAGTAAAGACATTTTAAGCTTTGGGGGAGTTTGAAGATCAAGTTCTGAAATGGCAGTCAGTGCTAACAACATATACATGCTCAATGTATTCTAGAAAACAGAAAGTTCCATTTGCATCTCTGTACTTTGAATTATATAAGGCCATAATACTGGGTTAATATAATCCATCCAATTCAATACATAAAAGAAAGTTTTGTCAGTTTCACAAAATATAATTTTGGGGATAGTTGGTATTATTGACATTGGAAAGTTCTTTTTGTGCTTTTAAAAGTTCAACATATTCTCTGTTACCATTTCACTTCACCCCACAACACACTCCCCACTAAGAATTCAGCCTCTCCTCAAGCCCACAGTAATATTCAGCCAACTGAAGAATTAACCTTCAAAACCATGGGACAGGTAAGTCTTTGCTCCTTAAAGGTTTTCTTCCATGTACACTGAATTAACCGAAACTGACTAACATAGCTATTGAAACTAACTGATACATATCTGATGTCACTAGGCAATATGGTCTGCAAGATCACTGTGATATGCTAATCCATCATGGACTGAAATGTATTGGATTACTGATTAGAAAGGCCCAACTATGATGAAGATATTGTTTTGTAATATTATTTTTTTGTTTGTATATCTTTTTTTTACAACACAAGCAAAGTGTCCTCCTCCTCCCCTCTTCCAAATTTCTATCCCCCACCCACCATCCATTCTTCCTCTTCTGTTTCTCTTTGGATACAGGTTGGTCTCCTATGGATATCAGCCAGGTGTGCTATACCATGTTATAGTGAGACTATATATCTCCTCTTCTAATAAGGCTGAATGAAACAGCCTGGTAGAAGGAATGGGTCCCAAAAGCAGGCAACAGAGTTAGAGACAGCCCCTTCTCCTAGTGTAAGGAGTCCTATAAGAAAACCAAGTTACACAACAGCAACATATGTGCAGAGGACATAGGTCAGTTCCATGCAGGCTCCCTGGTTGTTGGTTCAGTCTCTCTGAGCCCCTATGAACCCAGCTTAGTTGGTTTTGTGGGATTGAGGAAAAAAGATGTAGAAACATGGGGTAAGACAAAAGGTAGAAACTCAAGTTTCTTCTTAATTATAAATTGACATTAACATGATAGGCAGATGAAATGGTCGAAGACTGGAGGAGGAGATGTCAGAAAAACAGAAGACAGTGTTACTTTAAGAAAGAATTCTAAACCCAATGATATGATTTAACCATATTACTCCTTCTTCCAAAGGTGAGACCAATATCAGTTTTAAAAAGGCAAGGATTATTGACAAGAAAAGCACCACTGTGTAAGGAAATATCCACAATTATTTATTTTAAAAAATGGAGAAACTATAAGCACTCATGACTATATTACCTGCTTAGAGTTTGCTGGAAGAAATAAGCCTTCAAAAGGCAATTATTTGTAACTGAAATAATTATTACAGAGGAAGTTAGAGGGTCCTGTAAAAATTAGATGACAACAGTACAAAATCTTCTGGGAGTCAGAGAAAATTACTCTTAAGGAGGGACCTTCAAGGGGACATATAAAAGACAAGTATAGTCTATCTCAGTGAAGAAATGAGAAAAGTACATTGGGTGGAGGACATAAGCATAACACTCCTAAATAAGGAAGCAGCATGAAATATTTGTGATGTGGCAATCTTGAAAGAAGGAAGTGTGGTGTTAGGCTGGGGAACTCGACAAGTGCCTATCCATTGGAACCTTACAGACCAAGATAAATGGATAAAATATATTAGTGTATTAATATACAATATGATATTGAATGCAATAACACTTACATAAATATTCCTAGTTAATGTATCTTTAAATTGAAAATAGATTCTTCTCCCATATAATACATCCCAACCACAATTTCCTCTCTCTCTACTCTTCTTACTTCCCACCTCCCCCTAACCAGATCTACTCCCCTTCCATTTCTTCTTCAGAAAAGAACAGTACCCCTGGACTACAACCAAACAGGACAAATCAGGATACAATAAGACAGGACAAAAACCCTCATATCAAAGTAGGACAGGGCAATTCAATAGAAAGAAAAGAGACTCAAGAGCAGGCAAAAGGGTAAGAGATACACATGATCCCACTGTTAGGAGTCCCACAAAACATGTAGCTAATAGTCATAATATATATGCAAAGGACATACTACAGAACCATGTAGGCCCTGTGCTTGCTACACCAGTCTCTGTGAACCTGTATGAGTGAGCCCTGCTTAATTGATTGGAGGACCATGTCTCCTGGAATCCTCCATTCTCCACAATCTAACTCCTACAGTCTTTGTCCCCATTTCCATGGGGCAGTTTGACAAACTCCAAGGGGAGGGACCCTAAGGAGACCTCCAGTTTAGATAGTATATCTGCATAATGCCTGGGTCCCTGTACCTGGTCCTATCTTCTGCCCAAGGAAGCATCTCTGATGATGACTGGACAAGCCCCATATCTATAAATATAGCAGAATATCATTAGGAATCACTTCACTGAATTATTTTGTCAAGCATGTTTGACCCAACCCCAGGTCTCTGATATATCTAGTCTCTAGTTTCTGTCTATACAGGAGCTGTGCTGCATGGGTACCCTCTTATGCATGGGCTCCAAGTTAAACAAGACATTCTGGACCACCATTGCCCCAGAACATCTTGTAGTCAGGGCAGGTCAAAGGTTTTGTGGATGTATTGGCATCCACATTTGACTTTCTGTAGCCTGAAGTGTACCTTCCCTCACCAAGACACTAGAACATAGGGATGAAGGCTCCATGAAGACACCAGCTTGACATCCCTAAGTTCAATGATCTGTGCAGATGTTGTGTTTGGCAATGGGGTCCCACTGTCAGTTTTCAGAGGGCAACCTCATCTCCTAGCATCAGCCTGAGTTGTTGAGGCATCTAAAGAACTTGTTTAGTTGTTTAGTTGTTAGCCATCTTGGCTAACAATTCAACTGACTGCAATCCTGGCCCACCACTGGAAGGCTCCAAAAGATGACCAGTTCAGCCTCTATCCTTCATTGCTAGCAACACTCACTAGATCACCCTCATAGATTCTAGGAAGTTTCTAGTGAACTATGTTTCTACACACACCACCTCCAATGCTTCCCAATTATAGCAGGCTCTCAGTGCACTTGAGGAACATGGAGGTTATTTCCTGTTTCTGGCTATTATACATAAAACTGCAATGAAAATATTTATTTGATTAGTGATGTACATGTTTGCACCAGCAATGGAGAACTGTTATCCTTGTTCCACATCATCACCAAAATGAGCTCTCACTTGTGTTTTTGTTCTTAGCCATTCTGACAGGTGTAAGATGGAAATTCAGTGTCTTTTTGATTTGCATTTCACTAGTTGACTAAAGATATTGAATATTTCTTTAAGAGTTCTTGGCTATTTGAGATTCCTCTGTTGAGAATTCTCTGTTTATATCTGAAACCCATTTTTAAATTGGATTATGTGGTTTGTTGATGTGTAGCTTCTTGAGTTCTTTATGTCTTTTGGATATTAGCCCTTTGTCAGATGTGGAGTTGGACAAAATCTTTTCCCATTCTTTAGGGTGTTATTTTGTCCTATTGACATTGTACTTTGCCTTACATAAGCCTTGCAGTTTCATGAGGTCCCATTTATTCACTCTTGATCTAAGTGCCTGTGTTATTGGTATTCAGTTCAGGAAGATATATCCTGTGCCAATATATTCAAGGCTATCCTCTACTTTCTCTTCTATCAAGTTCAGTGTCTCTGGTTTTATGTTGAGGTCTTTAATCCATTTGGACTTGAGTTTGAGACAAGGTAATAGATATGGGTCTATTTGCATTTTTTACATGCTGACATGCAGGTAAACCAGCTCCATTTATTGAAGATGTTCTTTTTTTCTATTCTGCATTTCTGGCTTCTTTATCAAAAATCGGGTGCCCATAGGTGTATGGATTTAGATCTTGGTCTTCAGTTCAATTCCATTTATAAACCTGTCTGTTTTTATACCAATGCCATTCAGTTTTTATAACTGTATCTTTGTAGTACACCCTAAAGTTTTCCTTTGCAGTGTTCCCTCAATTTGTGATTTTTTTATTGCTTCTATTTGCATTTCCAGATCTTGAACAGTTTTATTTATTGGGTTTTTTGACTATTTTTTTTGTTTTTTCTTTCTTGGCTTTCTTTAAGGGAGGAGGGGAGCCTCCAACTTGTGCTCTGCTGCAGAGCTAGGGGTGACCCTAAGAATTAGGTATTGGGAGCAGAGAAAGTAGAGAAGGTCTGAAGGCAGATTACTTAGTCTTTTGTGATTTTTAAATGAAAAATCATAATAATCTCTTCTTTTCATATCTGAATTTAGCAATTATATCTATCAATGATTGGCTTTACATAGTAACAGGAATTCTATAGAAGTTTGAGTCCCATCCATTCTCTAGATATTGAACATGTAGTAATCAGGAAACACCTACTTCACAGCAGGCATTTACTAACATAATAACCTAATTTTAGATTACTTTTGAATCTGTGCAATCCCCATAAAAATCCCAACACAATTCTATACAGACCTTGAAAGAACAATTCTCAACTTTATATGGAGAAACAAAAGACCCAGGATAGCCAAAACAACCCTGTACAACAGAGGAACTTCTGGAGACAACACCATCCCTGACTTCAAGCTCTATTACAGAGCTATAGTCCTGAAAACAGCTTGGTATTGGCACAAAAATAGACAGGTAGACCAATGGAATAGAGTTGAAAACCCTGATATTAATCCACACACCTACAAACACCTGATTTTTGATAAACAATCCAAATTTATATGGTGGAACAAAGAGAACATTTTCAACAAATGGTGCTGGCATAACTGGTTGCAGACATGTAGAAGACTGAAGCTACACCCAAGCCTATTGCCTTGCACAAAACTTAAGTCAAAATGGATCAAAGACCTCAACATAAATGCAGCTACACTGAACCTATTAGAAGACAAAGTGGGAAATGCCCTAGAATTAATTGGTACAGGAGACCGCTTCCTGAATATTACATGAGTAGCACAGACACTGAGGACAACAATTAATAAATGTGACCGCCTGAAACTGAGAAGCTTCTATAAGGCAAAGGAGACAGTCAGCAAGACAAAATGGCAGCCCACAGACTGGGAAAAGATATTCACCAACCCCACATCTGATAGAGGACTGATCTCCAAAATATACAAAGAACTCAAGAAGCTAGTCTCCAAAACACCAAACAATCCAATTAAAAAGTCGGGTACAGAACCAAATAGACAATTCTCAATAGAGGAATCTAAAATGGCTGAAAGACATAAGAAAGTCTTCAATATCCTTAGCCATCAGGGAAATGCAAATCAAAATAACTCTGAGATACCAAATTACTCTTGTCAGAATGGCCAAAATCAAAAAATGACACGAATGACAGTTTATGCTGGAGAGGATGTGGAGAAAGAGGAACACTTCTCCACTGCTGGTGGGAGAGCCAACTTGTACAGCCACTTTGGAAATCAGTATGGCGACTCCTCAAGAAAATGGGAATGAGTCTACCTCAAGATCCAGCAATTCTACTCTGAGGCATATACCCAAAAGAAACACATTCATACAACAAGGACATCTGTTCAACGATGTTCATAGCAGCACTATTTATAATAGCCAGAAACTGGACGCAGCCTAGATGCCCCTCAACCGCATGGAGTACTACTCAGTGGAAAAAAAAAAAAAAAAACTATGGAATCTTGAAATTTGCAGGAAAATGGATGGAACTAGAAGACATTCTGAGCGAGGCAACTGAATCATAAAAAGACAAACATGGTATGTACTCACTCATATGCAGGTTTTAGACATAGAGTAAAGGATTATCAGCCTACAATCCACACTGTCAAAGAAGCTAATAAACAAGGAAGACCCTAAAAGAGACATACATGGTGCCCTGGAGAAGGGGAAAGGGTCAAGATATGCTGAGCAAAGTTGGAGCACGGGAAGAGGGGGGGTGATCTAGGAAAATGAGAAGGGGAGAAGAGGAGGGATGCAGAGAACATGTGGGAACAGAAAGGTTGAGTCAGGGGATGAATAGATGTAAGCAAGAATGGAGATATCATACTAGAGGTAGACATTTTTGGTTTACAGATAAATCAGGCACTGGGGAAAGGTCTGGAGATCTACAAAGATGACACTAGCTAACAATCTAAGCATCAGAGGAGAGGTACATTAAATGCCCTCCCCTGATAATGAGATTGATGACTATTTTATATGCCATCCTATAGCCTTCATCCAGCAGCTGGTGGAACTAGAAGCAGACACCTACAACTAATCACTGAACTGAACTGAAACCCAGATTCAGAGAGGGATGAGTGAAGAACACAGGGGTCCAGACCAGGCTGCTGAAACCCACAGAAATAACTGAACTAAATATCGGGGAACTCTTGCTCCCCAGACTGATAGCTGGAATACCAGCATGGGACTGATCCAGACCCCAGGAACATGGGTTTCTGTGAGGAAACCTCAGAAATCTATGGGACCTCCTGTAGAAGTTCAGTACTTATCCCTAGCATAGGTGTGGACTTTGGGAGCCCATTCCATATAGAGGAATACTCCCTGAGCCAAGACACACCAGGGTGGGTCTAGGCCCTATCCCAAAGGATACAATAGACTCTAATGACACCCTATGGAAGGCCTCATCATCCAGGAGGAGCAGAAAGGATATGTGATAGGTAGGGTTTTAGTTGAGGGGTGATGGTAGGGGAGGACAGGTGGGAGAAGCGAACTGGGATTGTCATGTAAATCAATCCTGTTTCTAATTCAAATAAAAAAGTTGAAAAAAATAATCTAATTTTAGTATAAAATGCTCCAGATAAGTTAGATTTCCAAATAAAATAACTTTCATTTTATCAATTGATGGGGAGGGTGCTTCTGTGTATATGTTTGTCTTATTGGCTGATAAATAATGCACTGTTGGCCAATAAGGAAGTAAGTTAGGTGGAATTAGGACGGAAGGGGGAGGGAAATGTAGGAAAGGGAGGCATCACCATGTGATCCCTAGATAATTATTTATAAAATATATAGATTAATGGTTATGGTTGATGCTTAAGACAGAGCTAGCAAATAAGAAATCCTAGTCATTGGCCAACAGCTTTGTAACTAATAGTAATCTCTGTGTGTTATTTGGGGCCCTAACATGGCAGCAGAACTCAGGAGGTGGGTGGAAAGAGTTATTGTTACAATCAGTCAGTGTGGGTTTTATTTTATTGAAAATACCTTAGAAATGTACACTTAAGGTGATTTATGCATTTATTGTTAATCTGTAACCACCCAATCATGAACAGCTCCTCTTAAGAAAACAGTAATTAACTCAATGGATAGCATATATTTGCAGGTCAGATTCACCCATATGGAGGACCAATATAATGCATGCTGAAAAATCATTAATGTTTTAAGAATAGACTTCTGTAGAATTCAGGTCTGACCACGTGACTCTGTAATCTTGGATTATGAAGATAAAAAGAACTGAAAGATCATTTATGTTGCTACCTCAACATAAAACTAATTAAGGCTTATTTAAATTTTTCTTAGAATTTGTTATAATAGCAAGGAATAGTAATTATTATTTCTTTTTATTCATTATCTAGCATTTCCCATGTACTAGCATTTGATATGTGAATACCATCGTGGAAGAAAAAAGCAGCATGCAAATCTTAGAGGAAATACATTGTATGGAAGATATAAAATGAGTATTGGATAAACAAGTGTGATATGAACATGTTGAAAGATATATGAACAATGTTCTTTGCTTCATGTCAATGAGGAACTTCTCTCTAAAGAGTGACATTTGGGTATAAATCTGAGTTGCATGAAGAAATGAGAAGATGGATGAATCAGCAGATATGAAGTCCTTATTTGGAATGAATATGAAGCCTGCTGTAGCTACATTACTGTGAGTGGGAATGGAGACAGAAGCTGAAACCAGGAATGTGTTTGGTGATGAGATTCAGAAGAAGGAGTTTCAACTTTATTGAAAGTCTTGTGTTTTAGTTAGCTTCCTGATAATAGAACAAAACCTGTGAGATAATTAACTAATAAATTAAAAGGCTTATTTAGCATATAGCTTTGGAAATACCAGTGCATGAGTAATTGACTAGTTTCTGTGGGTCTATGACAATGCAGCTGATCTTGGTGGGATTGGTTGCTGCACACAGTCACTGATATCATGAGCTAGAAACAAAGAAAAATAAGCAAAAGCCCAATGTTCCACAATGCCCTTTGGGGCACATCCCTGATGACCCAAAGACCTCAGTTTTTTTTTTTTTTTGGCTTTTCACATGTTTATTGTGGTAGAATTCACAAAACTGCATATTTTTAAAATATAAGGCATGATGTTTTACATATACACAAGCAAAATGCTTACCATAACCTCATCAATAAATCCTTTCCATAGTTGGTCCATGTTTTCTGGTGATGACATTTAAGATCTTCCAAGTCTCAAGAAGGCAAAACATTTACTAATGAGTATGTAATAAAGTAGTGTCACCATTCTGTACACTAGACCTTTAGAACTGACTCCTCCTGTATGACTGAGACTTTGTACCCTATGATTACCATCATCCTCTCCCAAAACCTGGAACTGACTGTTCTATGAGTTTTCTATTAGGAAGATTTATTACAAAAGTCTCAGTGTGACAGAAAACAGTTTGGTGACCATAAAGCATGTGACCAGGGCCTGACTCTCCTGTGATGGAGTACATATTGATCTGTTAAGACAGGCTTTATACTGTGAGTTCCAAATTTATCACAGGAGATGTCATCACTGGCTGTTGTCTTCTCAGAGAATCCATGTCAATCTTTCCTTTTTCTCAGAGTTCCCGCTTTGCATCTGCTAATTAAGGCTTCTGGCTTCAGGTATTTGTTCTGGCCAAGACTGAACTAGGTTAGATTCGGTCAGTAACTTTCCACTTCACTCATGTTCAGAACTGCAGATTCATAAACATCTGTGTGTCTGTCATAAAATAGGAATATGATGTGAGGCATTACCTATGAGCCACATAAGCCATGTTACATTTTAAGTTTGGTTTAGCATATATCTTAATGTATTATCATATTTTCTTTTGACTTTTTAAAGTTTGAATTACAAACAAGATTGAATTACATGACAATCCCAGTTCCCTTCTCCCTCCCTTCCTCCCCTACCACCCCAAACTAAAACCCTATCTATCAAGTATCCTTTCTTCTAATCTACACCTGACTTAACCTTCTTGCTCCCTCATGACCTCTGCATCCTTCCTTTTCTTCCCTTCCCATTCTCGTAGCTCCCTCCCCCTCTTCCCATGCTCTCAATTTGCTCAGGGGCTGGTGACCCTTTCCCCTTCTGCAGGGGGACAAAGTTTGTCTCTTTTAGGCTCCTGCTTGTTTACTAGTTTCTCTGGCAGTGTGGATTGTAGGCTGGTAATCTTTTACTCTATGTCTAAAATCCACATATGAGTGAGTACATATCATGTTTGTCATTTTGTGATTGTGTTACCTCGCTCAGAATGGTTTCTTCTAGTTCCATTCATTTTCCTGCAAATTTCAGGATTCCATTGTTTTTTTCTGCTGAGTAGTACTCCATTGTGTAAATGTGCCACATTTTCTCTATCCATTCTTCGGTTGAGGGCCATCTAGGCTGCTTCCAGTTTCTGGCTATTATAAATAGTGCTGCTATGAACATGGTTGAACAGATGTCTTTGTTGTATGAATTTGCTTCTTTTGGATATATGCCTAGGAAAGACCTCAGTTTTAAAGGATCCAGCACCAACAGTGCCATAACATGGGGCCTTGGTAGGATAGTCAACATCTAAATAGTCATGAGGTACTGTAGGGTCTTCAAAAGAAAGAAATCAAGATTTCTCTCTAAGTATTGAATGAAGTCTAGACTCTACAGGCATGAATGCAAGCAGTACCAATGAAGGTATGACAGATATGCAGAAAGTAATTCTAAAAGTACATTTCCAAGGCTTGGTAATGGACTATGGACGTGCAAGGAAATAAAAGTTTAGAGTAAGTTTTATGTTTACCCTGAGTCATTAGAGGATCATGACTTTTTTTTGCTGGCTGGGGAAGGTGTTGATTGGAATATACCATGTCCAATAACTATTTGCTTTATGAATCCTCAGCCCTAGGAAGGACTCAGAGATAAAGGTCTATTCCTTTGAGTTAGTGACAATGACATTAGAAAATATTTATAGCTTTGGTCCTTGAAGCCCAAGAATGTAGAAAGATAGTTAAGAGAAGAACCAAAGAACACAATATAGCAACAGGCAGCACTTTTGTTTTCCATGTTAGTGGACTGATATATAGGTAGTATCAGCCCATGAATAAGGAAGAAATAGGATAGTGTGGTTAGTTAAACATCAAGCAAAACCAAATTAAACACAGTGAAGAAAGTGTTCCATACTTCACAAAGTATTGTATAGGGAACTACATCTACAAAATGATGGGAAAGAAGAAACACAATTGACTTTACAACTTCATTGGAGCAATTTCATTACCATCATGAAATAAGAAGCCAAAGTAATTGAACTTAAGAGAAACTGAAGAAAAATCAGTGGCTAGAATCAAGATGTGACCATCTTTTAAGGAGTTGATGAACAAGCAGGGGCCAGAGAGAATTTGAAGAAATAGATTCAGGAACTTCTTTTACTTTTTGTATTTTTACTGATGAGATACATTGAAGTTGATGGAAATTATTGAGCCAGACAGCAAGACCTGAGACAATGCACAGAGAGCATCCCTGAGCAAGCAAGAGGAAATTTAATTTAGCACACAAGTGACCAAAGATAGAGACAGAAAAACCCATTCATTGTAACAACAAGAAAGTTGAGCTATAAGTGGAAAGATTAAGTTTGCTTCTCCTCTTTGCCACCATCTCATCATTGGAATAAGAAGAATTGTCATGTGACAGTGTAATAATTGAAAATCTGGTGCAGAAGATTAAAGGAAGCAGAGGTAGAAAACAGTTACTGAAAGTTTTGAGAGTAAATGACAGCAGAATTGCTAAGCACACAGACACAGCTGTTACAAATAATGAGACACACACAGCATAGATGTGTGTATTGTAATTCTAAGTGTTCAGATGAATTTGGGGTTGGTATTTAAAAGCAATAATCTGGTCATGTTGAATGACATGGGCTGTTTTGATATACTCTTAAAAATATGCAAAGTAAGCTAAGCAAATATATACCACTAAATATAACTTTTAATATCCAAAAAAGTTATACCTGAGGTAGAGATACTCAAAATTTTAAACTGGATCAAACTATAATCATTTGAATGAAATGCTATTCATTTTAGCCTAAGTAGGGGAAGATGAACAAAAGCATTAAATAGCAAAACAAATGACTATACAGGCATCAATCAAGTTTTAACAAGGTTTTGTGGGGATTTATTGATATATAGTCACAGAAATTATTCTAAACATGTAGACATTTCCTCTTGGCAATATGGCAGACAACCTCAAGCAATATAATATGTTTCTTGCCCATCGAATATGGGACATCCCACAGCAAGTTTTAACCAGAAGAATGTGGTGTTATTTGGGATGTCTTTGTGTAACCAGAAGATATATGTTGTTTTTACTGGTTGATAAATAAAGCTGATTTGGCCACTGACCAGGCAGAATAGAGCCAGGTGGGAAATCCTGGATAAGGAGAGAGAGACGGCAGAGTCAGGGTGATGCCATGTATACATCAAGAAAGCAAGATGTGAGGTAAAGAGCTGCGATCCTTGTGGTAAAATATAAACTAATAGAAATGGGTAAATTTAATTGTAAGAGCTAGTCAGTAATTTGCCTGAGCCATTGGACAGACAATTATAATTAGTATTAGGTCTCACAGTGATTGTTTGGGAACTTGCAGATGGGACAAGAAACCCATTTACAGTGGTGGGCATCACACTGTATTACTGCTGAATCCAGGCCTTGATAGATCAGTTTCTACATCTGGTTTCTCAAAACATGTCTCTCTACATAAATCCCAGTTAGCTGGAGGGTGAAATGGCTGCATACTCTTGTCCTTTCATTCATCAATACTGGTTAATACTCAACTCAAACAGCCACCTGGTCCTCCCAAAGTGATGGCATTGTCAGTAGTTCTTGTTTTTTTCAGCCATGTCAGAGATTACAATGGTATTCTCCACTGGACAAGACTGACCTACTTTCAAAAAGCTTAAGCACAGTGACAAACTTAGGTAAATGGAGTTCTTAATTAGTCTAGATAATAAAAACCTGGAGTCAGATATAGAGAAAAATGCTGAGACATCATAGAGAAGGAGCAAACCAATGTCACACCTTACCTCCTTAGCATCTCAGCATACAGAGAGCTTTTTCTCCATGCTTATGTCCTGCTTCTGCCCAGGTATCTCACTTCCTGTCTATCTGCACAGACCTCCAGACCTATCAGGGATAGAGTTCTGACCAAGTGTACACAAGGTCCAGGGTCCTGCAAAAAATAAGAAAACTACTATGTATCTCCACAGTTTTGCATTATAGCCACTTTCTTGAGACCTCACATTGTAACAGTTTCTGTCTTAGATTGATCTAAATAGTATAAGGAAACCACACCAATAGTTTGAAGAGAAGTCAATGTAAATATCTGTTATGTAACAAGGTTTAAAGTGAGTTTTAGAATAGCACAGCTATAGGAACTGTAGTGAGGAGTTACAAGAACTTCCCAGTGCCAAAAGAACCCAAGAAATATAAGGGGATTGTCTAATAGTTCTATTTTTTGATAAGACACAATGACCACTGTAAGTCTTTTTTTTTGTTTGTTTTTTGAGACAGGGTTTTTCTGTGTAGCTTTGGAGCCTATCCTGGCACTCTCTCTGGAGACCAGGCTGTCCTTGAACTCACAGAGATCTGCCTGCCTCTGCCTCCTGAATGATGGGATTAAAGGATTAAACCCTCCGAGAGACCCTTGTAAATCTTATTAAGGAACATGGCCCTCTTGTATACATCTTCACCATTTTTCTGTCTTTCACTGCCTAATCTTGCTGTCCTAAAAATAGCTCTTTAAACCAGGCTGGCCTCAAAAGCAGAGTTCTGCCAGCCTTGGCTTCTTAGTGCTGGAATTAAAGTTATTCCACACACACCTGGCTCTCCAAGCTTTTCCTTAATTCTTTTTCACAAGTTGGAAACATAACTGGGAGGGATGTTGCCATGAGGTCACCACTCCTTTTATTCTATTTCTTAATCTGTTTATATCCTTGAACAAAGACTTACTCCATTCCACTTCCCCATGCCCCTTTTTTTTTTCAAACTTTAAATTTTGTTCTTTTCCTTCCTCAGCTTTCTCTTTAAGTGTTCATTAGAATAACCACCAGTATTCACACAACAGTCTATATTATACTGTTTTAAAATTTCCTCTAGCAACAGAATTAATACAAAATTCTGTACTTTAGCCTCAGAGAGACTTCTTGGACAAGGGCAAAAAGCAGCCTCATTCCTCACCAAAATATCACAAGAAAGATTTCTAGGAAATCAACTCAAATTGTCTGGAACCTCTTGAGCCAGCCCCTGACAGTACAAATGACTTGTAGAAACATTGTCTTCCATGCTCCTACTACTATGACCCATTAATCAGTGCCAGAGCATTCTAATGCTTTCCTAACCCAAATTACCAGAGTCCAAATTCCTCCAATCAAAAACATGGTCAAGCCTATCACAACAATACCCCAGTCCCTAGTACCAACTTCTATTTTAGTTAGGATTTCTATTGCTGTGAAGAGACAGCATGACCACAAAAACTCTTATTAAGGAAAACATTTAATATGGGTGGCTTACATTTTCAGAGGTTTAATCCATTATCATCATGGTGTGACATGCTGGCGTGCAGAAAGACATGGTGCTGGTAAAACAGCTCAGAGCTCTACATTTTAACTTAAAGTGAAGTAAGGCACTTGGTGTGGCTTGAGCATATATGAAACCCCTAAGTCTGCCTTCATAGTAACATATTTCCTCCATCATTGCCACACCTACTCTAATAAAGCTATACGTCCTAATAGTGCCACTTCCTTTGTGGACAATTTCTTTCAAATCACAAATGAATTATTAAGGTTTACAAAGATAAGACTCTAAAAAGCTGAGGAAGAGATGGTGCCCAGATGACATTGGTGTTGCTTAGCCGTCCTTTCAATTCTGAGCATTCTTATGAAAGGAGTAGCCATTTCTACAGGTATCAGATACCATGATGCTGATAAATAAAACCTTGGAGAAACTAAAAGACAGAGTCAACTCAGGCATAGCAGGAAAGTATTTCAATGTGGGTAAAGGAAGCTCTACTGTACTCAGTCAGGAGTGACATAAAGGAGGTGCACAGAACACCACAAAAGACACAGAAACAAGCAGGTGCCCCTTAATTAACCTGGTTTATAAAAATTCGGTAGCTCTTCTTGAGATCCATCTAGTAGGATAGAAATGTGTTGTAAACTAGCAAGCTCCTAAACAACATACAAATAAAAGAGGGAGAGAAGAAGGGGCACTTAATGGAGTACATTAGAAGTTGAAAAAATGAATTAGAGTGATAGAGAAACTAAAGAGTAAACTTTCCTTTTATGTAGCAAAGAACCTAACAAAATACTTAATTGATTTTGTGCATTGCTCCATCCTTGTGTATTTTGCTATTCTGTTTCTGTCTGTTGTAGCTGAAGCTGTGCTGTTTGCCATAATGCCACCCCCTTACCTCTTCTAGCAGTGTCTGATCTGTGACTGCCTTCCCATTCCTTTCGTCTTAGCTATGCAGGCCCACCCGCTCTCTCTGAGTCTATCTCTATCACTCCATTACTAGGTCAAATCATTGTTCCTACCCTAAAAAGCTTCCCCACTGACACTTTCTCTTGCTCTCAGCTAATAGAACCAACACATGACTTTCCACAGTTGTTTCTAGGAACTTGGTAGTATGTCATTATGAGACACTCTGCACAGCTTTCCTTTTGTTAAATTTCCTTATGCATGTTGTTATTGGCTCTACAAACTATGAGCTCATGAGGCCTCATTGTTTTATTCCTGACCACTCCAGAACACTTAGTGTTTCATACAGTCTGACTAAAGTTTTTCTCTTAAATTAGCTAATTTATAGTTCCAAACATTTGCTTAATTTTGATTGCTCATGAAAATGTACATGCCTCATATGTAGATCCTATACTAGTATATCTATTTGATTGCCCCCAGTTCATCTAGTTGAGGATGGTCACAGTTGGCCAGGAGCCTAAGCACAGATCTCCCTTCCCAACATTTGCTTGAGGCTGACTGATGGCGCTGGACTTGAGTGTGCTCATTTAAGTCTAATGAGGTCCAAAGAGGCGACCGTATGACTCATAACATGAAGTCATTTTTCCAATTAGCATTCTGACAAATGCATTAAAAGGAGAGCCCTTTCAATAGATTTCCACAGCTGCTGAAGGGATCAGGTGTCAGAAGATTTTCAGCTTTGTTCTGCTGTTCTGGTCAAATCACTTATTTTTAACCAGACAGCCTCTTGATCCAGCTGGTGGTGATCATATGTCATATGAACCTGAGCCTAGTTTTAAAATGGTCCTTGTTACAATATTGCAACTGAAGAAATTCTGGGGGGTGGGAATCAAAGACAACTTTGGATGCAGCCATTAGTATTTAAAAAAATAAGATGATTTCAACATAGCACATTTTTTAAAAAAAAAAGTACATTTATAATGATGATACTATTCATCAGGCTTAACGCTGGTATAAAGCACACATTTGCAAACATAAGAAAAAGAATTAGAGACAATTACACCATCCTAAAATAGTACCCGATTCTACTCTGGCTTTCCAGCCTTTTGATTCAAAGTGAGCACAAATGGTCTCATTTGGAGAGAAAGAACCAAGGGTTGCAAAATCATTCATTGCTCTCCAAGCCCAACAGACTCAGTGGTTTAAGATGTTACTGTGCCCAACTCAATGGGTGCTCAAAAGAATGATAAAGAACTCCACTTCAGGACTGTCCCCAGCTTCAATGGCCAGTATTCAACAGCAGCCAATAAGATCCTGGGGAAGTTAGGTTATATCCATTTTACAAAAGTTTCTTGGATGTTAATTTTCCAAGTAATTAAGAAATGCTAGGCTATCTGTGTCACTTTTAAAATCATCTTTCCTGAATTTAGAAGCTAGTCCATTTGTTACAGGACAAGTCAAATTTGCTTGTTTATTTCAAGTAAGTGTATTGAATTCTTTCATGATAAGAATTTCAGGCATGATTTTTAGAGATGAAAAATAAACTTTATTCAATAACAGAAAATTTGCAGGCATCCATTTTGTACTTAACAGTTAATATTTACAGTATATCACTAATAAAATAAATTTGAACAGAAAGTAATATTAGTTTTAAAGCAGTAAGTCAGCATCTTTATTTTTACTACCTTTGCTTTTCAAATCTCAGTTCTAATAATATGTTGTTTTAGAATACGTTTTGAAATGTTTAATTATTTTGTTGTATTTTTTCTTTCTTGATTAAGAAAATCATGCTTGTTATGGTTGTATTTATTTTATTTATGCTTATTTACTTTAATGAAGTTTATTTTACTTATGTTTATGTTTAATTTGAGCCTGATTTTTCTCATTAATTGGCAAATAAAATTGAATATATTTCCTTGTTCAACATGATATATATTTATTTATGTATGCATCATGTGTCTCCAAGCATCATTACATATGCATATATATATATATATATATATATATATATATGGCATAATGGCTAAACTGAACTAGGTAATATGTGTATTATCTCATATAGTTATTCTCCTGATTATACTATCAATAATCTACATAGCATTTTTCAAGAATCCATAGGCATTAGCTATAGTTACTCTGTTGTATATAATGCCTCTCTTGAACTTATTAGTTTACTAAAATTATGTTTTTTGACTTACATTCTTTTATTCCTGTTCCAACCCCTAGTCACCATTATACTCTAAAATTCTATTAAATAAATTCCTTAAAAATGTATCCCACATATAAGTAATATCATGCATTATTTGCTATTATGTGCCTGTCTTATTTCACCTCACATGTGTACCTCAGATTTTCCCATTATGTGGTAAATTACAGGATTTCCTACTTTACAATGGCTGAATAGTAGATGTTCCATTTTTAGCTTGTGTGTATGTGTGAGTGTGCGCGTGCGTGCGTGCGTGCGTGCGTGCGTGCATGTGTGTGTGTGTGTGTGTGTGTGTCTGTGTGTGTGTGTATCCTTTTACTATAAATGGGTATTTAGGAAAGTTTCATATTTTAGAAATTGTGAATAAAACTTCAGTATTTATGGAACTATAGATAAGTCTTCCATCTACTGATTGAATTTTCTTCACACATATGCACAGCAACATCATCATGCTTTTTATTAGCATTCACATATACTTATTTGTTTAATTACTCAAATGGTATAATATTAATACATGAGAATAAAATTAAAATAATAATCAACACATTCTAAATGTAATATGGGTATTAAATACATATCATGGGTCCTATGAACCTATCAATATTCCTTGTGCTACATTTTAATCCTGTATCATGAAAATCCTCTTAAAATGAGTATAATTATTTGTCAGCTTTATAATATATTAGAACATGAGCAAAGTCATCTAGAAAAGAAAACTGGAAATACAATAAAGAAAAAAGAAACATTTTGTTTTAAAGAAAGAGGACATCAAAATATAAACTTTGTTTCAAAGATCATTCAAGGAAACCACTTTATTCTGTAAAGGAAGAGTGTGGAGGTCACATTCACTTTATATATCCAATATATATATTGGAATATTATGCCAGTGAAGCCACATAGAAAATATAAAAATATCTCTATGAAGGCAATTTTTCTACATTAGGTTACATATCACATCTGACGCATTCTGTTTTTGTAAACAAAGCTTTATTGAACATAACTGCATCCATTCTTTTATGTGTTATGTGTGGCTTTTTTCCATGCTAAAGTAAGTAATCACAAAACACTATATACCAGAATGTATGTATGTATGTATGTATGTATGTATGTATGTATGTATGTCCTGGCTCTTTACATCCTGTCTCTTTACATGATCTTTCAAATACATGTCCAATTTGTTGTACAGCATTTTCATCTTTTAAGCTCAGTATGTCTTATCAATAAAGAATTATGTCACACGTATAAAGAAATGTCAAGGCTACTTTTGTGGGCACAAGTACAGAGAACTGATTTGCACTCTCTCAGCTGGAAGAAAGCCTGGATATTTGTCTATACCTAAAGATAAAAATATACTAGAAGTTTCTAAATACTTGAATCATTGCATATTTTGTTTTGACTTATTTCAGATATATGTCAATATCTTTTGTTTCTTATTTTTCTTTTACAATACTAGAATTCATGCAATTACTGCACTTATAGGAAACATGATATTCTGCATGTCATGCCAGCAAGTGGCTTTAAACAATTTAAACAATTGTTTGTATGTCGGAAGGAGTATGGTGTTGCATGTGAGTGTATGTGCTTGAATACGGAAATCAGAAGTTGACTTCAGGAATTTTCCACCATCACTTTTCATCGTTTCTTTTGAGTCAACAGAACCCAGAGATTACGTACTGACAAGGCTGGCTGCCTAGTGAGGTTCATGGATCTGCCTGTCTCCTATTCTGCCCAACAATGTGGTTTATAGATTGATATGAGTACTATTCACTTTTACATGGGTTTGAGGCATTTAACTAAGGTCCTAATCATTACCCTGCAAGTATTTTTACTTACTGAGTAATTTTGCTAACCCCAAGTTAAACATTTCCAAAGAATTAAATATTGTAAATTAAGAAGGCATAGGGCTTAGCAGTAGTTGAATAATAAACTTTCACATAGAACTGTTGGCCAGGGAATTCTCCCTTCCGAGTTTCCCCCCCACCAAAAAAAAAATTTCCGTGGCTGCCTTTTTTGGGGAAAACACATGAACATAAAATCTAACTTAATACTGCCTAGCATCTAGTATCTAAAGATTTCTCTTAAGTATCAATGGTGCTAAGCATTGCTTGAAACAAGGGGAAGGACACCTAGAAATTGATTATGGCTTTGAATATTTATTGTTTATTAAAACATGAAGGAAAAAGGTCAAGTCTTCCTGTCATTTTCCAGGTTTGGGAGGGAGAGAACATTTAAACTTGCTGAGGCTCAGAACTTACTGCTCAGGTCATGTACTTCTCGTATTTGTTTTAAAGGATATGAGTAAATTTATATTAAACTTCACTTTAGTAGCAAAAATAAAGTTAAAAAAAGAAAGTGGATTGAGGGACTGGCAAGGTAACTCAGTTGGTAAAGGGATTGCTGTATGAGCCTGAGGGTTTGAGTTCAATCCCCAGAATCTACACAAAAAGCAATATACAGTGATATGCTATAGCAATCCCATTGCTGGTGACACAGAGAAATGTTGTTTCCTGGGGATCTCTGGCCAACTGATTTAGCCTCTACTGTGAACCCTGGCCAGGGAGACCTCAAAAATAACGTAGACACAGCATGAAGAATGATACCCGAGGTTGATTTCTGGCCTCCCTGCACACACATTTGAATTCTAAATTTCAATGCTTTTGTCCAGAACTATAGAGAATAACAAACATATTCTAAATTCTAATACTATTATCCTACTTAAGTATCTTCAGAGTACATTAGAAAAATATTTGTCAAATGGTTACTAGGTACAACTTCAAAGGTGAATTTTAAGTCAACATATTGCAAAAGCCTACAAAAAGTACCATTTAATAGATTAGATTCAAGAAGAACTCACATTCACTCTCAGTGAATAATTATCCCAGAAATTCAATGCTATTGTGTCCTGAGTAGAAGACACTTGCACATGCACATGTATACCACCTCCTGAAATTAGAGTAAATGAAGCAGAGTGAGCATAGTGAGATAATGATATGGTAGAAATGGGAGAACAAGGAAAAAATTAATTTGACAAAATTTATTGTACTTTTGGGAAAGACATTCAGCTCATTCAACCCTCTCTCCTCTCCTCGTCTTGATCTTGGGTTAACATTTCATTTGAGTGAAGTGAACACTATGGCGCGGGGGAGATGTTATTTCTACAGTGAAAGGATCAAATGGACAGTTTGCCTACATAAAATTTAAATGTATGTATTTTGATACACTTAAATCATGTAAGAACTAATAGTGCTGCATATATTTCCATTGTTTTACTTTAGCTGATTAAGTATACCAAAATGTATACAGTGCTGGTAATCTCTGTAGCCTGCTTCTTGGAAGTCATTACACTAAAAATGTCTACTGAAAAGTCAACCCCAATGAAATTCTCTAAAGATGGCTCCAAATTCAACACTGATGTCTTCAAGGAAACCTTAGTAATTTTGTGTATGACTATTAGACATGCATTTAATTGTCATTTTAAAAAGCTCATATGTAATACAAAACACAATACAAACACCCCGCAGTACACAAATCTAAGAATGTATGTGGTGAGACTTCACAATGAAAATGTGTTTGAAGAAACATTGTCTGATTACAGTCACTGAAATGTGCTTTTTGAAGTCACTAGTCAGTATTATATACTTAAAAGAAGCCACGAGTTTTACAAATAAAAAGTTTCAAAAGGCTGTGGTGGTACACACCTTTAATCCCGGTGCCCAAGATACAGAGACATTCAGATCTCTGTGATTTTGAGGTCATACTGGTCTATAGAGCTAGTTCTAGGACAGGCTCCAAAGCTACAGGGAAACCCTGTCTCAAAAAAACAAAAAGTCTTATGGGTTCCATTTATATTTAGTATAACAACTTAAATTCTTTGGAAATCATTATGGCAGTTTCTCGGGAAAGTGGAAATCAGTCTACCTCAAGACCCAGCAATTACACTCTTAGGCATATACCCAAAGGATGCACATTCATACCAAAAGGGCATCTGTTCAACTATGTTCATAGCAGCATTAATAATTGTAATGCCCAGGACCTGAAAGCAACCTATATGCCCCTCAACTAACCAATGGATAAAGAGCATATGGTACATTTACACAATGGAAATACTACTCAGCAGAAAAAAAACCATCAATGAAATTTTGAAATTCCCAGGCAAATGGATGGAACTCACCATCCTGAGTGAGATAACCCAGACACCCAAAGAAAAACATGTTATGTACCCACTCATAGTGGATATTAGACAAAGAACAAAGCATAACTAGCCTACAATCCACAACCCAAAAGAAGCTAGGAAACATGTCTCTCTCCTAAGAGAGACATACATGGTCCCTAGGAAAAAGAGGAAAGGGCCAAGATCTTCTGAGGAAATGTGGAACACCGGGCCAGGGTGAGGGAGGTAGAAGAAAGAGGAGGGGAAAGGGGACAGGGAGGAGAACATGAAGGACCAGGAAGGTCAAGTTGAGGGAAGAATAGAGGACAGCAAGGAAAGAGATACCTTAATAGAGGGAGCCGTTATGGGTTTAATGAGAAATCTGGTGGTAGGGGGGTCTCCAGGAACCCACAAGGATGATCCCAACTAAGAATCTAAGCAATAGTGAAGAGACTACTTTAAATGCCCTTACCTGAGAGAATACCTTAAATGCCACCATAGAGCTTTCACCCAGTAACTGATGGAAGTAGTAGCAGAGATTCACAGCTAAGCACTGAGCCAAATGCCTGGAATTCAGTTGTAGAGAGAGAGGAGTGATGAGCAAAGGGGTCATGACCATGCTGGGAAAACCCACAGAAACAGCTGACTGAGCAAGTTGGAGCTCACAGACCCCATTTTGACATTTGGAGAACCAGCTTAGGACCGAACCAGGGCCCCTGAACATGGGTGTCAGTTGACGGCCCTGGGCAGTCAATGGGGCCTTTGGCAGTGGAACCAATATTTATTCCTAGTGCACAAATGGGCTTTGGGAGCCCATTCTCTATGGAGGTATACTCTCTCAGCCTGGATAACAGGGGGCGGGGAGCTAGGTGCTAGGTCATTCCCCAAGTGAGGTGGCAGATTTTGATGATCCCCCATCAGAGGCCTCACCATCCCTGGGGAGTGAATAAGTGGTGGGATGGGGGCTGGTGGGAGCATGGGAGGATGAGAGGGAGAGGGAATTTGGATTAGTATTAAAATAAGACGGTTTTCATTTTAATTAAAATTAATAAAAAGTCACATAAAGTGAATTGTGTCATGTGTCTTCATACAATGTTATACTTTCATTTGTTATTTAAACCTTTTAAGAAACAAAAACTAGCCAAATAGTTTAAGCAGCACATATATTTATATTTTTGGTGGTGGTTTATACTTTAAAAGAATCAGTTTCCTTACAGTGTGCCCCAACTTGTGGTTGTATCAATGGGACTGGGATGATATAGGTTAATTTTATTGGGGAGAAATCATTGACTTGAGGAAAGGATAACCCAGGATCAGCACTCCAAGGATCCAAGCTCAGCTGCCCTTCATGACCCAAGGGGAACCCAGAGAGAGCAAGTCTGTCTCCCACTCCAGACAAAATCCCACAGGCTCACATAGGCACCTGTGACCACGCCCAAGCAGGCATGGTCAGCACTTCAGGTGTGTCTGATAGATCTCTCACTACACCAACTGCCTGTGGGAATGCTTGAGGAAAGGAGAGTAAACCCCAAGAGAAGCATATTCAAAGTTCTGATTAACTGTGGTAGCAAATGATGTTCTGTGAAGAATCCTGAAAGGAGACAAGCTCCATCAAAGTGAAGTGTGCTATTCCAAATAGTCAGTTACTTCACAAAATAATTTTTGACCGAAAGAAAAACATGAAGAGCAAAATGCCCATACCCACTGATATTGATGGTAATGACTAGTAAAGGATGACCCACAAAAACAATAAAAACATCTTAAGAAGCATAGTATGTGCACCAAGTTTAAAAGAATTGGAATATTTCGTATTTTGTTCAATCAAGAAAAGGTTGAAAGAGGCTTTAAGCATTGTTACTAAACATCTAAAGGTATGCTTTCTCAAAAGGGAACGAGCATTTCTTTAGAACATGAAGCAAAAAGAAAGAAAGGAAGAAAGAAAGAAAGAAAGCCACAGTATAAAACCCCAGCCAGTCAGATCACTGCCCAATATAAGAAAACAGTTTTGCCTATAATGAAGGATGTTCCAAGTAGAGCCCTTATACCTCAGAACCCAGTATGGTGGGTTTCCCCTCATGAAGGTGGTCTGGTCAAGGCCAAGAAGTCCATCCCACATCAGTTCACTGGAGGTTAGCTAACTAAATGAAGTTTTATGTTATTTCAGCTTGGAAGTTTTATTTTTCAATTTATTCCTCAGAAAATGGAATAGGCATGACTCTTCAAAACAAGCAATGAACAATATTAAAATGCCAATTTTGAGACTCACAACATTACTATAATCTGCTAATTACTGGAAATTAAGTCAAATAAAAAAAGAAAACCAGAGAAAGCTTAGAGGCATAGAGCCGGTCAGTTCAAAAGTAAACACTAACCACTGCTGAAATTATACAATCAGCGTTTGTTCATCTTCACTGACAAACACATAAATAGTTAAGGATAAAAACTTTGCTCCTGAAGAATGCAATGGCTTCTCTCTACCATTGTGAGTTCGTATCTCCTGGACATTAAAACCAAATTCCTTTCAAGGGGCGTAAAATAACAAACGTTCTTGAACTATCCATAAAGCATCTAATTCCTTTATGCCTCACATGGAAAGAAGAAATGTCTCCATTAAGCATAACATTAGAAAATAGGAATAAAAATATAACAGAACAGTTAATCAGAGCAACAAATAAGTCTTTCTGCTCAGGGAGGCATGAACTAAATGCAAAGGAAAGTAGGATGCTTTCATCTCTTTGCCATGTGGTGTAGACACTTCCTTCTACCACCTCAGTCCTGTCCACAACAGTACTTTAGGCTTGGCAGTCAGACTAGAATTATAGAGTGGTTTTGTGTTTGAGTTCCTGCTTGTTCCACTAAATGCTTATTAAAGAATACCATAATGCACTTCTTAATAGATAGTTTCTCTTTCTATCCCATAGAGATTAATATTTAGTAAGAAGTAATGCAATTATTTTATCTCAGTATTTTGTTTTAACTCTCTGAGTTGGCTATTAATCCTGTAAAATTACCATTCTTGGAGTAGCGCTAAAAACATGTTTATCAGCAATATTCCTGGGAAATAAATATTCTATTGTCAAAGCTGGATTTTTGCAGTTAACATGTTTCTGAAATATCAGAGGGAGTAGCATACATTAAGGCTGGTTTGAAAGTTGACATGAGATTTCCTTATGCCATGGAAACAATGCAAATACAAACCCCATCCCCCATGTAAAGTAATAAAAAACTGGGAAATGAGCACAGATATGGAGTCAATAACCAATGCTAGTGAGGATGCAGGAAGAGACAGATTCTGAAGCAGATAGTGCAATGAGAATCTGCCTTCCTGGGTTGTTTCCTATGACTCTTCTTGAATAGTGAAAGAAGCTACTTTAACAAATGTAAACTACCTTTTAAATAAGCTTCTCATTTTGATTTAAATTAATAAAAATGTCTATTATCTATTTTATTTCTACACCTCTCCTCCTATATCAGACCTACCTTCTGAAATAGACTCAAATAACATTCTTTTCACACAGATGTCTAACAGACTTTTGGGTATCTTAAAAAAAAAAAAAAGATTCTCCTATCCACACACCACTTCTTGTTATTACAGTTTTAATAAGAAAAGATAATCCATTTGGAGCTGTATAATTACTATTGATTTGCTTTCACTTTTAAATGTACTTTAAAGTAACACAGTGCTCTGGGGCTCCTCCTTCACCAGGCTTACTGTGATTTTGTAAAGTGATTTTGGTCTTAGTCAGGACTGCCTGAGCAAAGTGGATTAATAATCAATAAAACAAACTCATCTATGAAATGTTTTGATCTCTACATACTTTGGTTGGTTTAAATATCCAACTTAAGAGCACACCTTCAAAGAGATTACCAGGAACCCCGCCTTTCAGTTTTTCAAATAGTCCATTAAGAAAATAAGGGAGAGATTGTGATCAAGTCACGAAGCACATGGCTTTATACTGAGTTGTAAATATTCCTTGTATCTGCCTTCATGACTCATTATGTGATGTGACCATATCAGTTGGTTCTTAATGATGTACATATCCTAGATATTGATGTCATGAACACTAAATGATAATACAAAGAAGTTTTTCTTATCTAGTGATCATGGTGAGACAGGTTTTGGCAAGGGCTTGCAAATTACACACGGAATTTTTGGAATAATTTGGAATAAGGTAACAGGATCAGAACATGGTGTTCTATTATCTACTGGAGATATATCCGTCTTGGACAATTTAGGACTTGCATAAATGTCCTTACTTCTTATAAAAAAGAATGAGAGAAAACCCAGACTACTGTAAGTCAGTGTTTCCTCTCAAAGCTCCAGTATCTTTTTAAATTTCATACTTTTTAATCTAAAATTCAAATAATTTGACTTGCAGCTTCTTCCCTGGACTTCTAAGTTCTCTTGTTGTCTCCTCTGGGAATGCCCTCTGCTGGTTCTTTGGCCATTCTCAAATAACCCTGTAGACATGATCTAGCCTGAACCTCCTGTTAATGAAAGCCTCCCTGCTGGGTAGAAGCCATGCAAAGTAATGAGTTTATTGTGGTTTTTTTTTTTTTTTTTTGGTGTTACATGGTATACAGTTTACTTTTCTTACATGTTCCAAATCACAAATTACATTACTTCTCTGAACACAGAAGGTTTACCTTGTTTTGACCAAATATAAGTGACAATATAATTTCCTGAAATATTATTGTTAGTGCTTCTTCCAACCTTTCACTTTTATTAGTCCTTCAAGTTTTAGATTGTGTCTGTGGGATGGAGCCAGATCAAGGACCTCTACTTGGAGATCTGAGTAGGCTGAAACTTCCTCTATATTCTACTTGTTTTGAACTATATACATGATTCTGAAGATGTATTGACTGGCAGGATGGAAATTGAACTCTTTGGCTTAAGAAAATATTTCTCTGTCATGCCAAGTACATGGAGGGTAAACCAAGAATGGTAATATAGAACTTTCATAGCATCAGCCCCGATGAGCAGCCTTTCTCCTGCAACATGAAGATCAGGCTAGATCATGTCTACAGAGTTATTACAGTGTGGCCAATGGACAGGAGAAGAAATTCCCAAAGGAGAAGAAGGGAGACCTTAGAAGTTCACGGGAGAAGCTGGAAGTCAAATTATTTGATTTTTACATTCAAAAACAATCTTTGAAATTCAAGAAAGATACTGAAGCTTTGAGAGGAAACACTTTGATTTACAATAGTCTGGGTTTTCTCTCATATTTTTTTTTTTAAGTTTCAAAAGGCTAAGACCTGAAAGTTATAAAAAGAGATTGAAAATAGAGTGGAGGGAAGGCTGAACTAACCCTAAAAAGAGTCCATGGCTATCATGTTTGAAGAGAAAGGACTATTTCAAGGAAAGACTAAAACTGTCTCCCTGATAGGGCCCCCTTAAAGGAACCTCTTGCCTGACCTCTTCTTCAGTGATCAATTTTCAGAAAATGTCATCCCAGTATACTTGGAGATCCCCCAAATGATAAAAATTGTCCCTTGTCCCCCACTAAACAACTCCAAGGTTAAAACAAACGTTTTCAGAGTTCCTTGAATGCAAATGTTTCATAGCAACAATAAAATTGGTATGACGACAACATTCCTCAACATGGTTAGACCGAGTCAAACCTCCATCTTTTCTCAAACAGCTCCATGGAGAGTAGAAAGGATGTCCTGTGGCTCTAGGGAAGGAATAGAAAGACAACAAAGAGCTTGGTGAAGTAAAGAGATCAGAAAGTCTGCAGAGGCAAGACTTAACATCTAAGCAAACAATGCTGAGGTATCAGACAGCTAATAGCAGTAGCTGGAGTTTTCAAGGTGGGTTAGGACTTCTATCAAAACTATTTCCTTTGCTTGGGTTTGCATGGCCCTTGTAGGAATTACTTTTCTTGTTGTTGTGACCAAATGAATGTTTTTTAACAAGAAGCAACTTAATGGAAGAAGGGTTCTTTTAGCTTACAGTTAAGAAGGAACATAGTCCATCATGATGGGGAAAGCTAAGCAGCACAAATCTGAGACTAGCAGTCACACGGTGTCTACCATCAGGAAGCAGAGAATTCACAGGAAGTAGAAATAGGCTGAAAAACATGAAGACCCAGCATAGTGTCCTACTTCTCTCAGGAAAGTACCACCTCTGAAGTTTCCACAGCCTTCCAAAATAGCACTACCAGTCAGGAACCTGCACACAATATGTAAGCCTGATGGAAACATTTTGCACCCAAACCATAACACTCTTAATTAAGAGTGCTTTTATTCGTATTATTTATGCCATAATTTAAATAAAATACAGTTGCATGGTCTGTGGACAAAGGTTTGCTTCCAAAGATAAACCCTTTTTGTGGCCTGAATGTGAACTGCCTCACCTAGGTTCCTGAATCTCCACATTAGGTCTCCAGTTGATGATGTTAGGGAAGTGTGGCCTTGGGGATTGGTCTTTAAGACTTCATACTCTGTCCTTTCTTCTTGTTTCTTTTATTATTTGAGTGTGGGTGACTGGCCTGCTTTTGGCTGCTGCTGCTATGTCCTCCCTGCCTGCTACATGTTCCCATCAAATGGCAGCATCTTCCACAGTAACTTTAAGACAACACACAACATGTCTCCGTTAAGTTGATTGTAGTGGAGCATTTTATCTGAACAATGAGAAAGATAAAAAAAATACTCTATAAAAGAATACAAAATATTGTTTAAAGAATTCTAGAGTGTTACCCAAATTAATAACATTGTTTTTTTAAAACAGTCATTAAAGTACAATTTTATTATACAGAATTCTGTTGGCCTACAATGTTTTGGGGTACTTAGTTGTCATGATTATTTATTCATTTGCGATTTCAAAGTGAGGTGATTTATCAATTAGCCAGAGATATCTTTGTGTCTAAACTGAGAAAAAATGAATTCAAAGGGATAAAGTGGATTGTTAGAACACAGCAAAACCACATTAAGGACATTGATAAAAATAAAGATTTTTTTTTCTGAAAAATCAGAGTCATTGTTTATTTTGTTATCACCAGAAACATGCAAAGAGCTTGACTATGCATATTACTTTAAATATGGATTCATTATCTATATTTTTATATCTGTATTATGGCTATGTGTAGTAAATACATTTTTGTAAGCTCACAAATACTTCCATCCACTGATCAATGATAGTCATATTCCTTTAAGGCTAAGAACACTTGAAAAAAATGAGTTTAAACTTCAGTAAATTACACCATCACAGCAAAAAGACCCAGATACAAGAACCAAGTTCTGTGACAGCAGTGTCCCAACGTGTAAAGTGAAACATGGCCTGAGGAGTCATCACTGCATATTTTAGAAAATATAATCTTTTTTCTTGAATGTATTTGCGTAGTAAAATCATTTAATTATAATGTGTGAATGTGTATATAAAGACTTCAGTGAGAGGACAAAAATCTCCCAGAAATTTCACCTAGAGTGAGACTGTGGATAAAATACAAGGCATTTTTATGCAGGGTGTGAAAAAGCTGACTAAAATATTTACGTATTAATATCCCATTGCAAAGATCACTGTTAGCTCATTGGCCTTAAATTATTCACTGGGTTCGATGGTTATTATTTTTGGCTGCTGTAGTCAGGACCTACCTTATAAATACATTTCTTAGGTCATGCCCTCCACTTTTCATCTAAGCCTTGCCATTCCCTTTCCCTTCTGAAAGTGAACATTGCATGAAATTACCTGACATTCAACCTCAGTGAGTCAAGCACTTTTCTGAAGTAAGGAAACTACAAAGATATTGTTTTTTAGGAAATAAAGTATTTTAGTATAAACTTTAATAAACACTTTAAGTTGAGAATCATAACAATAATTTCCTTGTTTAAGAACAAAGATTATCATATTAAAATACATCCTAAATAGACTTTGAAATATTTTAAATAGAAAAGTAATTCTTGGTGGCACTTTCAGGGCTTCTTCAAATAGAGAAAATACCAATTAAGTCTCTGGGGGTCCCAGAATTTCACTGCCTATACATTACAGGAATTGCCAGTCCAAAGGAAAGAGGAAAAGGCATCCCAACACGTTTTTGCAAGTGTTCCTGGAAAGGAGGAGCTAGATGATACAGAAATTTCAACTTTGCAATTCACTGGGTTTGTGAATGGAGGCTTTAATAAATGAATGTTCACCATCCTCAGAATATAGTCACCCAGGAGTACCTTTATATAATAGACATTTTAAGTAGTTTTCCCATGTGTCTTACCATATATGAACTGGGCAATGGTATGATGTAGTCTGAAAAACAAGGTTACCAGAGCATACTAGGCCAGAAATATCTTTTCTTGCCTCTCAGCATTCATATTGCTTTGAATTCATATGTGGTAAAGGATCTACCTCCTCTTGGGGGAAGGGTTATGCGACCTACCAGGAACAGTCTGATTCAGATAAAAAAAACCAACATAGAATTTAGGAAGAAAAAAAGGTCCTTTGTCATATGGCCAAGTTTGGGAACTAAGATAAAACTTAGCTCTTGACTGGAATGTTCGTCTTGGAATGCAGAACCTAAGTTCATTTCTGTGATAAAATATTCCATCATAAAAAAAAAACTCTATGGGAGAAAAGATTCATTTTAGTTAAGAATGTCAGGTCATAGTCCATCACCACAGAGAAGTGGAGGCAGGAACTTGAAAAAGCTGCTCACATCATACCCACGCTGAAGAGTAGAGAGAAATTAATTAAAGCCTTCTTGTCTCCACTGGTTCTGTATTCTTGGAGGACTCAGAACCTAAACTTAGGGAGTGGTGCTCCCCACAGAGGACTAGATCTCTCCATATCCATTAATTTAACATAATGAAGATAATCCACCAGAGATGTGTCCACAGCAACCTTAATCTAAACATCCTATAGTTGAGTCTCTTTTCTCTGGTGACATTGGATTGTGTCAAAATTACATTTAAAATTGCACAGCGCAGTACATCAGGTCACCTGTGATGTTACATGTAACTGTATTTTCAATCCTAAGCATCAGGGAAATGTGTTTCACTTCATAGGCTGTGCTATGCATTTCCCCACTTTTAGCAGAGGGGTTCTTCTCTCTGAATCTGATTCCAAGACTCTCCATGTTTCTGAAGCATTTTCTGGTTAATTCTTGTCTAATTAATAATTCATTAAACAAACATTTCTAAGTGTCAGCTAGGCATTATATTAACAATGCTTCTAAAGTCTACCAGCCCTGAACCTGGACCTCTGTATTTTTAGAAATGTGTAAGTCCCTGGTTCAACTTCATTTCTTGGCCATTTTTTTCTTCTTTTGATTATTTTTTTGGAAGATGTTTGTGTGTATGTGGGAGTAGGTGCCGATGCATGATTTTGTGGATATACACATATGTATTTGCCTGCCTGTACATGTCGTGTGTGTGTGTGTGTGTGTGTGTGTGTGTGTGTGTGTGTGTGTGTGTGTGGCCTAGGACTTATTGAGTAGGCTAGTCTGGTATGCCCAGGAAACCCAGAGATCTTCCTGTTTCTGCCTCATCTGCTGTAAGATTACAAGCGTGCATCACCACACCCAACTTTTTACATGGGTTCTTGGGATAAAATTCAGATCCTCATATTTGTGTGGCAATTGCTTTACTTTGTAAGTATCTTTTCTGTTCCTAATGGCATTATGTCACAGCAAACAGGCATCAAAAATCTCTTCCATGAACCCTCGATGTATATTGCCACACTCTCAAAATTCTATATTCTTTTTTTTTTTATTTTATTGAGTATATGGTTCAAAGTTCTACCTTACCCCATGAACTATTGCCCTAAGTTCCTAACTCCAGCTGTCATGGTGATCCATTTCTTTTTTAAAGACAACTTTAAAATATTAAACTCTTCTTTGAAGGAGTAAGAACTGTAGGGGATGCTGTAGCCACACCTGCTTAGGGGCTGGCTACAGGTGTGCCTGACTATGCCTTCCAGTGCATGGTCCAGGTGATGTAAAGTGAGGGACATTCAGATGGCGGGTTTTTGCTTTTGGTTTCACTTTCGGCTTGCTGTATGGACTGCTGCCCTACTGGCTGGCTAGGTCGCTCTGTAAGTAAAGCTTTTTCCCTATTAATTAATTTCCCTAAATCCCTTGTATTTTTACCTGGCTCCGTATTGGTAATTTCCCCACATTAAAGAATGATTTCCAAAGGCTCTTATGTTTGAATATTTGATCCCTAGTTGGTAGAACCATTTGGGAATGATTAGAAGTGTGGTCTTGTTGAAGGAGGAATGCCACTAGAGGTGAGTTTAAGGTTTCAAAGGCCCATGCCAGCCCCAACCTTACTGCTCCAGTATCATGCCTGCCTGCTACCACATTCCCTGCTGTAGATCATGTACTATCTCTCTGAAACTGTAAGGAAGGCCCCAAGTAATTTCTTAAATGCTTTCTTATGTAAGTGCCTTTGTTATGGTGTCTCTTCCCAGCAAAAAGCAGTAATTAAAAAATTGAGACATAGAAATCTTTTGGGTAGCTAGTTTAGCTTGTGTTCTGTCTCTAGTTCAGCTATAGTGTTCTCTGAGACCAGAACACTCCTTTGATGAGCAGCATTTCAAGCTAGTAATGGGATTAGACTACCTGTCCTAGTTTGGTTGCTATTGCTGTCATAAAACACTATAACCAAAGCAACTTTTTTTATATATAAAAAGCACTCACTGGTGTTGTTATTTTGTAAAAGTTTAAAAATTAGAAGAATAAATAAACTGAGAGATGGAAACTGATACGATGGAACACGAACTATAGAGTACATTAACCATAGAGTTTTATTACTGGGAAGGAGAGCTAGAGGGAGAGAGAGAGAAAAGGAAGAAAAGAGCAAAGCAGAGAGTAAGAGAGAAGAATTAGTGCTCAGCCACCAGAAACACAGAGAGAAGAGAGAGATGAAGGTAAGAGGAGTAAGTAAGAAAAGAGAAGAGAGGAAGAGAGCAAGGAGAGTGTAAGTGGGCTAGGGTCTGTCTTTTTAAAGGGATCCTTTACATCTGTGTGCAGATTTAGTTCCCATGGAACCCTGGGCTGAACAGTCTACTGCCTGAATAGATTCCGCTAGTTAACAGGGCCAGGCCAGTGTAATGCCTGAACCATTCAACTGGAACTTCTGCTCTCAGAGGATTTTAGTCCATTAAGGTGGAGCTAAGGCGAGAGCTAAGCGATCTCATCTTGAATCCAAAGCAAGAGACAGAGAGGGCACTCTGGAAATGGTACCAGTCATTTGAAACTCCAAAGTCTGCACCCAGTGACACATTTCCTCCAACAAGGCCATATTTCTCCTAACTCTTCCCATATACTACTTTCCTATATATACATTTTAATACAAGTTAGTAGTCACAAACACACTGATAAGTTGAATTGACCTGCTACAAATTGATTGTTCCCATTTTTTACTAAAGCAGTACAAGAGAATGCTCATTTGTGAGTGTTGTTATTAATAGTCATTAGTGGCAGACTTTAAGATTTGTGGGTAGATGAGTGGGTAAGACAGATTAATTTCAATTTGATAAGGGTTTCCTTGATAATGAAGATTTAGGTAGCTTGCCATAGAGATTTGTCATTTATATTTTTGCTGCAAGTTTTCTAGCTGCCTGTTTGTCCCCTGTGGTCACCTTTTCATCTGCTCATTACTTTCCTATTAGTTGCTAAGAATTCATGACATATTCTAGACAGTAACTTTTGACCTCGGGAAGGTCCTGTTTGAAGGCGTTGTTCTGTTGCTTTAATATGCCATCTAGTTAAGTACTCACTTTTAATGTGTGTGCTTTACTTAGTCGCTATGCTAATGTTTTTAATTTTTGGATTTTTCCCCTTTCCAGATTTACTTGTTTTATGTATATGAGTATTTTATCTGCATGTATGTCTGTGCACCACGGGTGTAACTGATTCCCTCAGAAGCCAGAAGAGGGCATCAGATCCCTTGGAACTAGAGTTATGAGTAGTTATGGGGATCTAAACTTGTGTTCTCTGCTAGAGCAGCAAAGGCTCTTAGCCACCAAGCATCTTTAGACCCTTGGATTTCTATAATCTTAAGCACATAACTTTATAGTCTGATGATGTAAAAGTATCACACATTTGACTTGTCAGTGTTTGTTTTTCATTAAAGTGCCTAATACATTCAGGATATTCTCATGGCATAAATAAGGATCCAATTTCCTTTTTTTGAACCTTTTTATTACAAAAAATAAGGATAACAAGTATATAAGGTCTTTTAATTGAAGTATTCATTATTTCCCCAAAGAATTGGCATAACAAGTGTGTGAGTGTGTGTGTTTTCATAAAGCATTAACAAGAAAGAGAAAGAAAAAAGAGTGAATTCATAGTACTTCACTGCTTTACTGTATTATATAAATCACTACAAATTTCCATTATGATTTCTTCTTGGTTGCTGTGTTCTTAGGAAGCATAGTTTTGAATTGCCTATTGTTATGTCTCCTCTGGCTCACCACTCACATTTCCTGTATTACTGCTGCTATATTCCAGTGAACTTTGTTGGCTACCTGTAATCCTTGCTGATTCTCTACATATATATTCCAGTAATTTTCCTGAAGCCTGGTTTCTGCTCACTTATCTATTCAGTGTTCTCATTTCAGCTGAGAGCTTCCTTAATTGAGACATCTTTGAAGAATTCCCTTTTACCATTAAAGTTTAGAAATAGTTAAAAGTATGTTTATGACTTGAAGTGCAAATGTAATTAATCTTAATCAACAAAAAATCAGGAGTCAAATATTGGGAAAAGAACTTGGAAGATCAGGGAACTGGGAAGAGCTGCCAATTGCTCCCTACCTATGTCCTTCATCAGTCTGAAAGACTGATATCCTGTCCCCCCACCTTCTCACTTCCTGTCTCCACCTCCCAAGCACTGGGATTAAAGGCATGAGCTAGCACAACCCAGCCTCTATTGTTAACTAGTGACTAGCTTCACCATCCAATCTCTAGGCAAGCTTTATTTGTCAGAACACAAACAAAATATCACACAACAATGACTATGGTTCATTTATTTTACAAAATCTCAGTTTATGAGTATCTAGTCTACTTAATAATACATCTAATTTGTTTCTAATTCCAGTTGTTATGTCTTTAATCTAAAGATATTTACAAATGGATCACTTTAAGAATCTGTTCTTGTCTTTGACTAATAATCACGACTGATTTATAATGCATCCTATGACTTATTTTTAATGGGAAGATAAAAAGACATTTGTACTGTACACTTGATATTATAACTGTCCACACATTTCATGAGTCTAAGTATTTAATCTGAAGTTTTTGGTAGCTCATTCAAGTGGCTTGGGGAACTTGTCTTGTTTCTTTGGGAAAAAAACAACAACCCCAAAACACTGTGAAACCATATTTCTTGGATGTTTAGCTGCAGAGATGTTTTGTCTAAGTGAGAATCACTTTAGGCACCGCTACTGCTATTCGAAACTTTTTCACTGTGTGTTCACTTTATTTGTCTTCTGTTGTTGTTAATGGTGGGTTTTACTCTGGGCTGGCACTCAACAGGTAAAATGGGTTTTCTCAGATGGCTTCCTTCTCCCCAGCCCCTTCAGTGCTGAGATCACAGATGTGCAATCAGGCCTACAGCTTAAATAACTAATTTCCCCTCCCCCTCCAGGTCTTCCTCTTCTTTTGTCTCTCATGATGGCTGGCTATATTTGAACATAGGGCCCCTTGAACATAAGCTTTCTTAGTAAACACTGTTGCCTGTAATCCAATGAATTTTATTGTGAGTGGTACTGGGATTTGTTGTTAGCATTCTAGCTCTGAGCACTAAGGAGTCTTGCAGTTACAGTTTTGTTGATGATCTCATACTAGATAAAGGTATTTCTCTGTCTCTCTGGCCCCTGCCTTTGTCTCTATCTGTCTCTGTCTCCTCCCCTTCCCCTCTCCCTCCCTCCAATCTTTACTTTCCTAGATACCTACCAAAGACAAGGGTTACTGGTGTGCTACTAGCTTTTATATGATTAGATGTTCTCATATATCTACCTACGAATATTGTACCTTGCACTAAATCAAGCAGATACACTGTTGATAAATTCTATTGTATTCTTGTTTTTTGTTTGTATGAAGAAAAGTGATTCTTTGTGTGGGTGGGTGGATTTTTTTCCTGAAGATCAAGAATGAATACCTTCCTGATACTAATACATTTCCTCTTGTGTGATGTATAATTCAGGCATCATTTTCTTTTCTTGGAGACAATAACACTATGTGAATATAGGGGCTCTTCCTCTCAGTGATTTTCAGTAATCTGAGTTGCAACATGCTCTCTGTTCTCCAAGTCTTATTTTCCACCCCACCATTTCTGAAAAATCTTTTTCTGAACCAATTCTAGATGTTATAAACCTCTATATAGAGGAGCTTCCAGTAACTTTTCCCTGCCAGATCTATGTCTTCGTGGTGATGCCTCGAAAGAACTCCCAAAGAAAAAGTTCAAGAGACCTTGTGGCCTCCTCTCTCACCATACCTTAATGTGTTACAGGAGAAATCAGCAGCTCACATTTTATTTCTGAGAGTATATAAGTTTGGCTGCAGAAATAGACTGGAAATTTAAGAGGAGAATTATATGTTTTCTCTCCATTTTTATTTGTTAGAAACAAGATTATTTTACATGTCAATCACAGTTCCCTCTGCCTTCCCTCCTCCCCTGGCTCCCCCCCCAACTAATACTCTCCCTATCCCAAACCCTTTCTGCTCCCCAGGGAGGGTGAGGCCTTCAATAGGGGGTCTTAAGAGTCTGTCATATCCTTTAGGATAGGGCCTAGGCCCACCCCCTTGTGTCTAGGCTCAGGGAGTATACCTCTATTTAGAATGGGCTCCCAAAGTCTATTCCTATGCTAGGGATAAATATTGACCTACTACTAAACTCCCCATAGATTTTGAGGTCTTCTCACTGACACCCACATTCATGGGGTCTGAATGAGTCCCATTCTGGTTTCCCAGCTATCATTCGGGAACCAAGAGTTCCCCTTGTTCATGTCAGCTATTTCTGTGGTTTTCACCAGCCTGGTCTTGACCACTTTGCTCATCACTCCTCCTTCTCTGCAACTGGATTCCAGTTCAGTTCAGTGTTTATCTGTGAGCATCTGCATCTATTTATGTCAGGTGCTGGATGAAGGCTATAGGATGGCATATAAGACAGTCATCAATCTCATTATGGGGGGCATTTGAGGTAGCCTCTCCACTGTTGCTTGGATTGTTAGTTGGTGTCATTCTCGTAGATCTCTGGACATTTCCCTAGTGCCTGATTTCTCTTTAAATCTATACTGGCTCCCTCTCTTATGGTATCTCTTATTTTTCTCTCCTCTATTCCTCCCCTACACAACCTTCCTGCTACCTTATGTCATTCTCACCCCTCCTCTTCTCCCCTTCTCATTCTCCTAGCTCCCTCCTCATCTCCCCATGCTCCCAATCTGCTCAGGAGATCTTGTCCCTTTCCCCTTTTCCAGGGGACCATGCATGTCTCTCTTGAATACTCCTTGTTTCCTAGCTTCTCTGGTGGTGTGGATTGTGGGCTGGTAATCCTTTGCTCTATGTCTAAAACCTATATATGAATGACTACATACCCTGTTTGTCATTTTGTGACTGGGTTACCTCACTCAGAATGGTTTTTTACAGTTCCATCCATTTGCCTGCGAATTTCAAGATTCCATTGCCCGCCCCCCCAGCTGAGTAGTACTCCATTGTGTAAATGTACCACATTTTCTCTATCCATTCTTCAGTTGGAGGACATCTAGGTTGCTTCCAAATTTTTAAATAAATTAATGTCTTTTTGAGTTTTTCTTCATTAAATTTGACTAGTTTTATAACTTTTTTATTTTTATTTGTTTTTAAATTTTATGTGTATGGATGTTTTTTCTTGCGTGTATGTCTGTGTTCCATTTGAGTGCCTGGTCTGCACAGAGGCCAGAAGCAGACATTATATCCCACATAACTGGAGTTGTAGATGTTTGTGATCTATAATGTGTGTGCCCTGAATTCAACCTTGGTCCTCTAGAAGAGCTGCCAGTTCTCTCAATTGTTGAGCCATCTATGCAGAACCTACTTTCTTAGTTGCATTGAAAGACTAAGCAAAAGTCTAATAATTAAGCATGTAGTCTAAAAGTAGTACCTGTAGTTTGATTCTACCAATATCATATCAGAGAAATGTGATAGCTAATATTGATTGACATAGTAGCCCAGCTTGGGCTGAAACTCTTCATAATCCTGCTGTTTCAGGCTTCCAATTGCCAAGATTACATTTAATCATATAAAAGTAACACAGAATAAGTTAACATTTCTGGTTTAAATATGAATCTACTACATATAGCACATGCCAAGTATCAAGTGAATGAAATAGTTCTGAGTTCATGATCCAAAAATACATATCACCTTTTATCAATGTATATAAATTTTAGGGACTTTTTTGAGGGAGGGGGGTTGTTGAAACACAGCCTCATCATGTAGCTCAGGCATGTTGCCAGTCTCATCTGTCCAGTCTCATCATTTCAAAGGAATTATGCTGACCCAGCTTCCTGAGTATTGGGATTACAAGCATGAACCATCATATCTGCCTTTTGTGTTTATTCTTAATAATCAGTAATAAGCTTTCATTACCCTAAGTCTACATTTACTTTCTTTTGCTATTCAAAACTTCCCCACAAAAAATAAAGTATAACACAATTTTAAATAGACTAAATAAAACATCTGCAATATCCATTACACATGAGCTCCAGATATTCAACATTCTGTTCTTGGAACTTCTAATGTTGGTGTGTTGTGATAATATGAGCAGCGTCAGTACTGCTGAGATGCTGAGTGTCCAGCATCTCTCTGAAGGGTCAGTGGTATATGGCACATTGACTGTAAACTTGAAGATCTGCCAGTCGCATGTGACCTTGCTCACATTGGCATATTAGAAATTTCCCCTCTGATCCAGAATAGAGAAGCAACAGAACAGGAAAAAATAAGCAGAGACAAAACAGTTGGTATTAATATGCTCTACAGTTGAGATATGAGGCAGTACATGTTAACAGATGTGTACAGATACAAATCAAAAACTCAAAATTTCATGAGCAAGTGAAAATGGAACATAAAATGTCAAAAGATCAACACCAGACCATTTACTGTAATAGTCATGCTGTCACATTTCACTTTGCTGTTCTTACACATCTTAACGTACACATGATTTATCAGAAAATCAGGTTAGCATCTTTTTCTGTTAAACATCAGCTGAACTACAGCAAGGCTGGGAAACAGTGGCTAAGTATTGTCCTTCCATCATGAAGAGGCCTAGCGCTGGCTGTAGTACAGACTTAAACCACTTCTCTGTGACCACCACCACTCAATATCTTTGAGGGCTTCACAGGCAAGCTTTCAACCAATCATGACAGATTTGGGTTCCAATGGAACAAGGAAGTTCAGGCAAGTGTCATGAAAAGTAAACATCAGCAAACAAACAATGCCATACAAAGGCTCTCAGTCCTTCCCATTCTTATACTTCAATACCAGATAGAGCAGGGAGTGAGACAGAGACAAGAAAAGAAACAAAGAAAAGCATACAGCTTTTTTTTTTTTAAAGAAAAATAAGAATAGGAGCAACTACACTGTTAAATTTTTACTATAAAACTTTGGCCACTTTTATTCTCTTGAAAAATGTAGACAATCAAACCTTTGGCTCCAATTGTCCCTTGAATTGTCAGTTGTTATAACGAACTAGAAATAATACCTGAAACCCTTGTTCAGGTAATCTGAGTAAGATTTTCACCCATAGAATAAATGCAGGGTTTCTACTAAGCAAAACCATTCCGATTTGAAGGGGTAACTTAGGATATGAATTGAGAAGAAAGATTTGGAGAGTCTTATGACTCAATTCTAAGACACTTTGTCACACAGGAGCCATGGTGTGTGATTTAATTGTGTAAGTGGCATGATAAACCTCCCACTTGCCTAAGAATAGAGCTACTGCTGGACACTGCTATCTCACAACCCTGAGGTACAATATGATAATGACACCACTTATCACCAGTGCATAAAGAAGAAAAAAGAAAAGCTGCAAGCATTTTAACTAGAAAGAAAATCAAATTAAAATATTAATTTACTGATTAATATAACATTAGCTGACCTATTTTCTCTAGCTTGTTAAACAACAAAGACTGTGAAACTAAATAACTCCCTGAAAGATAAATGTTTTAGGAATTCCCATGGAGATGTTTAGCTCCTTTTAAAACACTATTAAAGATGTGTCTCACATGTACTGGGCGATTTGATTCTTTTTAAGATGAAGTATCCTATTTGCATTTATTAGTGCAGCCTAAAGAATAGGAATTTGATTAAGGGTTCTCCTTATTCTAAAACCAAGACAAATAGATGTTGTTGTCCTTGTCCTCAGTGACTCAGAATTAATGAGAAAACAAATTCTTTGAAAGTTAATCTGGTCACATTTGAAAATGTATATATTAAAACAATTCATGAATTGAGATAATAATTAACTTTTAGACTAGAAGCCTGTAAACTTCTTTCCATATATGCATATACTCCAGGATTTGTAAACTCAGATAGGCCTTCAAAGACATGCATTTTAAAATAAAAGATAGCTGGTTTTTGCATTATAATAACTTGGTTCATGGTGCATTGTTTAGAGCACCATATGTTTTCCTTATGAAGCAGAATTTAAATTCTCTTTTGTCTTTCTTGGATTCTTAACGGCCAAGAAACAGCTCACTTTGAATTCTGCACTCATCAAGTCTGCCAGAAGCTCAATGGCTTGATGTAACACAAGACCCCCATTAGGAAGCTATGGATGGTTAGGGCCGAATGAGGTCAGTGTCCTCCCTTTCTGGCTGGGGAAGCAGAATTTTTCCAGATTATCAAGTAATTGCTACATTGAGTAGAATGGGAAGAAAAAAAATTGCTAATGACTTGATTTCTCCAGACATTTTGTGGATAAAATAATGGGTTCTTAGCATAATATTGGAAAAGGCCAAATTTTTGCTTACCATATTTATTAAATCTACATAGATTAGTGTTAGTGTTAGTGTTAGTGTTTTGGGGTTTGTTTGAATGCAAGTATGTACCCCCGTAGTTGGTGAAGGCTCAGCATCAAACCCTGATTCAGGGCTACTTTTCATCACAGAGCTGTTGCCTCCTATTCTTTCAACCTTCAGAAGTTTCAGAGCTATATGTTTGTGAAATGTTTGTTTTTCTAAGCTTCCTAAGAGGTTGTAGCTTTCTGTGATTCAGAGGTCATTCCTCCTCATCTCAGAGTCTTGGCTGTTTTGTTTCAATATACTAAACATAAGTTTCCTGAAACCCTCTGAGGAGCAAGGTCTTGTTTTAGCTATGTAAGTGTCCAAGCTATTCTTCATCTCTTCTCCCTGATGCCTGTGTTGACAAAAATCAATACATATATAATGACACAGTGATATTTTATCAAGTCTTCAATAACTACTTCTCTGGTAGGAAAAAAATGTCACAATATTTCATCTATTGCCTATAAATGTCCCCATCATGTTTGACCAAACTGTTGAGTTAACCACACTGAATGTGAGTTAAGACATGTTATACAGTTGGACCTGTGAACAGTTACACACCTTTCTTCTCAGCCTCTTCTGAAGATTGTGTCTACAGCTAATAACTTTAAGAAATTGTTGAAACCTCCTTTCACTACCCCTCATCATAAAGAAGATAAGGCACGTTTACTATCTAAGAAAACTGTTACATTTTCAAGCTCAGTGTCTATGAGCAGCACCAGAAATCCACTGGGCATAATAGCATTATAGGGACAAATGTTAAGATGTTCATGTCGACTCTGTGCCATCAATAATGATAGTTTTAAAATCTAGGATGTTGGTGTCTTCTGCCAGAATACATACAACAATTACAGGGTAGCTTACTAATGTTGAAATTGAATAAAGTAAAATGAGGCATCTGATTGGTGTCCTATGAATTGAAATTGATAGGAAAAGCATGTGATCACATATATGCAAGAAGAGTTTTCATTTAGCAGCACTGCCTAGGAATATAGTTTTATTGATCATTTGTCTGAAATAGAATGAAATTTTTGTATGACTGCAAAGTATTGTTGAGAAATTTCCATTTTAAATTATTCCATTAAAATTTGCATCTCGAATCATTCATTGGTCATTGACACACTAAGTTACTGCATTAGTAAGTTTCTACTGGCTGAATTTTATTGCTATGATGAAGTTTTGTCAAACTTGTCAGCGAGACAAAGAAAATTAGAACATTCAAATGTAGGTCACAGTGTTCAATCAAAAGAGAAGATTTGACTGTTAAAACTTCAAGCACTTTCTCTGTGAATAGATGTGGACATGATCTTATGTCTATGCTTGTTTGTGTGCTGAGTACAAAGTTTTGCCTGATAGCCCATGGTGTATCTGAAAGTATGAACTTCCAACCTCAGTCTCCCCAGAGCTGTGATTGTAAGCACTCACCATTATGCCCAGCTTAATTATTCAATTTCATGCTATATTCATAATATTGGTAACTGGATATTGCAGATATCCTCCAGTTATAACAGATGTTTGATAATATTCCTAGACTCCAGTATGTACTTCCATCAAACAGCAGAGAGAATTCAATTAGATAATTTTCAGAAAGCTGAGCTTGCTACCAACACTAGCCTAGGTTCACCAACTGCAGAGCAAGGGAAAGCACCAAAATATCTCCTTCATTTCACTTTCCTTCTTTCCAAAATATGCCATTATTTTAAATTTATCTGTATCAATCTATTATTTTCCTTTATAAATTATTTTATCACATACAACATTATGTCACATAACATATTTTTGATTTTCATTTTTTTAAATTTAAAAATACAAATTAATAAAATTATGAATAAGTAAGATCAAAATGAATTTCAAAGAGATTTAAAGTTTGTCATTTTATCTTTATTTTTAATCACTTTTTATTTTATAATAAGTAAGTAAATGTTGATTAGATTTTCAATAAATATAATTCTCAGGATGTTCCTAAAGACATTAGCATAATCTAGTATTTCTTTAATAAGGTATTAAACATGAAGATCTTGATAAACTAGTATAAACAGATACTTAATGAACAAAAATTATTGTACCCATATTAAGTTCTAAATGTTACTCAATTCAAACTAACAAAAAATATTAATCAAGTAATGCTAGTTAATGATACTGTGAAAATGTCTTCACGTATCTCATATGACCAGAAGTAATTACCGCATTACTAATTGTATTAAAATAATGCAATTTGAAACATATTAGCTAGAACATATTAGAATTTCATCCAGTTTGCTTAGTATTGTATATTCTTATCATGAAATCCATTCATTTTATATGACATTGTAACAAATAAGAACTGTAAATTGTACAAAAGTATTGTGTTGGTCTATTTTTAACTCTTTGATAAGTCCATGGAAAGTAGATTCTTTATTTTGTTTCTTGGATGACAATATCCTTCTCACTCACACTCAAAACCTACTTGATCTCTGTCCCAGGGTTGGAAAGCATCTCGTGGTACTCTAGTAGGGCCATGCCCTGTACCTATTAGAGATAGTGTGAAGGGAAATGGTGCCAAAAATGTGCCAAATAAAGGTCTGATGTTCAGTTGCTTTCCAAGCATATGAAGACTACTTTCCTTTACTGTCCTCTTCATGTAAGGTTAATGTTATTTTGTTAAAAATTTGCCTGGCTCCATTTAAAGCACATTCCCATATATTCTACTAGTAGGTAGCCTGTCCATAAAAGTTGTAGTGATAATCCACTGGGACCTGATGTGGAGGAAGCTTTTGGGTCAAGGAGCAAAGAGTAAACCAATGTATTAGAGAAGCCAGTTTTGAAAACTGACTTGCAAAAAGGAACAATTCGGAAATACAGGTCTTAATCTGCAGACAATACCTGAGAAGTTGGCACTGTCAAACCCACTTAATGGATAAAGCTCTGGGTTCAAGACCTTGCAGCTCAAAGTAAAATAGAATAAAATGTTACTAGTGTTCTATCCCTGCCCATACTTATTTATAATATAACACACTCAGAATGAGGTATTAGTTAAGACTCTTATTGTGCTCATTTTAAAGAAACAAACAAGCACAATTATAAAAGGATTATACTTAGTGTCATGGCTTGACTCTGAAATGTGCCCCACAGATTCATTTTGTGCCTAACCTGCTTCCTTCAATTTCACCTTTCCTGTAGTGCTGTTCTGAAACTGTGGGCCAAATAAATCCTTTCCTGGTTAAGTAACTTCTGTACATGTTTGCTCACAGCAATGCCAAAAGGTACTAACATACTTAGTCTGTCAAGGTCATATACTGGATGCTCAGTATGAATATTTACAGGAATAGCCTAACTTGGATGACTGTATAGCCTAACTTTCCAGATATCTCATTATAATTTAATAAGAAATTAAATATAAAACTGTAGTTTTAAATTCTCAGGGATCATCAAGGAAAAAGGAAGCAGAAAGAACATAAGACCCAGAATTTGGGGGCAATGCTATGAAATCTTGTCTTCTAGGCATGACATGTCTGTCACACTCGTGAACTCACTACAGGTGTAGTTACCCACACAAGAGCAGCACCCGATCAAGCCAGCCAGAAGGCCTAATAGGTGGAACTCTGGTCCTGTTGTTGCTGAGAAGTTAATGACAGTGGATGATTTCTAAAGAAAAAAAAAACATTCTGTTTGTGGATTTGACTGTTGTCAGGTTTTCCATTTTCCAGAGGATGGCCCCACACCTGCTGATTCATGTGAATACACCAAGTCTGCTGTTAGGGAAATGTGGGTGCCATCCTTGGGCTGTATAAGAAGTCAGGCTGAGGAACTCATGAAGCAAAAAACTCGTTAGCTGCACTCCTTTGTGGTTTCTGCTTCAATTTCTGCCTCCAGGATCCTTACTTCCTTTGATGATGGACTATATGATATGGAAGTGTAAGGCAAATAAACACTTTCTTTCTCAAGTTGCTCTTGTTCTTGATGTTTTATCATAGCAATAGAAACCACAACTATGACAACAATTCACTATTCACATCTGTGCACTATTAAGTACTAACTGAACTTAGTTAGTATATTAGGAATATACTTAGTAACTTAGGAATATATACATACACACACACACACACACACACACACACACACACACACACACACACACACACATATATATATATATAATATATATATATATATATATATATGAAGTTGGGAATGTTTGGAGCATATAGAGGAAGCTGGTGATATGATCGTATTTTATTTTATACATGTGTGAAATTCTCCAAAGTAAAGAAAAATATTAAAATTATATGAATACAATTTGTATATAAAGTATATGAGTAACATATTTTAAGTATGCCAGGTATTGTTTTGTCTTTGTGTGTGTACATGGATGTGTGTTAATGCTTGTGAATACAGGTGTTTGTGTTTTGTGGTATCATTGCAGTGTTTAGAAAATAAACTCTTGTATTGGTCCTTACCTTCTGTGTTGATGGAGGTGGGCTCTCTCCGACCTGTGGGCATGTACAGGCCACCTCACTGTGGGAACACAGTATTTGCAGATACTCACTAGTGTGTTGGTCTTTATGCGAGTTCTGTGATCTCAACTCAAGTCCTCATGCCTTTGGAGCAAACACTCAGCCATTTCCTCAGCCAACATCAGTTTTGGTTTTGTTTGTTAATGCTTCTCAAACCTGGTGAAACTTATTACATAGGATTACAGCATTTAAAGTGACGTGCAATCCAATAGATATCACTACTTTATTGGGAAAACAAATCTATATTTTATATTTTATTTTCTTTGCATTCTGGCTTCACCAACCTCTTAGTGAAAGTTTTGACATATTATTTCATTCAATATACATTTACTATGAAATAAGGAGAAACCATTTATTTTCCTAATAAGATTTGACCCTTCTAGATAGCTTAGTTTTGCCTGTTTGTAAAAAAAAAATTAAAAAGCATGATACGCGTTCAATATAATTTTAGCTGCTTAAAAATGTTTCTTTTTGCCGGGCAGTGGTGGCACACAGCTTTGATCCCAGCACTTGGGAGGCAGAGGCAGAGGCAGGTGCATTTCTGAGAGTTTGAGACCAGCCAGGTCTACAACAGCTAGTTCCAGGACAGCCTCCAAAACCACAGAGAAACCTTGTCTCAAACCCACCCACCCAAAATGTTTCTTTTTTTTTTAGTTCTTACAACACTATTTTAATTTGAAAGTAGAAAACATGTAACACTTCATTTAATCAAACATATTTTTCATGAGAACTATCACTGATATCTTATAGTTATATAATCATTTAAATTAAGGTAAAGACAAATATTAAATAGTTGTGTGGTTGAATGTACTTATGTGAGGGTGTGTGCCTTAAAGTTCTCACTAAATTACTTATCTAAAGAAAACAAAATCTGAAGCTTGGGATTTTCAGTCTTAGTTTAGAAATGTTACAATTGGAGCAGTAGCAATAAATAGGATGGTTTCTGTTTCAGTTTCATTATAAAAGCAAATAGCACAAAGTTCATAAGCATTAATTCATAGCTCAACTATAGCAAACCTCTGTCAAAAAATAATAACAAAAATGTGCCCCCATAATACTTCAGATGAAAACACTTGAGAAATCTAGTGTGTATTTAGACAAATCTCCTTGGTGTGTTACAGGGCTACTTTTCATAAACTTCTATATGGAAATAAAATAGAATCAATACACTTGACTTATTACTACAAGAGAAGCTCATGTCCGCACACCCTCAAAACTCAGGCTTTCCAGACTTTCTGTGTGAGGTGTGATAAGGTTTCTCCATTCATTCATATTGCTTTCCTTATTCTCCTGCATCTGCCGGCTCTCTTCTTTTCCCTGTTTTTAATTTCTTCTTTATTTAAGCCTTTAGTTCCTATAGGGATTTTTAAATCAGAAGTATTTAGCCCTTCATCATAATATTCAGTTGGCTACTTTCAGTCATCATTGACATTTTCTGCCTCTAACAGTAGTTTCATGATGATGTTTTCCTGTCAGATAAGGTAAAAGATAGCCTGTCATTTATTTTGAAAGATATTTTTATGTCATCTTGGCAACTAATTTATGATTAATAAGAAATATTTGTATGCCTATTTTAAGTGTTATGCCATAGATAGAAATCTCCTTTCAAAACCAACCTAGTTTTAAAAAAACCCTATTAAACTCATGAAAAACTTTTTTACACTATTCTTCACATGGCTCTTTTCTCTCTTCTCTTTCTGCCTTAAGTTTCATCTCTCTTCAGAAAATTGACCCTATTAATAAAGTCCCATGTTATCACACACAGCACATGTGATGATAAACTTACTACCACAATATTCATTGCAAAAGCAAGGATATTAAGTCTAAGAGATCTAGCCACTAAAATGTTCCTTCATTCTACCCAATGAAGAAAAACAATGAAATAACAACAGTGCCAACAGCTACCAATAATGATAAAAGGAAAGATTGTTGGACTACCAGGATGCCTTAGTAGGTAAATTGTTTGCAGTGCAAACACGAGGACCTCAAAGCAAACCCCTAGAACCACATAAAAACTGGGTGTGTAAATACATGCCTGTATTGTCAATGCTTCTGTGGAGAAATGGTAGGTGGAGATAGGAGAAGCCTCAAAGCTCACAGTTAGCTAGCCTGGTGTACATAGAGGCAATCTACAATGTTATCTTGTCTCAAAACATATGGAAGGAGAGAACTAGAACCTATAGTTTTCCTTAGACCTCCATAGAGCACTGTAACATATGCTGCACACATATACACGCATCATCTGCGCCACAGAACAAAGAAGGAAGAAGGGAAAAGAAGAAGAAAGAAACGAGGAAGGAGGGAGAGAGAGGAAGGGAGCATGGGAGAGGGAGGGAGGGAGGGAAGACACTAAGTAAAGGCTCTAACTCAAATATTCAGGTGTGTGTGTGAGTGTGTGTGTGTGTGTGTGTGTGTGTGTGTGTGTGTGTGTGTGTGTGTGTGTGTGTGGCCAGCAGAATTCCAGAAAACACTCCCCAGAAACCATGCAGTTGTTTGGTTGCTTCAAGGACTCATTTTACGAAAAACATAGGATTGATATTGAAAAATAATTTATTAAGCATGTTTACCTCACAAATTAAGTATTATACAAAATTCATGTAACAGTTTTATTTCTGAAGGTTTACTGGCCTTTAAAAAGATTTTGAAAAATAATGAGCTGTAATTATAGTATATTTTATTTTTAAACAGAAGAATTTTTATCTTTTCCACTCTCCAGAGCTTACTAGTACACAGTTCCATGACAGTGGGGCAGGGCAGGAAGAGCTCTTATGCTCTTTGCACAAGAGCCGGGGGTGATGGAAATGGAGATATGGCTCTGGGTTTAACAGGGCTTGCTGCACTTCCAGAGGACCTCAGCTTGATTCCAAGCACCTGTATCAGACAGTTTGCAATTGTTTTTAGATCCAGCTTCTGAGCATCTTACACCCTCTCTTGGACTCCTCAGGCAGTCATGCACTCACACAGGCTTACACACACACACACACACACACACACACACACACACACACACACACACACACTCACACTGCAAGACAATAAAAAGAATAATAGATGCCAGTGACAAAGTTATTATTTAAACCTGACACTGAACATGAGAGCACAAAGCTCTGTGACTTCTAATTAAAATGGATTTTTATTTGCCAAGCTTCACATCTTAATGCTTAGGTGCATATTTCCAGGTAGACAGCACACAACACACATAACAACACATATAATCAACCAATTGATTACTTGGATATTAACAATTAATATATTTTTCTGTTTGAATATCATTTAGTCATAAATAGAAACTCCAGAAATCATTGAGTTAAAATGTAATATCTAAGCTAAAGAAGAATTGCTATATTTTAATGTGAAGGAAAATGTGATTTTTCCCTCAGCTTTTGACTCCTCACCAAGTCACTCACACTGGTTACTTGACCAATCTGAAGTTCTAGTTTAAATTTGGTGTTTCTGTTCAAAGTGACTAGCGTTCACAACAAAGCACATGGAGAAGTGAATTATAAAGATAGTACCTCATATGATGAGTGTTACAGAAGAGAGACCTAGGGATATGGCTCAGTCACTTTTTGTGCCTATTCTGCAAGCATGAGGACCTAGTTCTGGTACCCAGAACTCACATAAGAAGAGTTGGTGACCATCCAAGCCCCAGGGTGCATGATGAGACAGAGCTTTCTGGTCTCTGAAGCTCATTGGACAGCCAAGATTGCTAAGTCAGTAGGTTTCCTTTCCTGTGGGAAAACAAATATGGAGAATGAGTGAGAAAAAAATCTCAATGTCAAACTGTTATCCTATGCAAATCTGCATACAAACTGCACACTCATAATAACAAGTACATATGCCACACACACACACACACACACACACACACACAATTTACCACACACACATACATATAGGACACATGCATATTAAAAGAACATAAACACATGGAAGTTGATTAAAGAAAATGTGCAGGGGTATTTGTCCCCCTCCCCTTCTTCAAGGGACTATGCAATCATCTTTTAGGATCCTCCTTGTTTCCTAGCTCTTCTGGCAGTGTTTATTGTAGACTGGTAATCCTTTGCTCTAAGTCTAAAAATCATATATGAGTGAGTACATATCATGTTTGTCTTTTTGTGACTGGGTTATGTCACTGAAGATGGTTTCTTCTAGTTCCATCCATTTTCCTGCTAATTTCAAGATTCCATTGTTTTTTTTTTTCTACTGAGTAGTGCTCCATTGTGTAAATGTACCACATTTTCTCTATCTATTCTTCAGTTGAGGGGCATCTAGGTTGTGTCCAGTTTCTGGCTATTACAAATAATGCTGCTATGAACATGGATGAACCTATATCCATATTGAATGAATGTGCTATCTTTGGGTATATGCCAAAGAGAGGAATTGCTGGATCTTGAGGTAGACTGATTCCCATTTTCCTGAGAAACCACCATACTGATCTCAAACGTGGTTGTACAAGTTTGCACTCCCACCAGCAATGGAGGAGTATTTCTCTTTCACCACATCCTCTCCAGCATAGACTGTCATTGCTGTTATTGATTTTAACCATTCTGATAGGAGTAAGATGGTATCTCATAGTGGTTTTGAGCTCCATTTCTGGATGTCTAAGGATGTTGAGCACTTTCTCAATTGTCTTTCAGCCATTTTGGATTCCTCTGTTGAGAATTCTCTATTTAGTTCTGCACACCACTTTTTAATTGCATTGTTTGGTGTTTTGGAGACTAGCTGCTTGTGTTCATTGTATATTTTGATGATCATCCCTCTGTCAGATGTGGGGTTGGTGAACAGCTTTTCCCATTCTGTGGGTGCCATTTTGTCTTGCTGATTGTGTCCTTTGCCTTACAGATGCTTCTAAGTTTCAGGAGGTCCCATTTATTAACTGTAGAACTCAATGTTTGTGCTACTAGTGTTATGTTCAGAAAGCGGTAACCAGTACCACTTTGTTCAAGGGAACCACCTACCTTCTCTTCTAAGAGCTTCAGTGTGGCTGAATTTACATTGAGGTCTTTGATTCATTTGGACTTAAGTTTTGTGCATGGTGACAGATATGGATCAATCTGCAATCTTCTACATGTCTGAATCCAGTTATGCCAACACCATTTGTTGAAGACGCTTTCTTTTCCGTTGTATAACTTTAGCTTCTTTTTAAAAATCAGGTGTTCATAGGTGTGTGGGTTAATATCAGGGTTTTAAACTTGGGTCCATTGGTCAACCTGTCTATTTTTGTGCCAAAACCAAGCTATTTTCATGACTATAGCTCTGTAATAGTGTTTGAAGTCAGGGATAGTGATGCCTCCAGAAGTTCCTTTATTGTACATGGTTGTTTTGGCTATCCTGAGTTTTTTGTTTTTCCAAATGAAGTTGAGTACTGTTCTTTCAAGGTCTGTGAAGAATTGTGTTGGGATTTTGATGAAATTTGCATTGAATCTGTGGATTGCTATTGGGAAGATTGCCATTTTTACTATGTTGATCCTACCTATCCAAGAGCATGGGAGATCTTTCCATTGTCTGTTATCTTCTTTAATTTCTTTCTTTAAAGACTCAAAGTTCTTACCATACAGGTCTTTCACATTTTTTGGTTAGTGTTACCCCAAGATATTTTATGTTGTTAGTTGCTATTATAAAGTGTGATGTTTCTCTGGCTTCTTTCTCAGCATATTTATCATCTGTATATAGTAGGGCTACTGATTTTTTTTTGAGTTAGTCTTGTATCCTGCCACTTTGATGAAGGTGTTTATCAGCTGTAGGAGTACCCTGGTAGAGTTTCTTGAGTCACTTATGTAAACTACCATATCATCTGCAAAGAGTGAATGTTTGACTTCTTCCTTTCCAATTTGTATCTCCTTGATCTCTTTTTGTTATCTTATTGCTCTAACTAGAACTTCAAGTACAATATTGAAGAGATATGGAGAGAGTAGGCAACCTTGTCTTGTTCCGGATTTTAGAGGAATCACTTTGAGTTTCTCTCCATTTAGTTTGATGCTGGCTGTTGGTTTGCTGTATTCTGCTTTATCATGTTTAGATATGTCCCTGTTATTACTGATCTCTCCAAGACCTTTATCATTAACGGGTTTTGGATTTTGTCAAAGGTTTTTTCAGCATCTAGCCAGATGATCATAGGTATTTTTCTTTTTCAGTTTGTTTTAATGGTGGAGCGGAAGGAGGTGGGAAGGGGAGAAGGGGAGGAGGATGAGAACAAGAGGACTGAGACAGGGGAGGAATAGAGGAGGGCAAGAAAAGAGATGCCTTCATAGAGGGAGACAGTGCAGGTTTTTAGAGACATCTGGCACAGGGGAAATCTTAGGGGATCCACAGGGATGACCCCAACTAAGAATCCAAGCAGTGGTGGAGAAAATGCCATTGATGCCCTTACCCTATAATGATATTGATTACTATTGGTTACCATTCCTAGAACATTCATCCCATAGCTGTTCGAAGCAGAAACATGCACTCATAGCTAAGCACTGAACCATACTCCTGGAATCCTATTACAGAGAGGGAGGAGGGATGAGCAAAGGAGCCAAGACAGTGCTGCAGAAACCGGCAGAAACAGTTGACCTGACCTAGTGAGAACATGGAAACCCTGGTCATAAAGCTGGGGAAACAGCATTGGATGGAACCAAGACCTCTAGATGTGGGTACCAGCTAGGAGGCCAAGACAGTCTATGGGACTTCTAACAGTGGAGCCATTCTTTAACACTAGAGCACAAATGGATTTTGGGAGCCCATTCCCCATGGAGGGATAATATTGCAGCCCAGATACAGCAAGGAGAGCCTAGGCCCTCCCCCAAATGATATGACAAACTTTGAAGGTCCCAGAGGGCCTCACTATCCCTAGGGATGAGTTGGGGGATAGGTTTGGGGGCGTTGGGGAGAACTTGGGAGGATGGGAGGGCGAGGGAATGGATATGTAAATATGAATAGCAACTAAAGAATTAAAAAAATAAAATGGGTAACACACTAAGAGGCCCTAATCAGTACTTTTAATATTCTTCATTTATTCTATATATATAGTTCTTTGATTATTAAGTGGCATGGGAATTTTTTTCTGGTCCAATTTATATGGTGTTCTGTAATCTTCTTTTACATTTATAGGAATGTCCTTCTTTATGTGATGAAATTTTCTTCTATGATATTTTTTTTATTAAATTATTAATATTTTCACATGTACTTTCCCTCTCCCTCTCCCTCCCCCCACCCCCATTTCTTCTCCCCCACCTCCAACCTACCCCCCACCCCATCCACCCGCCACTCCCCAGGCAGGGTAGGGCCCCCAACCAGGGCTCCACCAAGTCCACCAAATCTTCCTGTGCTGGGCCTAGGCCCCTCCCCATGTGTTCAGAGACAGAGCGAATCCCTTCAAGTGGGATGGGCTCTTGAAGTCCCTCCCACCCACCAGGGCAAAACGCCAGTCCACCTCCAGAGGCTCCCAGGAGTGCAGGGGCCTCCCCATTGGCATCCATGATCAGGGGGCTGGATTAGTCCTGTACTGTCCTCCCAAAGAGCATCTGGGGTCGATATGCTTTCCCTTTTTCAGGCCAACTGTTTCTGTGGGTTTCTCCAACCAGGTACAGACCCCTTCGTTCTTCATTCCTCCCTCTCTTCAACTAGGTTCCAGATTTCAGCTCAGTGTATTTCTGTGGATGTCTGTCTCTGCTCTCATCAGCCACTGGATGAGGACTCTAGAATAGCATAGAGAGTATTCATCAATCTCATTCTAGGGGAAGGGTTTCTAGGCCATCCTCTCCTCCACTGCCCAGACTGTCAGATCGTGTCATCCTTATAGGTCTCTGGAGATCTTCCTAGTTCCAGATCTCTTCTCGGACCTATAGTGGCTCCCTCTGATATGGTATCTCTCATCCTGCTCTCTCTCCTCTATTCTTCCCCCAACTCAATATATCTGCTCCTCCATTTCTTCTCCTCTACTCTTCATCTTGTGCTCTTATTGTGGCAGCACCCACTCCCCTACCCTCATGCTCTCAATTAGCTCGGGAGTTCATGCCACTTCCCATTCCTGGGGTCCATTTATCCCTTAGAGTCATTCATGATTTCTAGTTTCCTTGGGGTAGAGGATTATAGGCTGGTAAACCTTTGCTCTATGTCTAAAAATCATATATGAGTGAGTACATACCATGTTTGTCTTTTTGTGATTGGGTTACCTCACTCAGGATGGTTTCTTCTAGTTCCATCCATTTGCCTGCGAATTTCAAGATTCCATTGCTTTTTTCTGCTGAGTAGTACTCCATTGTATAAATGTACCACATTTTCTCTTTCCATTCTTCAGTTGAGGGGCATCTAGGTTGTTTCCAGGTTCTGGCTATTACAAACAATGCTGCTATGAACATGGTTGAACATATGTCCTTGTTGTATGGACAAGCAGTATTTGGGTATATACCCAAGAGAGGAATGGCTGGATCTTGAGGTAGATTGATTCCCATTTTTCTGAGCAACCGCCATACTGATTTCCAAAGTGGTCTTACAAGTTCACACTCCCACCAGCAATGGAGGAGTGTTCCTTCTTCTCCACAACCTCTCCAGCATAGGTTGTCATTGGTATTTTTGATTTTAGCCATTCTGACAGGTGTGAGGTGGTATCTCAGAGTTGTTTTGAGTTGCATTTCTCTGATGGCCAAGGATTTTGAGCACTTTCTTAAGTGTCTTTCAGCCATTTCAGATTCCTCTGTTGAAAAATCTCTGTTTAGTTCTGCACCCCACTTTTTAATTTCATTGTATGGTGTTTTGGTGGCTAGCTTCTTGAGCTCCTTGTATATTTTGGAAATCAGTCCTCTGTCAGATGTGGGGCTGGTGAAGATTTTTTCCCATTCTGTGGGTGGTCGTTTTGTCTTACTGACTGTGTCCTTTGCCTTACAGAAGCTTCTCAGTTTCAGGAGGCCCCATTTATTAATTGCAGACCTCAGTGTCTGTGCTTCTGGCGTGATGTTCAGGAATCGTTCTCCTGTGCCAATTTGTTCAAGGGTTGTTGGTCCTATGAGCTGAGATTCTTCTCATTCTCCTATTATTCTTAGGTTTGTTCTTTTCATGGTGTCCTAGATTACCTTGATATTTTTGTGTTAGTAATTTTTTTAGATTTAAGTTTTTGACTGTTGAATCTATTTCTTCTGTCATATCTTCAACACCTGAGATTACCTCTTCAGTCTCTTGTATTATGTTGGTGATGTTTGTATTTGTAGTTCCTGTTTACCTGCCCAGATTTTCAATAATTTTATTTTTAATATTATTTTTCTATTTTGTAAATTTTAAACATTATATGTAAAGGAACCACATGATATATATCATTCATGACTGGCTTATTTCACTCAAGATTATGTTTATAGCTATATCATGTTTTGTCCCTATACATAGCTCCATTCTATAAATACATACATCCTCATTATTTACTTATGCTGCAAAACAGACACATGCCATGTAGTTTGAAGACACCACAGGGACAGTGCACCTGTGAGAATCCTCATGTGTTTAATGCTGTGGTCACAGTAAGAAAAATTGCTTTAACATTTTTTAATTTGTCAATAAAACAAAACCTTTGCTAAAGTTTTTAGGCTTATATTTTCTAGTGTGATTCTTTTTTTTTTTTTTTTTTTGGTTTTTTAAGACAGAGTTTCTCTGTGTAGCTTTGCAGCCTATCCTGGCACTCACTCTGGAGACCAGGCTGGCCTTGAACTCACAGAGATCTGCCTGCCTCTGCCTCCCTAGTGCTGGGATTAAAGGCATGCACCACCAACGCCGAGCTTTCTACTGTGATTCTTAAAATTCTGCATGATTACTGTTCATGACAATTGAGTATTAGTTGTGGTAGCACAAGTCTCTAATCCCAACATACAGTAGGCAGATAAATTTCTGTGAGTTTGATGCCAGCTGGTCTATATATGGATTTCCAGAATAGCCAGTGTTAGACAGACATAGTCTCAAAGAACCAAACAAAACAAATAAATTGAAACTCGAGTTTGATATAAAAGTTTAAGTAAGGTAATAAAACTTTAAATTGTTCCTTTCTCAAAATCTAACACAACTCTTGGACTTTAGTGAGTTTCTGGGGGTTCTTGTTTGTGTTAAAAATTATATTATTTCACCCAAATACAGGTCATGAGTCTTGAAACTCTGCATTATTCATTCAAAAGTTGATGGAAATTTGTATGTATTTACAAATTTATTGATTGCTAGTACTATAATTTATATTAACTTTTTAAATAGGTTTGAATTGATAAAAAACCCCAAAATTCTGTTTTATAAAATAATGCAATACTTTGGTAAATGTATGCATTTATGTTTAAATTGGGTTAATGTACTCCTTCAAAGATCTATTATTTCTTCAGGCTCAAAACATTCAACAATCCTTTCTCTAGCTTATAAACAATTTTGTTATCTTTAGTCAGCATCCTGTACAGTAACATACCAAAGATTTTTAATCTAACTGTAACTTAATACCCCCTGATGATTCTGTCCTTCACTCCCTCCCTCCATCTCCACCTTCCTCCATTCCACCAGGCTTCTTTCTCCATCTCTGTCAAACAGAATGTGATTCTGATTCAGTACAAGCCCAGAACATTTTCCATTTCACATGTGAGTGTGGCCATGAAGCACTTGTCTTTCCTTGCCTGACTCTTCATGTGGCATAATGATCCCAGGTCCACATGTTCTGCTGATGTTATCATCTTCTTTTCATGACTGAATGCTTTGCACAGGGATTGTGGGTAACACATTTATGCATTCAGCAGTTGGCTGGACAGCTTGTTTTTCACTTCTTGGTTACTGTGAACAATGCATAGTAAATAAGTGAGTGTAGGTGTCTCAACATCTTGGCCATATATGCAGCAGTGGGATTCTTGTGTCATATGGAAATTCTGCCACTCAATGTGTTCAAGCCCCTGTTCCATATCCTGGCAGCACTTGATACCGTGTCCTTTTGATAATGGCTATTTTTACTGGAGGGAGATGATGCCTCTTTGAGGTTTTGACTAATGCTTCCTGGTGATTAGTAATACAATGAGCTAGAAAATTGTCCAACTTGGTTCATTTCTATAATTTTCCTTAATTGCATGAGCATATGTCCTCACAAGTATATAAAATTAGTGCTAGTGGTTATTAGGTAGCCAGAGTTGAGCCACCATATTAAGCATCATTGCCTTTTGCTGTGGCATAAGTAAACCCAAACAATTCATGACAGGAGTATATTTGATGATTAAGTACAAGAGAATATTTAAGGTTCTTGACACATACTTAAAGTTCAGTGCCATTCTTCATCTTTCATTTCATTTAGGGTATCGTTGAATTAAAAAAATAAGACACCATTTTCTGATGACAAGAACATAAGAGAGGTTTCAGATTACATGAAATGAGGTTGCTAGCTATAGGTGTCAGCCATTTAAACTCTAACACTCTTGTTTTTGTGAACAACACTTTGCTTTCTATTTTCAAGAATTAGAAAAAGGACAATTAAAGGTAGAGATTATTTTATAAACATGAAAGGTCTTACATTAGTATGAAATTATTCTCTTGGCCTAAGTGTTTCTCTTTTAGTTTCCAATTTTATCACGTGTTTCTCATCTTCTAGATGACCATGCATATATACAAGGTCTCTGAAGCAAGCCCTTATTTGTACAGTGGACATTTAAAATCCACCAAGCTCCCCCGCCACACACACACAAAATAACGTAAAATGAGTATTTTCAAGAATAATCTAGCACATTTTAAGGGCCATGGGAACAGCTTTCATACCGTCCCTGTGACATATATGAAAGTAAATGACTAGTGTCTAAGCATTATAAAAGAGTCTTCATACTATGCATGTGGGTGTTTACTATGTTTACTATGCATAGGATGTTTAAACTCTCTGTGCTGAGGAGCCTTAGCAATGTCTCTGAACAGCATAGCAGTCTGAATTTTGTGGTTCTCCAGACAGCTATGTTTCAACAGAGCTATTGTTCTTCTACAGATAGCATCTCACGACCACTAGGAAATATTTGAGCTATAGTCCAGCCTGTGTTAGGAGTGTTCACTGTTAACTTCAGCCAGACTAACCTGATACAAAAATCCCAGAAGCAAAGCAGCAGGTTGAGGGCTTTTTAAGACTGTCTATAAGAAATGTTAAATGTCATAGTGCATAATTTATCAATGCCAATAGCTTTCAGCACAGATCTGAAGGGATTAACCTATGCAGCCAAATGATCTGTCATATCACAATATTTAATTGCATACTTTTAATTAATGAAAGGCCAATCTATTGCCTCCATGAATGTAGCTGATCAATCCTTTTTAAAAATATATATTTTATTTTATGTGCATAAGTGTTTTGCTTGCATAATGTGTACATATACTGTGTGCATGCCTGGTGTCTAGGGAGGTCAAAAGAGGGTGGCATATCCTCTGGGCTTGTGAAACTGCATGTGATTACTGTGAACCAAACCACGTCCTCTGCAAAAGCAACAAGTGCTTTTAAACACTGAGTGATTTCTTTGCCCATATAGATGTTTGTTTCATCTGCTTCTATGGTCTGAGTCCTTTTAGTTGGTTTCTGGTCATTTTCTACATCATCATCAGTAGGAAAATCCTCAGGGGATATCGTGTTTAGAAATGGAATTGGGTACAGCTGACTCTGCTAGCAAGAACTTAAGTGGAAGTCATAAAAGGAGCCTATTGTAGTTCCCATAAATATGCTAAGCCTAGAAAGGTTTTAACTGATAGTTTACATAAACAAAAATTACTCTTTTTATGTTTAACTTTGTCTTTATTTTTGAGATTATTTCACTTTTTCCTTTTCCTTTCTTGTCTCCAAACCTTCACAGGTACCCCCCTGAGTTCGAAGTATGGTGCTCTTTACACTGCTGCAAAGTAAAGCAAGCAGATCCAACAGGAAAGCACTTTGATACAGATGGTGCCAAAAGATATGTCATTACTTAACCTATTAATGCAGCTCCTGGATTCAATTGTCTATTTACATTTGTCACTAAATTACATTGAACAAATTTAATGATACTGATGGTTTGCCTCCCCCATATTTACAAATAGGATGTCTATTTCATAAGACTGGGTTGCAAAAATTATATGATAAGCCACATGTTTTGCAATTGTTGATGGTCTTAGCTCTTTGTTCTTCATTGTAAATATTTCGACTTCAAATTTAAAATAGGCCCTGTGGAAAAATGATAGCTAATGATCACGAATATCCTAATTCTTTTACTAAATTCTATTTTTAATTATTTCTTTTTTAAGGTTGCCTTCTACTATAGTTTTAACTTTTTCCGAAGTAAATTGTTTTAATTCAGGATTTGTATACATGTAAAAAACCTACTCTATTTTTCTATGTATACCAAGTTTTAGTAAAAGACTAAATAATTAAAAGGCAAGAACTTTTCACTCATAAAAATCATGCTATTATAATCACTTTTTATTACACCTTCTAATGGTGCCCTTTCATGTCCTTGTGCCTTAATACTCCAATTTTCAAATCCAAATACCAAGGAAGACAGAATGTCTTACAATGAGCCCCATTTTCCAGATTAATGCACCTGAGAAACATTTATCCTTATTTAATATCCCTCACTCATTTCCTCCCGTTATAGGGATAGCACAGCTGTTTATCTGGCAATTATCTTTGAATCTATTAGTGAAATGTCTAAATTAATCATAAAAAGACAAGTGCATCCCAGAGTAACTGTGCCACAAATACAGAACTTTGTGTCTTTCTGTCTTTCTCACTTGTTCCATATGGCAGTATTATTTCTTGATACTATAGACCAGTACCAGATAAAGAAACCCCATATAGATGTATTAGGACCTACTAATTAATTCTAGTAAGCTTATTATTTACCCCCAAAATTTTATTTTTCTTGGTTGCAGGTACAGAATAATTCTGAACAGTTACCAATAAGTCATTTAATTGGGCATTATGGTCAGTATTCATGATGGACTGAAATAATCCATCCAGAAGTTTGACAGATTCCACATTCTGATTACAAAGAAAACAGTTTTCATTCAAGTTAATGCATTGGCTTATTGCCTTTTTAAGGCATGCCTTGTTTGCAACGTAAAGACAGGGTCATGAGAATCAAACATGTGAACTGACAATAGAAAAATGAGTAAAAGGAAAATGGGAGGTAAACACAAACTAGAGTGTGACATTGCTCAGTTTACTCAGTTAAGGAACATTAGAATTTATAAGATACCAGCCAGGTAAACATGGATAAGATGTGCTTTTTTTATATTTTTCTTTTTGGAAATTAAAATATAAAAATCATTTTCCCCTGACTCCCAAAGCCACACCAACACACCCCTCCCCTTGCTCAAACTGTTGTATTTACATAATTAGGAAGTATTAAAAAAACAAAACTGTGTTCTTAGGGAGTTCTGTATCTGCTGAGGCAAGAGAGTTACAAAGGTATAAACCGTCATAGAATTTTAGTGGCATCATTGTGGTAACATGAAGCGACTTGAGAGCACAAAATGGGTAAGAATCCATGCCAGAAAACATTATCAGAGAGACGCTGACCTCTCTAGTGTAGCTGATAATAGCAAGCATGAGTGGACCAATATAAACGGGTGAGGAGGGGGAGGGGGAACACGAGAGTTAATTCCCCAAGGACAAACCGTTCTGTAGCAGTCAAAGAGAAGAGAGAGGGCATCAGATTTAACTCTGTGTTTAGAAACATCTAACCAACAAAATTAGACCAAGATAGAGCAGCCTCCAAGATGGAAAATTCTCTAGGCTCAGATCTTAGCTTATGTGGGCTGAAACATGATCACTAGGGAGTGTAATCAGGGTCTCTCAAGTCACCAAGGAAGCAGAAGAAAATGGCCGTTTGTATTTTTGCATGCAACCTTGATTCTCTTTGTGATCCCTTTATAGTAGTTTTCTTTCTGTGTCATAAGGCTGAATGGTAAATTCAATTGTGCCTATACTATTTGTAGTTTGGAGTAACAGGGAACAACATTTGAATGCTAAGTAATTTTATTTACCCTCCAAGGATCAGGGTCTACTAGCAGACCCTTGTGGAGGAGGAACTGATGACATGCTCCGTAACCAATTAGCAATGAGATAAAGAGAAGAATAACAACATAAGAAGCCCCCATTTACCATCTCTTGGGGTGGGATTGGGAGTGAAGATTTAAGGAGTAGGTTCATTTAGGTTTCAATCTGGACTGTTTATCTCGATTGTTGTAGGTTATTCATTCGTTGCAAAACGAGTTGCTTAACTTCACTACACCATGGGTTTCCTTAATAGTAAAATTGGACTAATCATTGTACCTTTTTCATTTGTGCTTAAAGTACCAATCATTAGAGAGAGGAGGGCAATTGTTTATCATCATGCCTACCTCACATAAATGCTGTCCATAAAAGTTTAAGTGAGAGTGAGTGGAATATAGTTAATAAAGTATTAGTGTATTATAAAAGAAATTATTAATAAACAAGGTTAACCACAGGCATTAAAAATAATTACACTCCTGGCAAGGCAATGTTGAAATCTATATGTATACTGCGACAAGAGTAACTTGCCGTTTCATTCATTCTATAAATATTTACTGAATACTTGCTGTATTTGCATTCCAAACAACAGGAGTGAAATTTTGTGACTAAATTTTGCCTTTGTGGATACTCTGTGTGTGTGTGTGTGTGTGTGTGTGTGTGTGTGTGAGAGAGAGAGAGAGAGAGAGAGAGAGAGAGAGAGAGAGAGAGAGAGAGAGAGAGAGAGAGAGAGAAAGAGAAAGAGAGATTGAGTTCTATGCATATACATATATGTGAATATATATGAAGATGAATTGTATTATTAGATTCATATATAAGAATATATATATATATCCCCACAATTTAAACCAACTTACATTTAATAAATGTACTTTTGTTACAGAAAAAGAGAGGTGTTACTCTGATGAAATATTTTAATTTTTGGTATTATTCCTCTGAAAATATTTTCAAAACTGCAATGAATATCTTCAAATATTTGAAATTCATTTTCACTGGACCCCCTACATTGTTCTTCTCTCAGATGCCACATTGAAGAATGAACTTTTGAGTTCTCTATTCCATGTGAGAAGCCTGAGAAATCTCACTAAATTGTTTCTGCAACCTAAATAATAACTACATATATTTGCTGAAAGAGCTCAAAGAAGTTCCCAGAATCTAGTTATTCTGCGTATACATAAAGTCTCAGAACTTTCTACTGAATGCACTTAGAAATATGGTTTTTCATTTTTTTGGGGGGGTGTTTGTTTGTTTGTTTGTTTGTTTTTTGAGACAGGGATTCTTTGTGTAGCTTTGGAGCCTATCCTGGCACTCACTCAGTAGAACAGGCTGGCCTTTAACTCACAGGGATCCGCCTGTCTCTCCCTCCTGAGTGCTGGGATTAAAGGCATGTACCATCAATGCCCAGCTGAAATATGATCTTTTTAATGGCTTAAATGCCAAGTATTCAAACAGAAGAGGGATTTAGGGCTTTTATTTTGAATGCATCTGATTTCCTATAGTAAACAATGATATGCATGACTTTCTAAGAAAGAGATTGGTATAGTAAAATTATTTTCAATTAAACATTACACCAAGTGGCTACTGGCACCCACATTATAGACTTGAATCAATACATGGCTAAATAATTCTAAACTTATGCTGTAATTCTATAGTTTATAAACCATGTTCATTTAATGGAAGATATAAGAGTTTAAATTTCAAAGCTTGACTCTTACAGAAACAGTTGTACAAGAGGGACATTTCATAATATCTGATGATACTGTACTCCTATAGCTAATAACAGGTTGATATTAATACTTATTTTTTAAATTGTACTCTTTAGGATGTACTGTTTGAATCTCATCAAAAGAAAAATATAGAATTCAAAATATGTTATACACCATTGGCAAAAGCCTAAACACAATTATTATGGAAGAAGATCAGGCACAAAGCAAGAGATTCATTTGAGTCTGTTTCTAACAAAATTACAAATGGTTGTTCTATTAACTTTAAAGTGTGGATTAAGATGACTAGATGTGCCCTCACTTGTAAATCAATATCAACTAAAGAATAATCACATCATCAGACAACTAACCCAACGTCTGTGTTGCTGAAAAAGGGTTTGCCTTAGTGACAGATCATGGCTACAACCTCTCACACTATTGGGTGATGTTTACCATATGTCCCAAGATTGATAGGGGGATTTAATGAGTTCTTACAAGCAATTAAATAATCAAGAGTTCCTGCTGTTACACGGCATAGCGTGATATAACAGTGACAAATGAGAGAATATCTACAACCTAATCAAAAGGACATATTTCCTTGGGAACAAAATAATATTATCCACCAGTGCAATCACAGTACAAAAGAACATAGGAAGGACACCAACAGAATGAGATAAATCATGTCCTCTTTTCATTATTCTGACTGCACAGTTTCCATTTATTGAGCTGTATTAAATCAGTAGGAAAATTAGGCTTGTTAAATATATTTAATGTATCATATGTTAGTGGTTGGTTATTTATGTACACACACACACACACACACACACACACACACACACACACTTAATTTTTAAGAAGGAAACTTGCTAAAAATCATTAGCAGTAGTATATATTTCTCTATCCCCTTAAGGAAAACATATCAAGAATAAAGATTAGCAGGCACTCCAAAAAAAATTCAAGGCAGCCATAGGTGGTTTCACTTGAGACTGCAGTGCAAAGTTTTATTCCAGTGGCCTCTCTTGGTGTTCATCCTGGTAAATTTAGCATAATTTTGTTTTTGTCAGTTCATCTATGGGAGTAAAGCTACAATAACATAACACATTGCCTTTGAGGATTCTCTACATTAGTATTATTTCTCTGCAGTAATTTCCTATAAATGTCAAGGAAAAACTCTCTAATGTGTATAGGATTTCATGATACAACCTCTCTTGTCTTTCATATTATTAGGAAATGACTTTCTGTTCTATTAAATACTGATGAACTTTGAATTTCATTCATGGTATCCCAGGAGGTCTATATCTTTGCTTCCCATATTTGCTTTCCTAGAAGCAGGTAAGTAGGTAATAATGAGAATAATAACACATGTTTATTATAAACCCTATGCTGGTATGCTCTACTTGCTTATTTTTTCAAACAAAATCCTCTCATGTGTACCCTTCTCACCCTTTGGTTTATGGAGACATTGTCTTTATGAAGAAAATAAATAGAGCCTTTAACTTAATAGGAGACAGCTTTGGATTTGGGGTTCTTGCACTTTCATTACATCTTTGTGGTGGAGTCAACTATTCTCAAATTTGTTATATTTACTTACTTGCAGCTCTCTGATTGTAGAGAATTTATTTAGACTCCATAAGCCTTGATTTCTACAACCAAAAAGAGAGAAGGGCATAAATCAAATGTAGGTAGAAGATTTCATAGCCAGTACATTTATTTGTTTGTTCAAATCTGTAAAGACACATATTATAGTAATCTGGAATATATGTACAAGGCAATTATGTCCCTTGAAGAATGTGCATCTTAAGTGCAAAATAGAAAAATAAATACTACATTAGAAGAAATTTTATCTATTTGTATTCATTGATGGAAGTAGGTCCAGTGAAATGTGAGCAATCCAAATAAAACAAGAACACTGGAATAAAGACAAATTCTAGTCTGGTGTAAGTCTCTTAGGATATTACTCTCTAGAAAAGCTGGTTTCTGTGATATCAGCCTGAGTCTGAAAATCAAATTCAAATTGATTCATTGAAATGAATCAAGAGGGCCTGAAGAGTTGGATAAACTATGCAAGATTCAAGGAAATAAACTTCATTTAGTTTAGAGCTCAAAGAAACTCTAGGAGAAGTAGAATTACTATTTGAAGAAGTAAACAAACAGAAAATTATATTTTAAAAAGCCAGAAGGTTTGCTCTTCTTCTTGCAAACCATGGAGAACAAAAGAGAAATGTTAAACATACAGAAAGGAGGAAGTCTGGAAGTGTGCAAGAGAGTTATTGCAGCTACAGATGGTGGTGACCCACATCAGGGTAGTGGTAGTGAAGGTGAAGAAAACAAAACAAAACAAAAAGATCCAGAAGATAGAAAAATAACAAAGTAAAAAGCATCATTCCAATACATGATGACGGAATAGGGATGAAAACTGACTCTAAAGAGGTAATTTAATCTGCCTTGGAATGTTGGTTTCCTATAAAGCATCCAGGAACAAAAAGGCACCAGCTAATCCAATATATGGGTTTAAAGCTTGTAAGGAAGATCTCTGCAGGAGTGGAGAATGTGAGTATGTGAATAACAATTGAACAAATGCATAGAAGAGATTATCAAGAGAAAGTAGAACTGATGTTAAAAGATGGTCAGGAGGGAAAAATTAACTATAGGGTGTATGTTATGGGAAAAGTTACATATCAAGGCAAGGAGTCACACGACAATAGAGCTGAGTCAAGGACTTTGGTTACTTAGAAGTCAAGACCACAATACATTTCAAAGAGAAAATATTTGAGTCAGGGGGAGAATAAGAAAAGAAATACCTTTGTAGAGGGAGCCATTAGAGGTCTAAAGAGAAATCTAGGACTAGGGAAATGTCCAGAGATCTACAAGGGTGTCTGCAATTAACAATCTAAGCAATAGTAGAGAGGTTAGTTTAAATGCTCTTCTCCTATAATGAGATTGATGACTACCTCTTATGCCATCCCAGAGCTACATCCAGTAGCTGATGGAAGCAGAGGCAGACACCCACAAATTAACACTGAGCCGAGCTCCTGTAATCCAGTTGTAGGGGAGAGGGGTGATGAGCAAAGGGGCAAGACCAGACTGAGGAAAACCGCAGGAACAGTTGACCTGAACAAGGGGGAGCTCATGGTCTACAGACTGATAGCTGAGAAATCAGCCTAGGACTGAACCAGGCCCCCTGAATGTGGATGTCAGTTAGGAGGCCTGGGCAGTCTAGGAGGTCTGTGGTAGTGGATCAGTATTTATCTCTAGTGTAAGAAAAGACTTTGGGAGCCCATTCAACATAGAGGGCTACTCTCTCAGCCTAGACACATGGGGGGAGGGCCTAGATCTTTCCCCAAATGATGTGACATATTTTAATGATCCCGCATGGAAGGTCTCACTCTCCGTGGGGAGCAGAAAGGGGATGGATGGGGGGGGGGGCTTGTGAAGGGCATTCAAGGGTGGGAGGGAGAGGGAACTGGGATTGATATGTAAAATAAGATTGTTTCTAATTTAAATTAAAAAGTCTAGAAAAAAGAGAAAATATTCAGTATTAACATAAGACAGCAGGCAAGACAAGGACAGATTGGCCTTCAGCCACTTCAATTACTTTTTGTTAAAACTGTGTCTTGGGTATTTGACCATTTAAACCTGCTCCAGTTAATAGAAACAATTGATCCCCCCCACAAACCCCGATGCTTCTGTAGTGCAAAACCTTGGACTTCCTTAACAATGAGTACAGGGATACTGAAGCATGCTCCCAGTGCTCTTATGTACACAATTTAAAAGTACAACCCTGGATACTGACCCATTTTTTTAGCCAGACCAGAAAGAAAGCCAGTGAGGATATTACTTTCTCCTTCTGTTTTTTGATAGCCTTTCTCAGAAGCAATAATTTACAAGATCTCTCTGTAGATGGTGGCAATAGATTAATGACAACTGTTTTACATGTCACGGTCTGTTTGATTGCCAGATCAGTGACAGGCCACCTCCTCCATGAAACATGCCTTGAACTCTAACAGCCTTATACCCATACCATGCCTGTATTTCCAAAGGCCCATTTTCATATCATTCAAGCAAAATCAAAATTTTAGAACAAATTTGATACAACACCCACAGTACATTTGTGTAGCCATCCTGAATTCTAACCAATGGGTGTCCTAAAAGACAGCTAGGCAACTTCAAATTCCTGGAATTTCCTGTCAGAGTGTATCATAATGAGTTCATTGACTGAATGCTCGTTAAGGAAATAGAAAGATAATTTGTATGAGGGAAAATATACCTAAGTAATTGGAAAGTGTGCTTTAGGATGCATAAAGAATAAAGATTAGACATTTTCTCTGAGTTTTAAAATGCATGAGCTAAGGTCATATATTAAAGGTTATTGATTATACTGAGTCAATATGGAATAGAAGGGAATGCTTGCTTATAGATAGGAAACAAACATGAAAACTATCTTCTCTCCACATGTGATATTTATAGCTTGCTAAACTTCTATAAGCAAGCATCTATCCTAGATTATGTGTTCTAGTTGTAAATTATGGATATTTAAGGAATTAGGATATGTATTAATATTGGTTAACACAATGGTCTTAAAACCATTTAAACACAAGCATAGTCCATGTTTATCCAAGTTAATTTTTCCCATAGATTCACATTTTACCCAAAGTCCCTCTCTTTAAAATATAAGTAAATAAAACCAAGTTTGTTTTAGTTCTGCCTTTAACTTATAGCAGCATCTCTTACAATGGATTCTTCTATGGTGTGTTGGAAGACAGTGCTCTATGACTCTTGGGAAGACTGTAAGACAGATTTTTTTTTAATTTGAATTAGAAACAGGATTGCTTTACATGTCAATCCCAGTTCCTCCTCCCTCCCTTCCTCCCCTACTATTCCCCAACAACTAACACCCTACCTATCACATATCCTTTATGCTCCCCAGGGAGGGTGGGGCCTTCATGGGGGGGTCATTTGAGTCTATCATATCCTTTGGGATAGGGCCTATGCCCAGCCTTATGTGTCTTGGCTCAGGGAGTATCGCTGTATGTGGATTGGGCTCCCAAAGTCCACACCTATGCTAGGGATACGCACTGAACTACTATAGGAGATTCCCATAGATTTCCAAGGTCTCCTCACTGAAGCCCATGTTCCTGGGTTCTGGATCAGTCCCATGCTGGTATCCCAGCTATCAGTCTGGGAATCAAGAGTTCCCTGTTGTTCAGGTCAGCTGTTTCTGTGAGTTTCACCAGCCTGGTCTGGACCCCTTTGCCCATCACTCGTTCTTCTCTGCAACTGGATTCCAGTTCAGTTCAGTGATTAGTTGTGGGTATCTGCTTCTACTTCCACCAGCTGCTGGATGAAGGCTATAGGATGGCACATAAGACAGTCATCAATCTCATAATCAGGGGAGGGCATTTAAGGTAGCCTCTCCTCTGTTGCTTAGATTGTTAGTTGGTGTCATCTTTGTAGATCTCCAGACCTTTCCCCAGTGCCTGATTTCTCTGTAAACCTAAAATGTCTCCCTCTATTATGGTATCTCCTTTCATGTATTTTTCTATTCTTCCGCAACTCAACCTTTCTGCTCCCTCATGTCCTCCTCACCCCTCATCTTCTCCTCTTCTCATTCTCCTAGTTCCCTGCACCTTCCTCCCTTGCTCCCAATTTGCTCAGATTTCAGAATCCTTTATTTGATGCATCATTGAATTCCAGAAAAAGATCCTTTATTTCGGTTTTTCCCAATATGCAAACACCATAGCTCTCATCCTCATGTGGTTGAAATACTATTATAAAGTATCTATAGCATTACTGCATATGTGATGAAATAACTTACAATTATATACCATGACTTTGAGATGTAGTACTCCACAAATAGTTTTCAGTTACAATACCATAATTCATATAATGCATTATAATACTCTACTTAACATCTTAGAATACCAGAACACTGTAAGAATAATTATTTGTTCTAGGGAAATGGGAACATCTTTCTGAGTGTTGTCTTAACATTCTAGAGTATAAAAACACATCCAAATGCATAAACTACCTGATCTCCAATACCTAAACTAAGATAAAAGGCTGCAAACACAACTTTCCAAGTTTTCAAAGATGCAACACAGAAACCTAGAAAGTAACTAAAACCCTTAGATATCTGGATACAGAGTTATGAAGGAGATTTAATAAAACATTAAAATGTATAATGCTCCAAAATATTTTAAATGTACAACTAGAGTAAATAGTTCATGTATAATAAGAGCTGTACAAAGAATCTAACAGCTGGCACTAAAATATCATTGTCTTTATCTAATATAAATGAAAGTATAAAATATAAAATCTTCAGTTGTATTAAAATCTTTGAGTCTCTCTGAATCAATAAAGTCACAAAAATCACACACCTCATTAAATTCCACACAGATTGCAAAGCTAGCTATAATGTAAAAACAGGCAGACAGTCTGTCTCAATATTATTACAGGAAGGGTTGGTTAAATTAATAGCTTTGCATTGATTAAAAAATCTTGCATTTTACATGTTCTTAAGTTGGTTCCCACCATTACCTTTGAATAACAGAACAAGTCTTTGGATAAATGTGGCTATATTGAAGTACTAAAATACAAAGGTAGGCAAAACACAACATTTCCAATATCCTATTTTTGCTTCCTGTCATAAAAGTTTGCCTACCACAAAAAGACAAGATGTTTGCTTCCGCCTTTTCTTGGTGAGTTTTTTAATGTTTAAAATCTCCTACTGCTAAAAATCTTAATTACTCTGTAATGATAACTAAGCACAAAATATTATTATTTCATCATAATTTCTCTGGGAAAGTCATCATGTTTTCCAGGTAATATAGTATCTGGCATTGCATGTGATAATGCCGCTGGGAGCTGGCCCACTTGTAATCACTGTCCATTAGGAAATGCTCTTTTACCAGATGACCAGTCAAATGCATTTTTCACATATTAAGTTAGTTCATTTCCACTTTCACTCATTTAAGAAAACAAATGGTTATGTGATTTACCTAGAAATATTTCATTATGAATGTGGATTCTTATAAAATCTGAACATTGACTTTTATTCAGTATGAACTCTGTTTTGGAAACTTTCCTTAATTGAGTTTTCTTATTCTCTTAAAGAATGGTAGCCTATTTACCTTTCATTGTTAGGTGTATTAAAAACACATGTATTTATTATGTACAACTAAACTCATTTAAATACTCAAAGATTACTTCAACTAGAGATGATGAAATGATGCTAATGTTTATGTGATTTGCAGCAACATTGGTCTCGTTATTTGGTGTCTTTTATTGATCTCCTTAATATGTGACCAAGTCAAAATCCATCTTGGGCTTTGAAGCAGCATTAACTTACATTTTAATTTAGTTCTTATATGTATTTAACATCTATTTTTATATAGTAAATTAACATCATAGACTCAACTGATTATGTATTATGTATATCACATAATGATTTGTCTATATTATACATATGTATATACACACATTTAAAACCTTAATAAAGGTAATTGAAAATATATTCCATGGAATTGAGATCTATTTCAAGTACAATAAATCTATTCTTTAATGAATAATAATATTGATTATGAAATGTATATACAGAAGCTATAAAATAATTAATTCTTATATTCTGCTAGAACTGGAGACAACTAAATGCTTTGATAGTAGGGTTCTCAATTTTAAATGTGATCACTGCATTAATCTCTTCCCAGCGCAGGGATTATTGCAGGGGGGAAGCAGAAGGGATGTAAGAACTTTGGGATGGGGAGATGCTCAGAAAAACATACATTTTTTCTTAGTACGACATAATCATGCTATTCATGAAATCACTGGCACTATAAATATCTGTCCAAGACATGCACAATATTATGCCAATAAACATTTCATCATAAGTGAGACAGAAAGGAAGAAAATCTCTAAAACTTGTATGAAATTTAAGATTATCTAACAATATTCATTATTACAGCACAATAGCAGTTGAGGATAGTGTTATTCATCACTGACTAGCCTATGTTAGCTCTTCAACAACTATAGCACTGGCATGTGTAATGACCATCTCTTTTAAGTTATACACATCTCTATACATACTTGAGATTTCCACTGTGACTGAAATGAATAAATTAATTAATACGCTACAATCTAGGAGGTCAACATGATTACTAATCATGAAATTAGTCTATTTCTTTAATTTCATTCATATCCAAACTGTATATTTAAGTACATAGCTGCTGTTGTAAAAGTTATTTCATGATGACATTTGTTACATCCTTGTGGGAAATCAAAAGCTGTCTACAAACTTGACATTCTGCAAATTTATAACATTTAAAGTAAAGGCTTCAATCAGTTGGGAAATTTTGTCTATGCCTGTTTTAAACAGACAAAAGCACACCAAAAGTGTCAAGGCACAATTTAGAAATTATTTCTTTTTTTTTCAGTTTCTTCTCAGATCCCCATTGTATTTCTTGAAAATATTTAACGAAATGTCTAGTGTGCTATTGAAAGAAAAAATAATTCAAACAAATACCTTTGTGATTCAGTTTTTCCTTCTTCTCTTAAGCTGAATATAGGTTATATAGAAATTTCCTGTAGCTAGAAAACTAATAAGGATAATTTATGATAGTATTTATCTCATTATTTGTAGAACTTTTCTATTTCTTTGTAGTTAAAATTTACCTTTGTGCTTGAATGTTAAACTTAATTTGCAAACTGATATTGCTATCCTAGCAATAATTTCTTTAATTTGTCATTAAAACTCAGTAAAAAAATGGACGAAAATAACACCTTTTAAGGATTTTTCTACATGTCTCTCAAAGAGTGTGATATGAATCATAAGTAGGACACCATAAATATTACCTTGGCATACTACTTACACTGCAATAATAAGAAAGTAACTGTAATATATTTGATTGCTAGGACTGTAAGATTCTGGCTAAACATTTCTAATGCATCAGTGTTAACCCCAAAATGCCCTTTGTTATATTAGGAAATCCAATATGACTGTGGAGATATAAAAGCCATTTACAACTAATAGTAAGAAGAATTAGAATTAGAACATACTAACATTTCAAGTTAAGTACTTTTAAGCATTATATGATATAACTACTGTTTTCAAAGGATACTATAATCAAACTCAAATCTCTGTACAGTAAAGAAGCAAAAAGAAAAGAGTGATGATTGAGAGAAAATATTTGCAAACCATATAGCTGGTAGCAAGTTAATATCTAAAACATCTAAGAGAGTCAGCTGGATAAAAAGAGAAAATATATCTCAATATTATCTTATGGAGTTTTTATTAGTTTTACATTCCTATACATTTTTGAACTATTTAATGAGATGGAGTTTTTACTCAAAAATATGTTACCCTTTTCTCACCATATATATGTATACATGTACAGGTAAATCATATATAATATATATAATATATATAATATATATATATATATATATTATATATATATATATATATCCTCTGCAGATCTGTGCAAGTGTGTATGAGTGTGCATGTGTGTGTGGAAGGCAGACATTGACAATGTGTAACCTTCTTTGTTATTCTCCAATATATTTTTGAGACAAGCTCTCTTCAATGAAACCTGAGCTCACTTATTAGCTAGATCATCCAGCTACTGAAACCTTACTTGGCCAAATTATCTAGTTAACAAGTTCTAGAGGTATACCTGTCAGCACCATCACCAGTCATTACTGGAATTTTATATGGGTGCTGGAGACCTGAACTGGGGCATTCAGGCTTGTGCAGCAAGCCCTTTACCCCCTGAGCCACCTCTGCTTTGTTAAGGACAAACTTTTCTTTACATGAATTAACACTTTTATGACTAATGTGTTCAATTCTAAAAAAATACTCTTTAGATTGAGTTCTGTTTAATTTTTGAAACTACTTTAAAATGTAAGAACTATTCTTATTTTATGCATTGCACAAAAAAGAACTAAAGAGTCCTATTTCTGAGATTCATTGAAAATAATTTTCTTGTTTCTCCTCTGGTTAAGAAGTAAAAGTCCACCAGCATCCATTAAACACTAGAACATTCTGAATACATGAGATGCAAAAGAGTGCCTCAGGAAGCTGGCACCCAAGGACATTCCATGGGCTTCCATTTTGAACATTTGTGTCTTGGGTGAGTATTTAAAAGGTAGGCAAATTTGGAACAACAAAGATGAGAAAAAATACAGAAAAAATCTAAACCTGCTACTTCTATCCAGATCTGTAGGAAAGAGACAATCCAGAAAGACAGAAATTGTCTCTTATTTTATAGGCTTCCCTAAAAAATTTATCTGGCATACCCACATTTCTGCCAGTAAAAAAAAAATATGAAAAGTTGAGATATACTTTTGGTCTGAGAAAGATTTGTGGAACAGGCTAAGTAGAAAGGTGCATCTTGTGCCCAGTCTACAAGTAGCTAGCTGCTTCTACCAGTAAAGACAGCCTCTGTGATTCATAATGAACTACTTCCGTCCAACAGAGTCTCAGTGGAGAAACAGTGAGGAACCTGAATTTCCATTCATCTGGGTTAGTAAGCAGAGTCCCTTCTATTCTTTTAGTGTGGCATCCTGCTTGAACAAGAGAAACAGAATCTATAAACATCATCCCAAAATGTCTGGCTAAAAGCCATTCATCATACTAAATCCCTCATAGATAACTACTTAAATAAGGAATGACAATATACAGTACCACAAAGATGATGAAGCTCTAAAATTATCATTATCTGATGGAAACTGCAAACAAGTGTCTCATAAAGAGTGTTCAGGAAGGGTATTGATGGAAGGCAGGACTATAATCCCAGCTACTCCAAAGGCTGAGACAGAATCATCACAAGTTCAATGTCCATCTGGCCTACACAGTGAGTTCAAATCCAACCTGAAAAACTTAGCAGGCCACTCTGTCAGAAATTAAAGTTGTCAAAAGTTTTAGGATGTAGCTCATTTATCTGGTGTATCTGAGGCTCTCTGAGGTTGGATAGCCCATACTATAGCAAAAAAAAAGTCAGAATACACAACCAAATACCTCTAAATATCCTTTAAATTATTGTAAAAAGTTAGGATGTCTCAGCCACAAAACATAGGATATAAGAAAGACTAAGTGGAAATTATGAAAGAGATAAAAGCAAAAATGGAAAGGCAAAAGGAAAGCATAGAAACTTTCAGAGAAAGATGAGGATTAGTCCAGCTGAATAACAATGATCAAATAGGATACATTGACATTCATTTTCCATCTCCTCTTGAAGTTCTTCCTTTACTTAGCTACTCTTTGATAGTGAGTGGGAAGAGTAGATCCTCAATAAGAGTTTTTCTGTAAACCCTGAGCAGCGAAGCCGTAGTCTCTTATATAATGTGCAAGTCTGAGAAATTGAAAACTGAAATGAGAAAGTATTACACCAGAGAGAACATTGGATTGGGTCCATAATATCTGTATTTAGTCAGACCCATCAGACCTTCATCCATTGCATGATGTAACAAAGACCCCTCTCTTTTATGCAGAGTTCTCTTAAGGAAGGTTTGAGTTTCTTACAAACTCAAACTTATAAATACATGTATCCATTCATGAGATTTCTCCAGACATCCAGTTTTCTGTGATTCTCAACAATTATTTCAGTGAATTTACTTGGTGCCTTTGAAATAGCATTATCCTTATAAGAGGTCAATTTTCTAGTAATTCTGAAGGGAAAAAGTTAACAGTAAACACAGAACCAACTGCATTGTAATGTGAAAAAAGTAAACACAGAAGATAATGTCTATTTTTTCTCACAGTGATAAGAATTAATTGAAAGCAACCTGTGTTGATTGAAGATTTGATATTTGTTTTCCAAAGGACACTGAAATTCACTAACAAACACAGTAGGAGAGAAGAGCTATATTAATGCTACTGTTAAACACTTTATAATGTGGTACACCAAATGATTTTGTGAAATATCATAGTTAGTCCTGAGGGAATTCATAGAGGAACTAAATGTTTGTTTATCTGGGGACAAAGAAACTTAGGAAAGTTAGAGTTTGCCAGACACTGCATGTCATGAGGGCTTGAGTCAAGATTAAAACTCAGATCAGCTTCTTTCCAAATTTGTTCTTTCTGTACCCCTTCCTTCCCTTCTTTCTTTCTTTCTTTCTTTCTTTCTTTCTTTCTTTCTTTCTTTCTTTCTTTCCTTCCTTCCTTCCTTCCTTCCTTCATTCCTTCCTTCCTTCCCTCACTCCCTCTCTTCCTCCCTTCTTATCTCCTTCCCTTTTTTTGGTTCTAGCTATTGAACCTCGGACTTTTTACATCTTATCCAAATGCTCTATAGCTATGCTGTGTTCCCAGCCTAGGATCTATACTTTTAACACTAACTTACTCTACTAAGTAAGCATTCCCACTAAAATTTTGTGATTATTTCTGTGAATAGACAAGGAATTATTGACTAGAAAGACACTATCTCAGACTACCTAGGCAAAATTACCATCATATTCCTGAAATCAAGATAAATAGTGCTTCAACAGTGATGCCTTTATTAGGGAATTCAGAATCCTATCTTGCTTGCTTTTCCTACCATTGACTCTGCTTATATGCCAGCTCCACAGCACAGAACAAAGCCATTGTGTATACTAGAGATACTGCTTCAAATGCAAGGGGCCTCAGAAATACATTAGATTCAATTAAATGAGCCATTTAAAAAAGAGAAATGATAGGAGGGCTATTTTCCAAAAAGCAGGGTATGGTGGATAATAAGGAGCAAAAAATGAAGTGTGGGAGGTGAGGAGAGGAGACAGAGGGAGGGGGAAAGGGGTGAGACTGTATTCCACAGTGGTAGAAGCACAATTTAAAAACAAGAGGCCAGGTGTTCCCAAGATAAACTAACTGTGCTTTGCAATTGAGCTCAGAGCCAGCCCAGAAAAGAACAAGTCCATTATGAGACTCAGCTACAAAGGGAAAGTCAGTAAGAACTACATGAACTGCATGTGCATGTTTGAAAGTGCTATTACAAAGACCTCGGGAACAGAGGTCTACTCCCTGGATAGTTGTTCCAACATGAACAACAAAAGAACACTATGTAGGCTTTAGCATGCAGACATTTGTGATTTACTTCAAAAAGCCTGCCAGAGAATATTGTGATGTTCTCTGTCTGGCTTTGCAGTTATCCCAGGCAGCAGGCCAAAGATAAAGACCACTTAAACATTATTTAGAAATGAAATGGCTACTAAAAAGGACATAGTTGTATGTTAAAGAGACATTACACCATTTTGAGTCAACTAAGTTAAGTCTGGGGCAAGAGGAAATGATATTCTGCTTAGATGTGGTCCTTTAAGAGTCCTGTGAAAGGCCAATGAGGAGGTAGTGAGCTGTCAAATCCCTGTCATAAATGTATATCTAAGTAGTATTTATGTTGCCTCGTATTCACATGCATCAAGTGAAAGCATCCTGGGTTGAACAACAGCATATGAATTCAAATTGTCAAGTCCAAAAGAAAATGAAGAAATAATACAAAATATCAAAGTAGCAGTCTTGTTCAAAATAGAGTTTTCAACTTTGTGATGAAGACTGAATTTATAATAATGAATTAAATTTTGCATACAAGTTAGAATAATAAATATAGGAATCAGAATCAAAAACTAAAAGAAAGAATGAAACCAGAATTTCTTACCATAGTTTCTTATAATATATCCAGTTCCTGAAGTCATAAATTTGAAGTTGGAAAAACACTATCAAATTAGATAGAAATTAAAGCTAGAGAATGGATGGATAGATTGTAGATACACACAGAGAGAAACAGATAGACGCATAGATAGATAGACAGACAGACAGACAGACAGATAGATGATAGATAATAGGTAGCTAGATATTTGATAGGATTTAGTGAGAGAATGGACTGTGATTATGGAGACAGAGGAGCCTACTATGAGCTACCTGTAAGGTGAAAAGCAAAGAAGCCAATACCATCACACTCACTGTCCATGTCTCAAGCCCTCAGAAATATGGAATCTGATGGAATACCATTTTAATCATTCCTGAGAAAGTGAATATTTTCTAGGGTGCATCCTGAAGTTTAAAAACTGGTATTTTTTTTTTTTTGCAAAAAACTGGTATTCTAATGGGGACATAATCAGAGGTTAGAAACGGTGGGAGGAGAGGCAATGATGGTGAGAAAAACTATAAATATGAATTTGCCTTTCTTTGCCTTTTTCTTTATCTAGATTCACAGATGATTAAATAGCTCTTGCCATGTTATGTGAGAAGAATTTGTTTACTCAGTCCATTGAGTGAAAACCAGTATCTTTTAGAACCACCCTAGGAGAATTTCCTTACACATACATAGTGACTCAAAAAAAAATAATGAAGAAGATGAAGAGAATAAAAAAGATGAAAATGGTAAAGATATAAAAAGAATAATAAATGGGAAATTATTTTGTTGTATGTGTCCAAATAAAATTTTTAAACACAAGAAAAAAGGTTTAAATGATAATTTTGCCATATGATGTATATGTGCTCCCATAGAAATAGATAATTTAGACTGTGCATTTTAAATGTGTATAATTTAATCTATGTAGAAAATGTATATGTGTACAAAACATATACAATTTACATGCATTTCTTACAAAGCAATGGCAACTGTATTAAACCTAGCCAAATATTTACTCATATGTAGAAAGAATTCTGAAGCAAAATTAATGCAAATTATCCATTTTCATGGACAATTTCAACCATATGGAAAAATAAACAATGTAACCATGGCAAAGCCCTTCCTGTGTTTGCTGAAGAGGAAGAGGGCAGCACCATATGCTTTCATGTACATTTACCCCAGGAGGGCAGTACCATATGTTCACACGTATGTCACCCTTCTTGGCCTTTCATACATGGCAATGTCCCATGGGAACTGCTGAATGGAAAGAGAAAGCAGCTGTGGTAGGAATCTGAGGATGTTGTGCAATTCTGTTGACAGATTTTGTCAGGCCATAGCTTCTGTTGGCAAGTTCCCAGAACAGCTGCTCTACCATGGGGCAGAGGTGTCTGTGATGCCCCTAGTGAGTGTGACATTTGGGAGTGGACATTTCCCCTTGAGTCACAGATAAAGAAAAGGTGGCATTTCCACAGAAGACATCACTGATTTGTATACTCACTTTTCCATTACCACTAAATACTGGTAAAATATGCAAGTATACATGTTATACATAACTATAATATTTTTCTATATTACAGATAAATGAAATGAAATTATTTATAATAACAAGAAAATAAATTCAGAGAATTCTATCAAGTTCAGTTCTTTATAATTTTTGGTTGTGTACCAACATTGCTTAAAGATCAGCGAATGATTTCAGGACACTTGGGTTCCTATCAAGGCTATTCATATGTGACAATTTGTACAAATATTACACTATATCATCCAAGAAATAGTAAAAATAAGGAAATCATATCCCAAAGTCATCCATAAATACATGTACAGATGTGGTAGAACCTGCAGAAAATAATATGGGTTCATTTATCTAGAAATGTAACATGGGTTTATCCACCTAGAAATATATTATAGGTTTATTTATCTATCTATAATGCAAGAACCAGAGATAGATGAGGGCCTAGTCTTGAGTACTTCTCAAAATGCTTTGTTTACTCAGCCCAGTGTTCACTCCAAAATCTTAGAAAGATTCAAGTTTTTTTATATATATATTTTTGGCTCTTATTGACTATGTTTATAATAATAAATCTCTATACAGAGGGGAACTTTTTAAAGTTCATAAATCTATTTTCTGTTTCAACTAAAGAAATACTTAATGTCATATTTTCAGTGTTTTCCTTCCCATTTCACCTCCACCACTAAGATGGAAAATAAATCAGGAATGAAGTTAAGAGCTGTGTGCTGGTGATATAGCTCAGTGCCTCAGAGCACTCTCTGCTCTTACAGAAGATCCATTTTGGTTCCCAGCACCCAGATAGTGGTTTACAATAATCTGTAACTCCAGTTCTATGGAGTCTAAACTCTTCTGACCTCCATGTGAAGCAGGCATTTATATAATGGTGTATACACATGGATGCAAAAACTCACACATCAAATAAAAACAAATAAACCTTTTTTAAAAGTTAACAGCTGAACCCAACAATTAAATTTACATTTGAACTCATGTGAGAAAAGTTTGAGTCTCTAACTGATACAAACTTCTCTTTATTGTTTTAGATAAAAATAATATGAAATACATTTTCAAACAGACTTTGACTAACAGGGAATTTTGAGATACTGTTTTATAATTTTACCAGATAATTAGATATTCTTTTCTTATTTTATAAATGTGAAATGAAACCAACAGGAATGTTTGTTGACTATTCTATTTGACTAGTCAGTAGGCAGCAATGCCAAGATCATAGCTAAGTCTATTTCAGCCTTGTACTGAAATTTACATGTGATATGTTGTGAATTATTGAGATGGAGCTAGAGAGAAGCTGCTGACTCCAGGGAGCCCTAATGGACCTTCAAGGACACATGTCCCAGAAACCAAAGTGACAATCAGTCGCTGAAGGTAGGGGAAGAAAGTTATTCACAGTATGCCTGCCAGAAAAAAATAAAAAGAGAGAGAGAGAGAGCTTTGATGACCTAATGTCTTTCCTTAGCAATCTATTTTATGTACAAGTCAAGGATTTGGAGCTTCTGTTGTAGTAGTCTAAGCCATTTTGTTCTGGATCATCAGTACCTCAACCATTCTCTCAGGATCTGGCCAGTGGAGCTGTGTTAGTACAAAGAAGGTCCTGCCATTAGGGGCATTTCTAGTTATTTGTTTTAACATATTCGTCAATCAGTCCAGTTGTCAAAAGATCTGAAGTTCAAGGTAACTGTAGGACAGAAGGAATCAGCAGAATCAGAAGGAAGGACATAAAACAAGATGGTAGCCAAAGCCAGATGGCCTTAGACAGGCCACCTCCTGGAACCTTCTTCTTTAGGCTAATCAATTGATAGTTTCCATTTTTTCTCCAGGAAAGACAAATGGATTATTCTAAGACCTGTGTCAGAAGGTCTATCACCATGCTATAGCCACCTAATAACCTGCGTTTATGTCATTTTTCCTTCTATTTTTATTCCTAATGCACTTCACTTCTACTACCCTATGACAGTTTATGAAATAATATTCCTACAAATATGCCCTTGTCTCGGATTATGCAGTCTTAATGTTTTTAGGATTATTTTATACCCCACTTTTCTTTTAATGTTATTAATGTTATTCAAAGATATGTACACCAAATTAACTATTCATACATAAATCTTTGAGTCAATATCTGAGCTCACATAATAAGCACTTTTTTAAAAAAGCTAGAAGTCTTCTTTCATTTCTTTTTCTCTGATCTTCCTTGCTGAACTTTCCAATCCTTGTATCTTTTCACTGCTTGCTAGGTTTCCTGAGTTCTCAGAGCTTTTCTCTGTGTTCCTTTTCTATCAAATCCTGAGCTCATAAAGTGACAAAGTAATCCAACGTACTCTATGGGGTGAATTACAGATGATCCTTAAAGTGCTGTGGGCTTTGTAAGATTTCCTCTTGGAAACAGAATCTGGGCCACCTCTATGTTATTTTTAAAATGGCACAGTTTTAGTTATTTTTAAAAACACTCAATATTGTAAAAATCAATTTTAGTTATTTTTAATACTCAAAAGAAGATTTTTAAAGATTGCTAATGAGACCTAAATAAATTAATGATCATTTATGCCTTCCTGAAAAATTCTATGAGGTAGTAGAAAATATCAGTTTATATTGAAATACTTTTATCAACACATGTACCTACATATTTACTTTGTCAAATTAAAATTCACAAGCTCAAAATTTTACAAGATATAGTAATTGTCATGAAACAGTGTTTTGGTCAACTGACATATTAGTGTTTATAGTTTACATGGTGATGGCATAGCTGTTTACAATTGCCTAAGAGTACTATAATTGCTCAATGACAAACTCATCTTCAATGAATTTCTCAGAATATATCCTTAACTATAAGTGTTGAATGATCATATATTTTTCTTCAGGGTCTATTATTTTTTAGACAGTATGATTTTTTTTCTGAATGAAGGATTCATAAAATAAAGTCAGTTTCTTCATGGCATATCCCATTAATTACCAGAATATTTTTTCTCAAGACAACAAAAATAATTCTGGAAGAATAGCAAGACAAGTTTATAAAAACAGGGTCTCTGAATATTACCAATGTGATCAAACAATAGAAAGATCACAGCCATTCACATAAAGGCAATGAAATGCTCCACTGTGTCCTGCTTCAAAAAGCATATGCCACAACCATAGAGTTAGCTTCACTGTTGGCAAGAGCAAAGCACAATGAAAGACTCTATGCTGCCACACAGTTCCTTTTTAATACTGCAAAAGGTTACATTGCCAAAGTAAAAAGGAAGGGACTGAGACAAATGTTACCACAGCATCCATACCTTGAGTCTGATAACTACAACAGGACTGTGATGATCTCCAGCTCTACAAGTCAGCATGTTATAGCTGCACTTACACTTTTCTGTGAATAAAATGAAAGTAAAGTTTGAAGTTGAATTTTTTTTAGAATCTAAGGAGAAATATGTTAGAGGTGTTTAGAGTTCAAAAGAAGAAGATCTACCATAACTTTAATTCATCAGGTTCGAACTTAGAATAATTTTCTGTGGAAAATCTGTCTATACAAACTTAAAACAAATGCAGAATTTGAGAACATCCTGTATTCCTGTTCCTCAGACCCTGGCCCAGAAAAGGAAAGAGAAAGAGAAAAGAAATAAATGAAGGAAATATTAAAGGGAGTTATTTCATCCTACCTATTCTCTGCTTCTTCCACTCCCCACTACAAATAAATAATTGTTTTTTATTGGAGGAAAAATAAATTAACTAACATATAAAGTCAAAGAAAAAATAAAGCACTTGGATATCCACCACCCAGTCTATGAGTGATCAATCTTACAGAATACTTACTGTACATATACAAATGTCGCCATATCAAATTTTAAGTAGACTATTTCCTAAGAGCTTATGGGTAATGGGATTAACTTTAGTACTATTTTAATTCAATTTATTTATTTATACTCTCCATTATCATACTGTTTGGGATAGCTTTATGCATTTTAATATTATCTTTTTAAAAGCCTAGACTCATTATTTATTTCTTATTTGAACAATTTTACAGGCATCACTCCTTTTGACGGAATGTAAACCAATGTAATCACTAGATTAAAACACTGATTTGAATGTCTAATACAATCCTATCTGTGCCTCATTAATCTGCATACAATAAGTGCTTTCAAAGAATAAATGCCTTTTACAGATAGGAAGGAAGTCAAGTTATTCCTGTTTGCAGATTATCTTCCTACCGGTAGATGATTAGAACACATGAGTTAGACAATCAAAATACCCAAACTAGTAGCACATTCATATATCAATAATAAGCTTACTGAGAAAAATATCTTGGAAGTAATCCTGCTCGAAACAACTATAAAATAATCAAATTCACAGGAAAACCTAACAAAAATTGGAAAACTAATACAACAAAAATTACTAATCACTGATAAAATAAAATTTTAAAAACACACAAATATAGAAGGCTATCTCATGTTTACAATTTAAATAAGTAATATTGTTAAAGTGGATCATATAACCCAGTGATACATAGACTTAAATGAAATTCCTCAAAGATACCAATGAAATTTTTCACAGAAAAAAATTCTCAAAATGTATATGGATTCTGTCTTTGAGGCCAGCAGGGAACTGATCCAGACCCCTGAATGTGGATGTCAATGAGGAGGCCTTGGCACTCTATGGAGCCCCTGTGAGTGAATCAATATTTACCCCTGGCTTAAGAAGGGACTTTGGGAGCCCATCCCACATGAAAGAATGTTATCTCAGCCTGGACACAAGGGGAAGGGGCCTAGGCCCTGCCCAGGATGATATGATAGACTTTGGGGAACTCCAATGGAGGGCCTTACCCTCCCTGGGGAGAAGAGGGGGGATGAGGTCGGGGGCTGGTAGGGGGTGGGTGGAGGGGAAGGAGAGAGGATTGACATGTGAAGCAGCTTTGTTTCTAATTTGAACTAATAAATATTTAACAAAAAAATGAAAGAAATGTGAAAGTAATCTGAATACATTCCTCAACATGAAAAATACAAAGTCAATAAAATTTGAAAAAACAATGTTGTTAATATTTTGAGAATGTAATCATCATATGTTCAGGTTCCTTGTCATGAAGACAAAAGAAAGTTGTGAGGAAAGTAGCAGTTCATCAAGGAAAGAAATGTTTGGTGCTGTGGCCATTTGCTCTGATGCATTCTTCATGGCATACTGTAGTCCATTTAAAACATACCCCAGTGCATGCTGTATTTATAGTTTCATGGGGGAAAGATTTATCCTTAAGGTATCAAAGTAATAATTTGCTGTTTCTAAGATGGACAAACTTTAGCTAATGTTTTCTATGTGCCAGATAATAGTTATATCTTATGTAACTACTTATTCAGGTAGAGGCACACATAGCTATATACACAATGAAGTTTCAATTAGTATTGTGCATCCTACTTTCCTATTTTACATATTTTAATATCAGTTAATAACTTTCAGGTAAAATTGAAAGAAATGGAAAGTGAAGTTTATTTACACTCACTTGTTAAAGTTTTAAACATCCTTGAATAACTTGAAATTGGTGATATATATATATATATATATATACATATATACATATATATATATATATATATATATATATTAAAGTGTTTAAAATGAAATGGAGTTCTTATTAATATCAGGTTTACTCTTTTCCATTAACTGACAAACATCCCTCACTGATAGCTTTATTAATTACTCAAAACATTCTATTCATTAAGTATAAGTTTACAGTAAGTATGTGTTTACAGATGAGGAAAGTTAGGGACAAAGTTTACTTGAGTTTCTTAGTGTCATACAGATACTCCAATACAGTTAGGGAGGTCGATTATTCCTAAGTGTGGTCACTTATAGTACACACAAATCATTCCAGCTAATCACAACAATTCAAATCAAGTGAGAGAAACATCAGTCTCTAGTTTTTCTTTAAAATATCTTGGGGTTGCTGGTTATGCCATGTATATAGCTACTATAGCTATAGTGCCCCACCATTCCCGACCATTCTGTTGATAGGAAATTTTCCTTCCTTTCTTAACACAGTTTGCATGGAAAGTTCTGTGAATGAGTGCTCCTAGCATCCTCTCTGAGACATGCTGGTTTAGATTAACAGTAGAATTGCTTCCTGTGTTTGCACCCTGTAGAATAAAATATCCTGTTATTTCTCTTACATCAGTGTTTGATGTATTTAGGGCTGTTAATAAGAAAGAGCTATTGATACAATTGCCACTGTTAAATATGCAACTTTACTATGTAGTATATAATTACATTAAACAGATTTCTGGAGAGAAAATTTTGCTACTTACTTACTCTTCAGGAAAACAACATCAGTAAAAATACCCAAGAAGGAAAAGAGTGAAGTAAGATGAGGAATGGGACAAGATGAAGATAAACTTCCTTTGCTGAACACAATTTGTTCTCCTTTTCTGAAGCCTGTATAGATTGAGAATATTCTACTGTGAGTAAAAACATTATAGAAAAGCATAAATCAGAGAAGGAAGTGTTGCATACTTGTTTCTATAGAAAGACCTCAAATCTCTGCCTGGAGAATTTGCTTTAAGTTCTGCAGCCAATGGGAGACAGGCACAGATCATGTGCTCGCTGTTCTTCCTCACCATACAGTGAGTTCATCTGCCAACTCCTGTTTGCTCATTTATTAAGTAATACACAGTTTTTGCAGAAGTTGCAAACAGGAATAAAGCAAGGTGAAAGTCATTGGCATTCTTCTTGAGCTCTGTGATATAATATGACCTGAAGTTGCATGAAATGGGGCACTGATGCAAGAAGGAAGGACCCACAAACAACAGAATTTGAAGGGCGCCTTCTCCTTTGCCATTTATAAAGATGTGCTAGGAGAAGCTGGGAGTTGTGCTTTACTGAATGTGTGTGCCCTTTGGCAAGTGACTTGCCTGCCCATCCCTCATTCTCTCTTTATCTAGGAAGCCCAGAAACATCTCCTTGCAGGATGGTTTTGTCTATTTAGCAGGCACTTTTTGATGAATATTCTCTACCAAATACTGGACTATATGTCAAGATTGAGAAGTTAAACAGGGAACAAAAAATAGTTTGAATCCCTATAAAGTATTGTTATAGAAGAGAGAGGTATTTGGTGTTTAATAAATTCATCATGGAAGATAATTACAGAATTATACAATACTATAAATTTCTATGATGGAAATGGGAAAACAATCACACCCCCTCTCGTGTGTGTGTGTGTGTGTGTGTGTGTGTGTGTGATGCTAGAGATCCAACCAATGGACTTTTGTTTATGTTAACGTAGTGCTCTGCTACTAAGTTAAATCTCCAGACTCTATGTTCAACATAGATAGGATTGTCAATTTTGATCTTCAAGTAAAGGTAACAGGTAGCAGTTGACTGGAAAGGTAGAAACCATTCATCATGATTTAAGGAAGAATTGTCTAGGTGGAGATATTGGTTATTGCTGGGACCTATATCTAGAAAAGGCTTCCTTGAACAGAGGAATGCAAATGAAGTTTTTGTAGTTGAGAACCGTAAGAACACAGATTTGGCTGGCACTCCAACTAGATCTGAATTAAGTGACAACACAAACCTTTGGTTCCTTCTTTTGGATGAGGTGTCCCTGAAGATATATTTGTAGAGTATGCTGTAGCCATGCCTGCTTTGGGGCTGGCTACAGGTTTGCATGACTATGCCTGCGAGGACATGATTAGGGTGATGTAGAATGAGGGATGTTCAGGTGGCTGGTTTCTGGTTTCAGTTTCCTTTTTTGGCTTGCTGCGTGGATTGCTGCTGCACCGACTGGCTACAGGTCTTTCTGTAAGTAAGGCTTTTCCCTATTAAAATCCCTTGTATTTTTACCTGGCTCCATATTGGTAATTTCCCATATTATCTGGTTGTCAGGAGTCGGATATGATAAACCTAGGCCCCATTTGGGACAGCCTTCGAGTCCCACTAGGATGGCAGACTAGGCCGGGAAAGCTCCCTGTCTCCACAGGTGCTCCCGTTTGGAGCCAAGCCAAGTAGCTGAATGCCTGTGCCACCTGCTAGTCAAAGATAATTACTGCATCTGGAGTAGAAATTATCAAGTAAAATCCTGGCGGAATATTTATCATTTGCTAAAATTGGTAATATTTTTGCTTATTACGTGAATTCAATGTTTGAGGAAGATGCTAACCTGCCAATTACCAGCCTACATGCAGTAATGGCAGTTAGCTTGCTGGTACAAATAACATTCCTAGCAAGATATCTCAGAAACAGGGACAAAGATAACCTCACCACCTGCTTACCGGAAATAACAGCTTTAGGCAATGAGATTTTAGGGAACAGATTAGGTCAGGCCACAATTGTGCAGCAAGTGGAACAGAAATTTGATGATAAGCTTGGCTCTGTGTCCAATATGCTAAAGACAGAGCTCTCTGATACCCAAGATGAGATGCAGTGTATTTATGATAAAATACACATAGAGAGATCCTCCATGTATGAGTCATTAGAGGCTAGGCAGTCAGAAGACCGTGACAAGCTAAAGAATATGTGTAGCCAGCTAGAAACTCAGATAGGTTCGGTGACCCAGAAACTAGATGCAAAGCTGCAAAATACCCAGGATAGGTTTGAAGAATTGGACAATGCCATTCAATCAATTATTGAAGCATCTAAGGTAGCAGATCACAAATTTGAGTCTAGATTTGAATGTTTGGAAGATAATTTGTGGTACAGAGCTGACAGATTAGATAGGTCCATAAAGTCAATTGCTGAGAATTCAAAATCAGCAAATCGTGATCTTGAATATAGACTTCAATACCTATAGAAGGCAGTTTCCATACCATGCAGATGCTGTTTAAGGATGACTATATTAAAGATCCAGAAAAAATGTTTAGAGAAGCAGTTAGATCTATTTACAGATTCACTAACATGCTTGGAATCTTTTGTGATTAAGGAAATTGAAACTTTTCATAAGGATATCATTACTAGGCTTAAAGATTATTGGGATGCCTCAGAGACAGAATCACTTGAATCTGAGGCACCTACTCTACCCAGGTATCATGATTATTCCTCTAAGGTTGTTACTCATACACCATTACTGTACCCAGGTACCATGGTAGAAAAGCCAGCTTCTAAGAAACACCCTCAGGGATAGATGGCTTATGTATGGCAACCTAATACAAAATATTAAAGAATCAGTTGTCTCATATGGTCTGAATAGCCCATATGTAAAACAGCTATTACATTCATGGGCAACTCTAACAGGGAGACACCCACAGAATGAGAATGATTGGTAGCAGCTGTACTTGAGAATTCATGCCAAATCCAATAGAGGGCATTGGTCAGGGAGGAAGCAAAGCTCCTTGAGCATCAAGGCATAAAGGAAGGTATTGAAGTCTCCCTAGATAATATCTTGGTGAGGGTATTTATGATAACCCATGGGCTCAGGCCCATATACTGTCCCTATGCAGGAAAGCAGCATTAAATGCCTGGGATAAGGTCAGTGAGCCAGGAGAATGCCTAGAAGCTTATACCAGAATAGAACAGGGACCCACAGAACAGTTCCAGGACTTCTTACAAAGGTTAAGTAGGGCAGTAGAATTACAGGTAACAGATCCAGAAACAAGACAATCACTAAGAGCATATGAAAATCAAACCTACTATGCAAAAGAATACTTTGCCTTTAAAGATCAGATCAACTCTGCTAGAAGAATGGGTTTTGCATGCAGCCAGCATTGATTATAATATGCAAGATACTGGAGCTTGGGTAGGAGAAGCCATCTCGAAAAAGATTAAAAAGGTAACAGGAGATTAAAAGTTCTAGAGGTGAGGACACAAGGGCTTGGGAAAGAGAAGAACCTTACAAAGGTCAACATAGGTACCAAGAGGCTAGAGGTTACTACTACTATGATCCAGAACCTTGGGTAGGAAGAGCCTTCCCCAGGAGACCATAAAGGTGCCAGGAACCTAGATGTTTTAGCTGTGGTAGAATGGGACCTATCAAGAGAAATCATAGACAAACAAATTCTAACAGTGCCTCATACAGAAGGCCACTGCCTTCTGGATTGTGTAGAAGATGTGGTAAAGGCAGACACCGGACCAATGAATGTAGATCAACCAGGGACATGCAAGGAAACCCGGGAAGGCCAGGAAGCCCTGAGAAGGACCTCAAGAATGCCCCCACATCAAGCAAGTACTGGTGATTCCTAGTAGCAGTGGAAGACAGTCTCTCACAGGACGAATAGATAATACTTTGCCTATTGTGAAAAGTGATACCTCTCTAGATGGTAGTTTGCATAGTGATGAAGAATCAAATATGAATGGACAAAATGAGAAACGCATATTTTGGCAAACTTCTATTAAGATAAAAGACCTCAGTTGAAAGTGAAAATTAATAATAAAGTTATTACTGGTTTAGCAGACACTGTGGCAGATGTGACTATTATTACCCAAAAGTCTTGGCCTCAGAAATGGCCTCTTAGAGAGGCAACTGTACAATTTTTAGGAATTGGAACTCTATCTAGAGTTCAACACAGTGCTAACTCGGTGGTCTTCATTGGAACGGAAGGACAGAAAGGGAGACTGAAACCATACATGGCAGATATAACTATAAATCTCTGGCGTAGTGATCTCTTACAGCAATGGAATACTCAGATTAATATTCCTCCAGTGTCGGATACAAATTATGTACAATCTTTTGATAGTAGAATAGATCTGGTAAGATGCTATGGAAAACGGTTACCAACCATGCAGGCTGTACAGAAATAAATACAAATGATGTACCTTCAGAGGAACCAAAGGCCCTGCCATTGAAGTGGCTTACAGATGAACCTGTTTGGGTAGGACAATGAACTAGACCTCTGAGAAGCTAGAGGCTTTAGAAAAGTGAGTACAAGAACAGCTAGACGATGGACACATAGAGGAATCTACCAGCCCTTGGAATTCTCCTGTATTTGTTATCAAAAAGAGGTCAGGTAATTGGAGAATGCTGATACACCTGAGAGCCATCAATAAAGTAATTCAACCAATGGGCTCTCTGCAACCAGGAATGCCGTTGCCTTCCTTGATACCTAAAGGATGGCTGATCATAGTCATTGATATGGAAGACTTTTTTTTTTTTCAAAATACTGTTACAGGAAAATGATAGAGAAAAATTTGCATTTACTGTACCAACTCTTAATACTTCACAGCCAGTTAGGAGATATCAGTGGAGGGTTTTTCCAAAAGGAATGCTAAATAATCCCACTTTGTGCCAGCACTTTGTACAGCAACCTTTAGAAATAATTCATAATAAATTTTCACAATCTCTTGTTTATCTTTATATGGATGACATTCTTTTATTAGATTCTAATAAGGAAACTTTGGGACGTATATTTGAAATGGTGAAGTTCTGCCTCTTTGGGGGTTACAGATTGCCCCAGAAAAGATACAAAGAGGAGATTCTATTAACTATTTAGGTTACAAGAGAGACTTACAAAGAATCAGATGTCAAAAGGTACAAATTATAATGGATTGTTACCAAACTATTAATTCTCTTCAGAAATTATTAGGGGAAATTTCTCAACTACAGACAATTATTGGGGCAGAAGGACATGACATAAAGCATTTAAAAATGGCCCTTAAAGGTGATAATGAACTAAATAGTCTGCGAAATTATCTGCTGAGGTAGAAAAAGAATTAAAATGGGTAGAAAACAGAATATTCAATGCAAATGTAGATGTGATAAAACTTAATTTAGACTGTATTCTGGTTATCTCGCCATCTAGAGAATATCCTTCTGGAATTCTGATGCAAAGGGAAGACACTATATTGGAGTGGATATTTCTAACACATAAACAGAATAAAAAGTTAGAGACATATATAGAAAAGATTTCTGATTTGATTCTAAAAAGCAAATTAAGACTTCAACAACTGACTGGAAAAGATCCAGCAGAAATTATAGTACCTTTACCTAATGAGGAAATTTCCTTCTTATGGAAGGATAATGAATATTAGCAAATAGCTCTTACTGATGTTTTGGGAATGATTAGCAACAATTATCTCAAAACTGAGAGAATTAAATTCATAAAAAAGACAGTCAGGATTCTTCCACATATTGTAAAACAAACTCCCATTTCTGGAGTTCTTACCATCTACACTGATGCCAACAAATCAGGAAAGTCAGGTTATAAAGCAGGTGAGGTAAGTAAAGTAGGTCAAAGTCCATATACATCTGTGCAGAAGGCAGAATTATATGCAATTCTCATGGTACTCATGGATTTTACAGAACTTCTTAATATAGTTACTGATTCCCAATAATCAGAGAGAGCCATCTTACACATAGAGACTGCATAATTCATTCCTGATAATACAGAATTAACCTTATTGTTTCTACAATTACAGGAAATAATCAGAAACAGAAATAATCCTATATACATTACACATATCAGATACCATACAGGCATGCCAGGCCCACTAGCACAAGGCAATGATGAAATTGATCATTTATTAATTGGAAGTATGCTAGAAGCCTCAGAATTTCATAAGAAACATCATGTAAATAGCAAATGTTTGAAAAAGGACTTCTCCAACACTTGGAAACAAGCCAAGGAGATAGTGAGAAACTGTCCTACTTGTTCCTTTTATAATCAAATTCCATTGCCAGCAGGATGTAATCCTAAGGGCTTTTGGAGAAATGAGGTTTGGCAGACAGATATCTTTCACTTTGCAGAATTTGGAAATTTGAAATATGTGCACCATACTATAGACACATTCTCATGGTTCCAATGGGCTACTGTTCTTAACTCTGAAAAAGCTGATTCTGTTATTACACACCTGCTGGAGGTGAAGGCAGTTATGTGTATACCTGCAAAAATAAAAACTGACAATGCTCCAGCATATGTCTCCAGTAAATTGGAACAGTTTTTCAAAAATTATAACATAAAGCATGTCCTGGTATACCACACAATCCTACGGGACAAGCAGTGGTTGAGAGATCTAATAGAACACTTAAGGAGATGCTCCACAAACAAACTTGGAAGACTAAACCCCTCAAACATAGGTTGCATAATACTTTATTAACAGTAAACTTTCTTAATGCCAATGAGAAAGGACAAACAGCTGCAGAAAGACACTGGACTACGGAGAAAACTGCTGAATTGAATCAGCCGGTATACTTTAAAGATGCTGAATTGAATCAGATGGTATACTTCAAAGATGTACTAAGCTCTGTATGGAAACCAGGACATGTGTTACCATGGGTTAGGGGCTTTGTATTGGTTTCCACAGGAGAAGAAAAACTTTGGATACCATCAAAGTTGATCAAGATTCGAATTGAAAAGGAAAACCTCTCTACGAGGAGTAATGACAGGTATTCTACCAAAGTATATCTTATAAACTAAATAGAAACTTCCCAAAGGAAAGGGAAGTGGTTTGCTTTTATCTTCACAGGAAAACTCATCTCCAGAAAGCAAAGGACATTCAATGCATAGATACTTAAGAAGAGAAGGTGGCTATAATCATAAAACAAATGAATGTGCCATACAGTAAACTTTACAGCTGTCTCTCAAAGAACTCTATTTTGCTTTATTTCCTAGTCCCTATTCAATTAAACCAATGCTGGATTTAGTGTTGGATTTGGCTTTCCTCCTCTAAACTTCAAGCATGTTGTTTAACTCTATTGTATCAAGAAGCCAATTGATGTAATGTAGAATAAGAGAAGAATTTGGGACTGTCTTTGTATTTTCTTGGCTCTTTCTTTCAAGGTGTACACCTTCTCATAATTGTTATGATTCCATGGTTGCCTTTTCTAGTATATATACTTACACAAGCAAACATTTCTCTGCTAACATTTATGTTTGAGTCCCCATTGAAGACCTGCCTGACAGCAATCCCTGGACTCCCTGGAAAGAAAATGGGCCACACCTCCTTGACTGCACTGGCTCCAATTTTCTCCATTTCAACTGACACTCTGGCCTGAGCTTTGGGTACTGACATTAATCAAATTGATGATTTCAATCGAGATCTCCAATCACCAAATCCCATCTAACATGGACTGGATACAATCCACTCAAGACTTTCACTACACTAACAGTTTCTTCTTACAGGACCCCTCAAGACTGTCATCATCCCATTTCAGCAGGAAGTAACTTGGAGGATGATACATCCCCTTTCCCCCATTGTTGTCACTTAGGATAGTGTATATACCTAGTTAGGGATAGCTTCCTATTGTTTATGGTTGGGATTGGAAGGAGGTGTTCAGGCTTGGACACCTGTTTCAGATGACTTTAGGGTTTTGTTAAAATAGATAGTTAGCATGTGACATAAGCAGATTGTTGTATCTTCTTATATTTCACCTTTATGATTATTAATTTTTGATACTTTACACTGTTAAGTTTTAATCCTCTTTTAGACTAAAAGGGGAATTGTAGGGGGCTGGCTACAGGTGTGCCTGACTACGCCTGTGAGGGCATGGTCAGGGTGATGTAGAATGAGGGAGGTTCAGGTGGTGGGTTTCTGGTTTCGGTTTCGTTTTCAGCTTGCTGTACGACTGCTGCTGTGTAGGCCTGCTAGGTCGCTCTGTAAGTAAGGCTTTTCCCTATTAAAATCCCTTGTACTTTTACCTGGCTCCATATTGATAATTTCCCACATTATATATTCTTTGTCCTGATCATTGATTTTGAGGCTGAGGGTCATACAAATTGCCTTTGGAATTTACAAGTCTGTAGATCAAGAGGGCCCACAAAGATGAGTCTTTTCATCCCATCCAGTTCTAACACAGAAACCAGATATTTGGAATTAACTTTAATGTAGAAGTTGAATAAGAAGTGTGGAGACAGTACATATTTTCCTAGAGAGAAGAGTGCCAGTTACTGCATACAGAAGGCAGATTGTTTAAAATGGCTAATGCTAGGTTCCTTTGAAATATCATTTTATCATTCCTGTCACATGAAAGAGTACTTTCTCCTCCTCTTGAATTTGTGCTTGTCATATGACATATTTAGTAAACAAGATGAAGAAAAAATGACTGAGACGCAAAGGTCACGTGGAAAAGATCCATGTGATATGAAGTATGAACAGAGAGAAAGGAAAAAGAAAACTCAGAAGGCTCTAAGAATGCCAGGTGTCCCTCTGGGAGCACTCAAGATGAGTAAAACCATCATAGACCCTCCTAACTACTGATGAATCAAAAGGCACTTCAAGAAAAAGTGTGGGGAAGATGAGACAGTTACAGGAATTTACATAGGAGTGGATTTTATTTTGAGACACTGATTCTCAAGATTTGTTACTAATTGACAAGTAACTAAGACAGTAGAGAACTATTAAAAATTCCAAATAATATTGATATTTAGCTGATTACCAGGATTTATAGTAAGGTTTAAAGCCATTTAGGGTTATTGTTGTAACTTCATAAATAATTTGTCTAAAGTCAGCAATGTCTAAAGGAAGGGCCAAGGAGATAGCTCCTGACTAAGAGCCCATTTCTTTTCTTTTTTATTTAAATTAGAAACAAGCTCATTTTAGATGTCAATTCCAGTTCCCTCTCCTTCCCTCCTTCCCTGCCCCCCACTGACCCCCTATCTCACCCACTTTCTGCTCCCCAGGGAGGGTGAGGCCTTCCATGTGGGGATTTTCAAGGTCTCATATCATTTGGAGCAGGGCCTAGACTATACCCATGTGTCTAGGCTGAGAGAGTATCCCTCTATGTGGAGTGGGCTCCCAAGGTCCATTCATATACTAGGGATAAACAGTGATCCACTACCAGAGGCCCCATAGATTAACCAGACCTCCAAACTGACATCCATATTCAGGGGGTCTGGATCAGTCCTATGCTAGTTTCCCAGTTATCAGTCTGGGGTCCATGAGCTCCACTTGTTCTTCACAGGACCCAAATTTGGTTCAAAGCACACACATCTGGTAGCCCTCAGCGCTGCAACCCCAGCCCCAGGGCATTACTTCTTGATGGAGTGGACACTTGCACTCATGTGCACATAGTCCTCCTACTATACACACCTAATCAAAAACAGTAGTAAATGTTAAAAGTGTCTACATACAGGTGCATTAAAGTAAGCCTTCCAGATTGTAGGACTAAAGACTTACTTATTTCAGAGTCATGTGAGCAATAGACTCTGAAGCTGTTTTGTAGAAATTAAAAGTAAAAGAAATGTTAGCAATGTAGAGAAAATGACATTGATAATTTGGTCACATAACACTTGTTATGTAAAATACCTTTTATGAGTCAAAATGTGAAATGTAATGAGGCTTATAAACCTCAATGGAATCACTGAGCACATGAGAGGCTCTCTGCATCCCCAGGTGAATCAAGTAATAAGTGAAGGAGCGGTGCCTCTCTTCCAGGAAGTCTGAGATTGGAATCAGTTCAGACCTTTGGTTGCTGGGTTTATCCTGAGTATCAGCTAGCCAGCCAGTGCTTTTTGTATGGAAATGAGGTCAGTTGGTATTGCTACTCTCATGAGCTTCCACAGGTACAATCACCTTAAGGATGGAGACTATAAATGTGACACAGTCCTTTAGTGTACATTATTTGAAGTTTTTGTAAATGATGCTGAAAATTACTTTGACAGGTTGACAGCAATGACTCATTTTGCTGATAGGCTACTAAAATATTTAAAATAAAAGTTTCTCATAGCTTCAATCACAATGTGAAGGGAAGTATTTGGGGAAGAGTTGTTTTTGGTATTTGTAAAAGGAGCAGGGAAGATTCAACACAACTGAAGGTTTACTATTTCTTTTTTTCTTTTTTACTCTTTGTATGTTGTACAAGAAAACATACAAAAAATCTATTAACATCCTTAATATTTTTCACCACTAATATGTCTTTAGAATATTAGTAGGCCATTGCCAGAACCTCAGAGCCTTAAAAATTAATTTACCCATTGGTCATGTTGGTTCTCAACTTTAACTCCAGCACTCAGGAAGCAAAGATGGGTGGATCTCTATGAGTTTGAATGCAGCTTTATCTACCTAGTGAGTTCCAGCCCTCTCAGGATCCTACTGGAAAAGAGGAGAGAGAGGGAGACAAAGAGGGAGAGAGAGAAAGAGCTGAATAAAAACAGGAACTCAGTTGAAGAGAGGGAGGAATGAAGAACAAAGGGGTCTGTACCTGGTTGGAGAAACCCACAGAAACAGTTGGCCTGAAAAAGGGAAAGCATATCGACCCCAGATGCTCTTTGGGAGGACAGTACAGGACTAATCCAGCCCCCTGATCATGGATGCCAATGGGGAGGCCCCTGCACTCCTGGGAGCCTCTGGAGGTGGACTGGCGTTTTGCCCTGGTGGGTGGGAGGGACTTCGAGAGCCCATCCCACTTGAAGGGATTCGCTCTGTCTCTGAACACATGGGGAGGGGCCTAGGCCCAGCACAGGAAGATTTGGTGGACTTGGTGGAGCCCTGGTTGGGGGCCCTACCCTGCCTGGGGAGTGGCGGGTGGATGGGGTGGGGGGTAGGTTGGAGGTGGGGGAGAAGGAATGGGGGTGGGGGGAGGGAGAGGGAGAGGGAGAGGGAAAGTTCATGTGAAAATATTAATAATTTAATAAAAAATGCAAAAAAAGAAACACAAAAAAACAAACAAAACAAAACAAAACAAAACAGAAAATCTGAAATTTCTTAAGAACAAATCTAATAAAAGAGTTTAAAATGATTGAGAGTTTGATAGTGGCTTTTGGTGGTTAAGACAAAATGTTAGTTAGGCAAGAAACATTACTGTTGACTAATATCTCTCTCAAGTATAATGCAAAAGAAATTTTATCTTACCTAACTCTTCCTGATAATGAATCTTTTACCATCAATCTCCCACATTATGCTCAACTCTCTGTTTTTCTTTTTTCTTTTAATAATTGTAATTAGACCAATTTTAAATTATAAACCAGCTTCTTATACATGTCAATCCCAGTTCCCTCTCCCTTTCCTCCTCCACTGTCCACCTCTCAACTATTGCTTAGATTGCTAGTTGGAGTCAAAGTTGTAGATCTCTGGACAATTCCCTAGTGCCAGATTTCTCTTTAAACCTATAATGGCTCCCTCTATTATGGTATCTCTTTTCTTGCTCTCCTCTATTCTTCCCCTGACTAAATCTTCCTGCTCTCTCATGTCCTCCTCTCCCCTCTTTTTCTCCCCTTCTCTTTCTTCTAGCTCCCTCTCCCCTCCCGCCTTGCTCCCAATTATCTCAGGAGATCTTCCCCCTTTCCCCTTCTTTTTATTTTTGACAATTTCAATGTTTCACGCATATGTACTATATTAACATCAATTTCACCCCTCTGCTTGACACAGCCTTGTCTCCTACAGTTATTGTTTTACACAAACACACACAAACACACACACACACACACACACACACCCTACTGAGCACATTTACTGATGCCTGTATGTGCATGTATTAGGGCTGTCCATTTGGAGTTTGTCCATACACAAGATGTACTCTCTTTTATTTGCAGGCAGTTATTGCCTGTGGCTTTTCATCAACAGGTAGGGCCTAGTGAAATTTCCCCATCCACATCAACATATTGAATGTGTTCATTGTGAATATATTGTTTAGGCAAACATGTTGTTGATATTTAATGGGTTCAATATCCCTGACATGTCCATAAAACAATATCTCATGGCCTATGTCAGAGAGATTTGCTCATCTATGTACATTGCCCATTTATTCACCATAACTAAGAAATGGAAACAACCTAGATGTTCACTCTATGTGAAACAAGACAACACTTTAGTAATTCATTAAACCTCTTGACCTCTTGAATGATTTTTTTTTTTTTTTTGGTTTTGCGAGACAGGGTTTCTCTGTATAGCTTTGGAGCCTATCCTGGCACCTGCCCTGGAGCTTTTGAAAGATCTTTAAAAGTGGAAATCCCCAAAATAATACAAAAATGGATATATATATATATATATATATATATAATATATATATATCTTCTTCACTCCTCCCTCTCTGCAACTTGGTTCCAGAGTTCAGTTTCAGTGTTTAGCTGAGGGTGTCTGCCTCTGCTTCCTTCAGTCACAGGATGGCATAACACAGTCACCATATATATATAATATATATATTATATATATATATATATATATATTTCAAACATTTATTCCAAGATAGATGATCCCTATACAAACCAAAAAAGAATTAGGGCAGTAAATGTAAATTTCTAGTTGCTCTGAAATAAGCCTTTTGGAAATTATTACTTTGATACCTTAAGGATAAATCTTTCCCCCATGAAACTATAAATACAGCATGCACTGGGGTATGTTTTAAATGGACTACAGTGTGCCATGAGGAATGCATCAGAGCCACAGCACCATACATTTCTTTCCTTGGTGAACTGCTACTTTCCTCACAACTTTCTTTTGTCTTCATGACAAGGAACCTGAACATGTTAGTTGCCTCCACTGGTTCTTTCTCCCTGTGAACTTATAAATCAGCATTTAGAAGTGTAATTGATGTTGAGGGGGGAAGCCATGGAGATGTGATAGGTAACATAGAAATGTACATGTTAATCTTAGCACAATCTAGCATGTATGATGGTAGCTAATTATATAACTTTATTTATGACATTATTATATGCTATATGGTCATTTTGGGGTAGTTATATAAGTCCAGCTATAAAAGATTCAGTCCATTTAGTACCTAAAATTTGCAAAAACTTCCCTAAAATATAATTTTACTTGTGTTTCCAAGATCAGTAGCTCTTAGTTATTTTATATGATTACATTTTATGATATAATTACAGTGATATTAGATATGATATTTGAAAAGAAAATAGTTTCTTATTTGTAGTAAGTTATATCATATAAACCTTCTGAGAAATGTGTAATGTGATAGTATATGCAAGTAGAAATATCCTCCACATGCCCTCTTCCAAAGGGCTTTATTACAATACAATTTAACACCAGTTTGAAGCTTTCTTTGAGTTTTCTTTCAGTCTCTTTTATAATTTTCTGCTGCTGTGGTCCAAATCATTAGCTGTAACTGAGGTCATCTCACTCCAGCAAGACTTCCAATTATGATTTCTAGTATGTTAAGCAAATACTAATTACACACTAAGGGCCAAAATCTGCTCTTGAATTTAAACAAAGAATTTAGAATGACTTCAATTAAATCCAAACATCTAACAGATTTATTAGCAAAATCTTTAATATTGAAGATAACACACACACAAAAATGACTTAAATATCCAGGGAAATACAGTAGTCAGTTAAACGTGATCTGAACCGGACATCATCTCCAGAAATCCTTCCTCAGGCATTGTTATCCTTGAACCTCTCACTACTGAATATAAAAGCGTGTAGGATTTCCATGTAGACATTAAAACATCATGTGCCACAGTTTTTGTTTTCATAATAATTTTACTTTTTTAATGTCTTGCGTTTAGAGATAAAAAAGGAAATTCACTAAGGAAAAAAGAAAGAAAAATTATTAAATGAAATTACATCTTTACATTTTAACAAAGTGAACAAGATTCATTGCGAAGCCTAGTGAGCATAGATGAGGGTGAGGGTAGCAACATCTATCTGTCAGCTATAGCAAATAAGTGTTTTTTATTCTCATTATCTTACAATTCATATATTTTTAATCCCTAATACTATCTCTCATGCCCCTTCTTCTTTATGACAAGTCCACCTTGTATGTGTGACCAACAGTGTTTAATTAGGTAAGGTTGACTGTGTGAACAGGAATGGGCATTATGACTTGAGCCAGAGCTTACCAGCAGCTTCATTTCTGAGAAATATGACCCCCTTTGCCCTAGCAACCATTAGCTGTCTATAGTTGTCAGGAAGTGTAAGGCCCTCGGTGGGCCCCATCCATGATAGGAAGGACCCGGTCTTGCAGCCACGGGTGCTATGACTTTATGGGTACAACAGCCATGTCATGCCCAGAGACAGCATTTCACAACACTCCCCTCCATCCTATGGCTGGTACATTCTTCAAGACCCCCGGTTTGCAATGATTTCAGAGCCTTAGAGGGGTTAATTAGATGATCCATTTAGGTTGAACACTTCTCCATCTTTCATTCTCCACATTTTGACCAATTATGAGTCCCTGCATCAACTGCCACCCACTAGGACAAAAAGACAAATTAATGTCAGACTATTAATGCTACCCTGATATAGCAAATTGATGTAATAAAACACTTGTTTTAATGTGCATAAGCTTAATAAAGAGTCTTTTGTTTCACCATAAAGATAATATATTTTAAAAGAGAAAGAGAACCAATTAAATATTTTTACACACACACACACACACACACACACACACACACACACTGGAACTTGTACTGAGAGAAATATTATTTGTGCTAAACAAGAAATAGAAAAAATCAAATATGCTGCTTTTGAAACATACAATAAAGTTATAATATTATGTAGTCATGAAAATGAATGAATTAACATTCTAGGTAACTATGAAAAAGTGAGAGAAACAAGTCACCAAAAGCCCCACATACCTTATATCATTATTAAGAAATAAAAACATCAGAATCAAGAAATACTTACCAAAAGAAAATAGATTAGTGTCTTGAGGGCTATTATATTGGTTGGGCAAAGTAGAGAAAAGCTAAATGGTATATGGCTTCTTTTTAAGATAACAAAACTAAAGTGGTAATTGAACAGTTGAAAATAATAAGCTATATACTATAAGTGGATGAAATGCATTATATATGAAGTATATCTCAATAAAGTTAATATAGCATAAAACAGGATTTAAAAGAGAAAATTAAATAATAGCAGCAAAATCCAAGTCTAATTTGTCCAAGTGTCCTGGTAGATTATTTGACTAGTGTGTTTGACATTGTGCTTAGCTGTGGTTCTTGTTACTATTTGGTAGAAGTCTAATACTTTGATTTATTACTTTTAAAACTGAGATTCCACTTAATACTGCTCTATTTTCGGGCCAAAACCCATTGAAAAAATGATTTAAGATCTTGAATTACATAAATGGGCCGAGATGCTTTTCATACATAAATATTACTTGTCAACTCTTCTCCATTTTTGTAATAAATTATCAGAATCTGATAGTCTGATCACCACACCATGCTATTTAAAGCTTGAGCCCAGCAGGAATTGTTTTAAATTTAGTATAATTTTAAATGTTACAAAAATAGCTCTCTTCCAGCTCCCCTGCTGTGGCTTAGATTGTTGCCAAGGTTTCTTGTAATATGTTATCACTAGAGTAACATCACTCTATAAATATTGCATCCTTGATTCTGATGTCACCAAAATAGCAACGTGATATAAAGTTACATGGAGAGAAGATACAGAGAGAGGGATTAGAGTTTGATTTTACTTTTCTTTGTTGTATACTCATTACAAGTTTCTCATTGTATCTTCTCATTTATCTGCATATTTCCAAATGTAGAAATCTCTTGGGGTTCCACAATAATTCTTTTTGCAAGATAAAAAGATAAAGATCTATTAACAAGTGGCTTGTTATTTTTTGAAGATAACAAAATACTTTAGACTTCTTAACAAGCTTTATGCAACCTATTAATCAAGTATCAACTGGTTGCAGATGTCTCCTTTCAACAAACCATTCTACAAATGTGTTTTCTGCATAAATTTTAAAGACAGAAGACCAAAGGAGATTTAATATAGTATGAACTTTAATATGAATTCAAAATTGAAGGAGCCAAGAATGATGGTGCATACCTTTAATTCCAACACCTAGGAAGCAGAGGCAGGTGAATATATGTGAGTACAAGGCCAGCTTGCTTTATGTAACTAGCCCCAGGACCACCAAGACTACATTGAGGGACCCTACTTCATAAAAAAAAAAACACAAAGAAAAGTGGAGTTGACATCATTTGATTTTTTTCACTCTTAAATTTTAATTTTTTATGTTTTATGAGAAAAATTTAGCACATATGTGACTAACTGCATTATATAATATTCATCATCAAACTATATATGTTTAAATGTGTTGCTTAAGATTATAATTTAAATAACTTGTAAAAAAGGGAGTTTAGAAATTGATTTTTAACTACTAAAATATTATTCTTGAAAAGAAAATTCATTACTCTGAAATGAGTAACAAAGACACCAGTTCAAGATGAAATAACTTTTAAATTTGCATTTTTAAATTCATTGTGTATGTGGGTACCTTTGTGTTATAGTGTATATGTAAATGATAGAGAATAAATCTTGCCAGTACTTTCTTTCTGACATACATATTCTGTGGATCAACATCAAGTTCCTCAGGCTTGACAGTATGTGCCCTTACTTACTAAGTAAGTCATCTTATTGGCCTGTCTTTAACATGAAATATTAAACCACAACCACTCAATATTTTCATGTCTAGTAAATCAAGTATTAGGATCCTAGTCCCATGGTCTGCTTTTCTAGACCGTCTCTGAAATCACACAGCTGTGATATCTGCACAATTTACATGACAAGAAGAAAATGTTACAGGATTAGAACTGACTACTGATCCTGAGATATTCAATTCATGCCAGCTTGGTGCTGCTTTATACATAGACCAAAATTATGTAGCTCAAAATCCTATGGAGGCTTTGTAGCCTATAAGTTTTCTGAAAATTTAACTATGAAAAAAATACAGGAAGAAAAAATATTTCTTTGATGACATTGACATTCATTCACAACATAGATTGAATTCAGGAGATGCTAGATGCTTGTATGAAATCCCATCATAAGATGGAGATTTAAAAGTCTGAACTGTAGGCATAGCAGTAACAGAACTGTGAGCTCTACTTATGCACCATAGGAAAGTGGAGAGCTGATAGTAACTTCCAATAGGAAGGAAGAGCCACTCTTTGCTTGTAAATACATTTCATCTCTGAAGGCTCTTCCTTAGCACACAAAAGGCATCAAACCCAGATTCCTGGATTCCCCTGCGCCATGCTGGCCCTTACTGCATTTTCCCATCCCTAGTTAATGTGCCTGGCTCTTTGTATCTTGACACAATCTCATGACATAGAACTGGGAATTTTCTTGTTTATTTTCCCCCCTTACTTCTAGGTCCACATTTTAACAACTTCCATGTCATCTTCAGCTACAGGTTATCTGAAGTTCCTACAATGCAGTGAGATGCTTCCTCCACATTTTTGAATTCCAAGGGACTTAGGCTGGCAAGGGGTTTCTGTCCACTTCTTATAAGTGTTGTATTGACTCTAGTTTCTAAAATCCACCATGTTGGCCAGTATGGCCTAATTAAAATAACAACATTCACTTTCTATATAGAAACGATGTTGAAGGTGTAAGGGAACTACTGATACTATTGAATTACGTTTAATTCAACTTAAATTTTTACTAAAGTATGGAACTTAAGAAAGATGGTTTAAATATAGTGATATTAGCAAGCATTGTAATTTTAGGAATAAAAATACTTAACACTTCAAAATATGGAAATTAAATAGACATTTTCAATGTCACTCTTCTTGTTACCATAATATATTCAGTAGTGCCTCTACTCCAGCCTCACCAAATCCATATGTTTTTATTCTAAATTGATAATCTCAAGGAAACCAAGATGGAAGAAAAGATCAACCATGGAAATAAATGTAAAGTGAGGCACTGTGGAGCTGACTGCAGGTTCTAGAGCCTCAGGGATACTGCCTAACACCCTTATCTGAGGCAATGTGCGAGGGAATGCTGTTCTCACAATGCTGTTTGTCCTCCAGAGCAAAGCTGTGAGCACTGACAGCCTCCAGCATGAGTCATTGCTGGTCTCTCAAAGACATAACAATGTCATTAGTAGACGAAGACTGACATCAGTGGGCACATATTTGCAGGTTCTTGATCTCTTATTACAGAAACTGAAATAACAGAGCACACAGATTGTGAAATAATAGAGATACTCTTCAAAAGCTAAGCAATAGCACAGAGAAGAAAGAAATGCACTGTCCAGAGCAACAGTGGGCATGTGAGTGAGTGAAGTCAAGAGCCCAGTTACTGCTCTGGGCTTACTTTTATGAAGGACTGTAAGATCCAGACCTGGTGAATGACTCCAAGAGAACAGCATCTTCCAGACACAGCTGGGCTGAAGATAATATGAACTCAGAAACCATGACAAGCACCAAACATATATAAAACCTGTACAGGTTCAAAACAGACAAAATCACAACCTGGAGGAGGGGCAATGGATACACAGTCCCATCCTTAACCAAGATGCTATTTGTACTTGATACCTGCTGAAAAAGACAAAATACATTGTATCTGTGGCACTGAGTACATCAACCATATTGTAGGGCAGGCCAGTGCCCAGGAATAGCTAACCAATACAAAATTTAGTCCTTATATTTTCATGGTATTTTTGTTTTGTTTGTCTTTTTGTTTGTTTTAATTTGATCATCATTTTATTTTATTTTAAGACAAAGGTCAGGAGGAGGGAGTGATTAAAAAGGGGTAGTTGAATGGGAAACATCTGGGAGGAGTTAGTGAAAAAATCCAACTGTATTGTAGAGAAAATTACAAAGAAATGGAGTCTGTTTGGTAGTGGGTGAAGCACAATGGATCTCTGTCTTGGATTAGGTGAATATTTGCTCACTGTGCAAGTCCCATTCCATGATGCATCTTACTTTAATAGGTATCTAATTATGAACAGGCATAAGATAATATCAAGGAGACTTATCCTGTTTGTTTTATTCTACATGCAAATAAAACTAGTAAAGGTCAGATCTACAAACCTTTGTTGGTTTCCAGATGTTTACAAACATGTTTGAATAAAGATGGAGATATATCATGGGGCTATTAAGGGGAGGATCCTATTCCCATTGTTTAAAGCATGAGGTTCCTTTAAGCCTATTGGTGCTTTGTATATTTTTGTATGTTCAGTGATTATATACTTGTCACTTTTGGAAAACAGAACAACAACAATAACAAAAATTTGGTCTTTGCATATTTTCAAGTCAGATTTGAATTTATGTCATTTGGGAGGTTTTGAACTTCACAAAATACTCTGAATATTAATCTCTTATCAGATATATGTTTTATGAATAGTTTTTCCCATTTTATGCATTTTCCATTGTGTATAAATTTTTAAGTTTCATGAAATCTATTATTTTTGTATGTCTACATCCATTTTTTTCTGGCAACACCTGCTTTAAAAACCCAACCTTTTCCCAATGTCGTGATTCTTTTATCAAAAAAAAAAACTTTCTTGTGTTATTATTAAAGGGAAAGTCATGCTCCAGTGGATAGTCATACAGCCATATGTATATGGGCAATACTCAGCAGGTTATTTTTTAAAAGCTAAGATCGTATCTCAGATGTATACATCATACCCTCGTGTGTAGGGGGAGTAAGGCACAGACACTAGGACATTGAAATTCCCTGGTGACTGCAATAAACAAGAGGATTAGGAAAGCTGAACTATTTCATTATACACAAATGTGTCACTTTCAAACAAAAAATAGTGAATAAAATCAAGTTTGCTTTTTTTGTTGTGTTTTATTTTAGTATTTCTGACAACAAGAGTATGTATAGCGTTAAGAGCTTTCATATTAATGGTAACAATAACTACAGTTACAATTGCCATTTATTGAGCATCTACTTTTCTGATGTATTATCATCAATCTCAAGTTTGACTTTGGTAATCTTTCATATTTTAAAGGAAATATGTATATGTAGGACTCATTGAATTATTTGATAAGAAATATTATATGAAGTTACAGACAGGGAGAGTGTGGACCTAGATTAAAGAAAAATATGTGAATTAAACATTTAGCTCAAAATACTCTTATTTTCATAATAAAGATTGTAAACAAAATTTGGAACAAAACAAAAACAAATAGCATGAACAGTATTAATTTTCTTATATAAGTCCCCTTCTTAGGCCTTAGCCCTTCTGTGTGTTTACAAAGTAATTGCATAAGTACAGTGGAAATTTTACCTATGGCATGCTATTTTTAGGCAGTGTAGCCAGGAACAGATTGCTCCTAAAAACAGAGAACAGATCTATTATATTCACTTTGCCTTTAAAACTATTCATCAACTTAGCCTTAAAAAATTGATTCATTTATCTTAAAGTAATATATGTTAGCCAAAGTGTTTTTCACTATATAATTATCACATTATAATCAGTAACATGAGTTAATTATGTTGGCATTATTTCCTAAGAGTGAGTATTTAAGTAGAAGCCTATGTTAAAGAGCCTCACCTTTACTGAAGAGAAGGCTCAGTATATGTCTGTCACAGTGCACTATCCCTGCCAACAACCCAATGATCATCAAACTGGCCATTTCTCTTGATGTAAAAGTTTCACTCCTCTGCAGACAGAGCCAAGTGAAGGCACTCCTCACCATATATGGATATTCCGTCAGAGTATGTTTTTCTCCACCACTGCATAGATGAGAAAACTAGGAGAGCATGTTCAAATATCATTGAATTTGATTAATAATTTGAAACAAAAATATCCTTCATTATTATCCAATATAATTCAGGATTTTCTAGACTCATCCCAATGCATAACACTGGATTTTCTCTTATCCCCCAAATACACCAATTCTTTCTAAAAGTTCCTGAGATATCACATGCAGATTGCTGACTATTTGGGACCCTTAGGGTATGAATACCTACAGGTGGGGACCACTGTGTTACTTTATATCCTGAGACAGAAATTTGTTACAAACTTCCTTATTTTGTATACTCACCTGCATTGTAGAAATTGAGGGTAAATAAATTTTCAAAGCTGCATTTATTACAGCTGTGTAAATGTTACACATGTAAGGCACAGAGAATATTGTGATGGCACTCTTTTGTACTAATTTATTTGAGACAAAAACTTTTGAAATTTAAATTTTTATTTTTGTCCCTCTGTATGAATCACTTGCATGGTAGTGTGTGCGCACATGAAGGCTTGAGTGAGTTTTCCCTGAATACATGTGGAGGCCACAGGTAGATGTCAGGCATTGTACTCTATCCTTTTCTGTGTGATGTGGGCACGATGCATGCGTGAATGAAGTTATGCACAGCATGTACCACAATGTGTGGCTGTTAGAGGACAACATCTTGGAGTCATTGTGGCTTTCAACCTGATTAAGCAGGGTCTGCTCGTTTCTGCAGATGAGCTGTGGAATTAGGTTACCTGACCAATGAACATGACCATGATCCTTCTGTCTGTGCTTCCCATCTTGCCAAAGTAGCAAGACTGCAGATGCAGAATAGCACCACTTCAGGACTGCTCAGTAACTACATCACCCACTGAGATACCTCCCAGCCCAAATTCCTGTTTGTAGAGATGTGATCTCTCACTGAACCTAGAGGAGCTGGTTATTAGGTCCAGATGCCCATCAGCCCTTCTATCTCTACTCCCGTAGCACTGAGTTTACATTTACAGTGGCTGCTGATTTGAACTTAGGCCTTCATGCTTTGTTAACAAGCGTTCTTCCTTGCGCAAACACCTCATAAGCCCCCAAAGAAATGCTTTTCTGAAGAATATTAGACAAAAGGTTATACAAATTGTTTTTCAACGAATTTTCATGAGGTGTTTGCATCTGGAAACTCGGAAATTAAATTAATAAATACAGTGTCACTGTCACCCAGGAAGATTTCTTGTGCCCTTCCCTATCATTGCCACTAAACCACAGCATGGATCCTGGAAACATGCCTAGGGACTCCCAGGGAGAAGGAACAGACATACATACAGAAATGGTGGGATCAGGTGGGGAGTGGGGCCTCTAATGGAGCCACACCAACTCTGGAACAACCCAGAACCTAGGCTGATTATTAGGTACAGCGGAGGGGATGGGGAAGGTAGGATGTCTGTGAAGGCGAGCAGTCTCAGGTGGAAGCATCTGGGAGCGGGAAGCAGCACTTACTAGTTTTTTTGCACACACTCACTGCTCAAGTGTTGGTAAGCATTTGTACTTGCCATACTGTCAACATTTACAGAGGCTGCAGAGAAAAACTGCTTTCAGAGCCTGACCCAGGAGAAGGCTATACCAGTTTTTCCTGGGTCTGAGACATCAGTACTTGGCATGAGCATATCTATTCAAGGACACACATTCACTCAAAACTTTACTCACTCATTCTTATACATTTACTCAAGGCTTCCTTGACTCCATACAAATTTTAACACTTATTTTTCTTGATTTACAAAACAGATTTATAAAAAAAAAAAAACACTCTCTCCCCACCCTTGACCTTTGCCACTGAAGATTACTTTCATGGGATTCACTTGCAGAGCAGCATCCCCTGCAAACCAATACTGCAGTCTATTCTTTCTAACACAGTACCTGCATGGCTTTCAGCTTGGTTTCATCAATACTATCCAAGTGATTGTATCAATTTAGACCCTAGTGAGCAGTATATGAGAAATTTGATTATATGTTAGCCAACAATTACTGATATTCTTTTATGACTTTAAAAATTTTCTTTACCTGTTATATTTATGTTTCACATTTGTGGTGGTAGTGTTTGGTTTTGTTTGTTTGTTTCTTTGTTTGTGGAACACTATAGTTTGCTTGGAACAACAACCAAACCATTGAGCAGTACTACTGATTGCATATCCTATAAAAACCCAAACACAAAATTGCATACTAAAATTAGAAAGGTTATCTTCAAAAAAAGTGTAACTTAGGATGTTCTTCAAAAACAAGTGTATTGAAGGATTAGTTTCCAATGGCAGAAGAAGGTGCTATTGGTGAGTTGTAGGACTCAGAATCAATAGATGACTGGAGACACATTCATAGAATGTGTATTAGAACCCTGGCCTTGCTACTTTCTGACCATCATGGGGTATGCAGATTTTTTCCAGAACATGGTCAATTCCATGATGTTATGCTCCACTACAAGCCTAAAAGAATGAAGCCTGTCCACTGTGGACTGAAGCCATGAACCAAAAAAAACATTTTCTCCTTTTGAGTTACCTATCTCAGGTATTTTGACACAGTGAGGAAAGGCTTAGTAAACAATAGTCAAAAGACACAGAACTAACATAACTGTCATTCTTACCTCCAAAGACAGAGACAGTCTTTTCTGACATCATATGATGCAGTTGGTGCTGTGAGTTTATAAAAATTCCAGATGTAAACTATTTTAAAGAATTCTCACATTTCTTTAAAAGAGTTATACAGTTAACTATATAATCTAGTCTGACTGCAAGAACTGTGACTGCCTGATCCCATTGCCATTTAGCCCAAACATACACAATCTTATATTAATTCTAACCTGTTTGGTCAATGGTTCAGGCTTCTTACTAGTTAGCTCTCTCTTAATTATTAACCTATTTCTGTAAAACTATGTATTGACACGAGGCTATGGCTTACCCATAATCTGGTATGTTACTCCTTCATCACCTGTATGTTGTCACCCTGGCAGCTTCTCTCTGCCTCCTCTCCCCAGAATTTTCCTTGTCTTGTAGCCCTGCTTATACTTCCTGCCTGGTTACTGGGTAAATGTCCATTAACAGATGAATGGATAAAGAAAATATGGTACATTTACACAATGGAAAAATTTTCAGCTTTATAAAAAAAATGAAATAATAAAATTGGAGCAAGGAAAAAAATCATCCTGAATGAGGTAACTCAGACCAAAAATGGCTTTTATGATATGTATTTGCTTATATGTGGATTTTAGCTATTGAGTCTTTGATAAGAAAGCTACAGTCTGTATAACTATGGAGGATAGGAATAGAGTAAGGGATTAGTGGAGAGGTACGGATCTCCCTAGGAAAGGGAAATAGAATAGATAGTTATGGATGGATGAGGAAGAAGGACCATAATAGGAAGACTAGAGGAGGAGGGAAGAGGGGGCAAGGGAGGAAATACAGGGAGGAACAGCTAAAACTAAGGGCCATTTGAGGGGCTGTATGGAAACCTAATATAGTAAAACCTTCCTAAAATATATACATATATGGAAGTGATCTAAATAATAATGCCAAATAAAAAGAGTCACAACTGAACATCTCATGTCACCAAATTAAGCTTCCAGTGCTGAGTATGGGTTATAACTAATGGAGTTGTTGACCAAAGGGATCTCATGGGAAACCCAAATAATCCGGATTATTGCCAAGGATATTGGTTGCTATCCACAAACTGATGGATGGTAAAGACCTATTTCAGAAGACAACATCTATACAACTCATTGAACACAGAGAGGTAGAGCTAGTGCCTACCTACAGCCTTCACCCCTACTGACTAATGTTCGCTGTACTGGTAGGTACTCTGCATGCCACCAGAGGAGAAAGGCAAACACCAGCCCAGTTACAAACTCTTCTGTCCACAATGGTGACCTGCCTGCAATATGTGCTAGTGCAATAGTGGCAAAAAGCTTGTGGGAGTAACCAACTAATATATTATGGGATTCAAGATTACTCAATAAGGGGGACCACATATCCAATTCTGTTTGGGGGTCCAGGAACTTTAGATGAGATAAGTCTGGGAAAACCAAATACTACTATTATACAAAGCAACATAGACATACAATGACTCCTAATAACATTCTGATGTATTTATATATTAGTGCCTTATTCAACCCTCATAGAGAAGATTTTGTAGTAGATAGAAGCAAATACAGAAACCCAAAGCCAATGAACAGAGAGAGAGAAACCTTGAAATACCCTATCCTAAATGGGATGTGTCCATCAAATGGCTCCCCTCAGGGCTCAGAAACCTTGCAGAAGAAGATGTGGAGGAGCCAGAGGTTGTAGGAGCCAAAGGGGTTGGAGGACACCAAGGAAGCAAGGCCGTATGTATTCTTAAATGTTTACAGAAGCCAAAAATATCTGATAAGTATATAAAGCAATATTGAAATGTAAGTGAATAAACAAAATTTGGTATATCCATTAATTACCAGTGGACTAATATGTAAGACATATTAAACTTGGAATCTCCAAAAAGAAAAAAAATCCAGAAACTTAAATCATGCTAGGTAAAAGAAAACAGTATGGAAATAACATCTTTATTATTCTAAATCTGTCACAATGTAGAAAAGGGAAAACTATGTAAAAAATGTTATATTTTAGGAGTGAGGAAGGAAGTAAGAATAGGTAGGTGGTACAGGTATATTTAGGGTTTGAGAACTCTGTGTATGATTTTATACATTTTAAGGTAACACCTCTATATGATGCTATGTTAATGGTGTGCATGTGTCATAGTTTGTCTAAATGAGTAAGATGTGCTCCAAATGAGTAAGTGGTTGTAGAAGATGGCTTTGGTGATAATATTATCGATGCAGTCTACTAAACTAAATGTATCCTTCTGATGAGAGTGCCTACAGCATAACAGGCTATGCTGTGTGTTGCTGGAAATACGTGACAGTGATCCCACCCTGGGATCTGCAGACAGACTGAATCAGTCCGTGAGGACCCTGGGATCCTGACTCTGCTGAGATCGCTGGGCTATTCCAGCCCCGACAGAGTGCAGAGAGTGCAGAGGTGAGCAGCTTCAGCCCCTGCCTTGGGCCCAACTTCCGCCTGCCCACCCTGGCAAATCCCACCCCAAGATCTGTAGTCAAACTGAATCGGTCCCTGAGAGCCCTGGGATCCTGACTCTGCTGAGATTGCTGGGCTATTCCAGCCCCCACAGAGTGTAGAGAGTGCAGAGGGGAGCTGCTTCAGCCCCTGCCTTGGGCCCAACTTCCATCTGCCCACCCTGGCAAACCCTGCCCAGGGATCTTTGACAGGATGACTCTACCCCTGAGGACCAAGCAACCCAGAGTCTGCTGACATCTGTACACCAGTCCTGCTCTCACCCACCTGGAGAGCAGGTGCCTCAGATCTGCCTGTACCCAACTTGAGACCCATCAGAGTATCAGAGCCAATTGCACACACCTGAAGAGAAGACCAGTCCCATACATACCAGGAAAGAAGTGACACTAACTGCACCCACTAGAAGAAGAGATGGGAAGACGACAATATAAGAACACATCCAACAACAGGAAAACCAATATGACATCACCAGAGTCTAGGGACTCTACACCAGCAAGACATGAACATCTCAACACAGAAGAAGCAGAAGAGAGCAACCTTCAAAACAACTTCATGCAGATGATAGAGAATCTAAGAGAGGAAATCAGAAAATCCTTCAGAGAAATAGAAGAAAAGACAAACCAAAAGATGCAAGAAATCAAGGAAAGCAAAAAAAGCCAAGAAAATACAATTAAACAGCTGAAGGAAACAGTTTAGGACCTGAAAACTGAATTAGAGACAATAAAGAAAACACAAACTGAGGGAATGCTGGAAATGTAAAAGCTGGGTAAACAATCAGGAACCACAGATACAAGCATAACCAATAGAATACAAGAGATGGAAGACAGAATCTCAGACTGAGAAAAACTAGAGGAAATAAACTCGTCAAGCAAAGAAAATCAGAAGTCTAACAAATCCATACACAAAATATCCAGGAAATATGGAACACCATGAAAAGACCAAACTTAAGGATAATAGGTATAGAAGAAGGTGAAGAAACCCAACTCAAAGGTACAGAAAACATTCAACAAAACCATAGAAGAAAACCTTCCCAACATAAAGAAAGACATGCCAATGAAAGTTCAAGAAGCCAACAGAATGCCAAATAGAGTGGACCACAAAAGAAAGTCCCCTCATCACATAATAATTAAAACACCAAACATACAGAATAAAGAAAAAATATTAAGAGCAGCAAGGGAGAAAGGCCAAGTAACATATAAAGGCAAACTTATCAGAATTACACCAGACTTCTCCATGGAAACTCTGAAAGATGGAAGGTCCTGGATAGATATTCTACCAATTCTGAGAGAACATAGTTGCCAGCACAGACTACTATACCCAGCAAAGCTTTCAATCACTATAAATGGAGAAAACAAGATATTCCACGACAAAACCAGATTTAAACAATATGTAACCACTAATCCAGCCATACAGAAAGTAATGGAAGGAAAACTCCAACCTAAGGAAATTAACTACACTCGCAAAAACATAGGCAATAGATAATTCCACACTACAAAAACACAAAATAAAAGGCAGGGTAAATCCACATACAATACCAGTACCAACAACAAATCAAAAAAAAATAAAAAATAAACACTCCATGGACCTTAATTTCCCTCATTATTAATGGTCTTAATTCACCTATAAAAAGACACAGGCTAACAGAGTTTATACGAAGACAGAATCTACCTTCTGCTGCATACAAGAAACACACCTCGAATTCAAAGACAGACATTACCTCAGAGTAAAGGGTTGGGATAAGATACTCCAATCAAATGGACCCAAGAAACGAGCTGGGATAGCTATTCTAGTATCTAACAAGAGAGATTTCAAACTAAAATCAATCAAAAGAGATGAAGAAGGTCATTTCATATTCATCACAGGAAAAATCCATCAGGAAGAATTCTCAATCCTAAACATCTAAACCTCAAATACAAAGGCACCAACATTTGTAAAAGAAACATTATTAAAACTCAAATCCCAAATAATGCCTCACACAGTTATAGTGGGAGCATTCAACACCCAACTCTTACCACTGGACAGGACCACCAGACAGAAACTTAACAAAGAGACAAAGGAACTAACAGAAGTTATGACCCAATTGTGATTAACAGACATTTATAGAACTTTCTATCCAAACACAAAAGAATATACCTTCTTTTCAGCATCACATGGAATCTTCTCAAAAATCGACCACATTCTCAGCAACATTGCAAACCTCAATAGGTACAAAAAATTGGAATAATCCCCTGTGTCTTATCAGACCACCATGCTTTAAAGTTAGAAATCAAAAACAAAGCAAAGTGCAAAAACCCTACCAACTCATGGAAATTGAACAACACGCAATTGCAACATTCCTGGGTCAAGGAAGAAATAAAGAAAGAAATTAAAGACTTCCTAGAATTCAATGAAAAAGTTGACACAACATACACAAACTTATGGGAAACTTTGAAAGCAGTACTAAGAGGAAAATTCATAGCTCTAAGTGCTCACATGAAGAAACTAGAGAATAGCCATACCAGAGATTTGACATCACAGCTGAAAGCTCTAGAAAAAAATGGAAGCAAATTCACCCCGAGGAGCAGATGCCAGGAAATAATCAAACTGAGGGCAGAAATCAATAAAGTCAAAACAAAGAAAACAATTCAATATATATAACAAAGAGTTGGTTCTTCCAGAAAATCAACAAGATAGACAAACAATTATCCAAACTAAGCAAAAGGCAGAGAGTGATGATGAAAATTAACAAAATCAGAAATGAAAAGGGGGACATAACAATGGAAGAGAGGAAATCCAGAGAAACTTCAGGTCATCCTTTGAAAACCTGTACTCCACAAAATTTGAAAATTTAAAGGAAATGGACAATTTATGGACAGTTATCACTTACCAAAATTGAATCAAGAACAGATAAGCAACTTAAACAAACCTATAACCTCAAAGGAAATAGAAGCAGTCATCAAAAGTCTCCCAACCAAAAAAAGCCCAGGGCCAGATAGATTCACTGCAGAATTCTACCAGAAATTCAAAGAAGTGCTAATAACAATACTCCTCAAATTGTACCACAAAATAGAAGCAGAAGGGACATTCCCAAACTCTTTTTACAAGGCTACAATAACCTTGATACACAAGCAACACAAGGACACAACTAAGAAAGAGAACTGCAGAAAAATATCCCTCATGAACATTGATGCAAAAATTCTCAATAAAATCCTGGCAAATAAAATAGAAGAGCATATCAGAGAAATCATCCACCAGGATCAAGTAGGCTTCATCCCAGGGATGCAAGGATGGTTCAACATAAGAAAATCCATCAATGTAATCCACCATATTACTAAGAAAAAAAAAAAAAAAAACAAAAAAAAAAAAAAAAAAAAAAAAAACCCGACATGATCATCTCACTAGATGCCGAAAAAGCCTTTGACAAAATCCAACACCCTTTCATGATAAAGGTCTTGGAGAAATCAGGGATAACAGGAACATACAACACACATCAACATAATAAAAGCAATATACAGCAAGCCAACAGCCAACATCAAATTAAATGGAGAGAAACTTGATCCAATTCCTCTAAAATCAGGGACAAGACAAGGCTGTCCACTCTCTCCATACCAAGGGAATACAAATCCGAAAGGAAGAAATCTAACTCTCACTATTTGCAGACTATATGATAGTTGTTTGCATTATGACCCAAAAAACTCTATCAGGGAACTCCTACAGCTGATAAACACCTTCAGAAAAGTGGCAGGATACAAGATTAACTCAAAAAACATTCATAGCCTTACTATATACTGATGACACATTGGTGGAGAAAGAAATCAGAGAAACATCACCCTTCACAATTGCCACAAACAACATAAAATACCTTGGGGTAACACTAACCAAAAATGTTAAAGACCTGTACCATAAGAATTTTGAGTCTCTAAAGAAAGAACTTAAAGAAAATACCAGACAATGGAAAGATCTCCCATGTTCTTATATAGGTAGGATCAACATAGTAAAAATGAAAATCTTGCCAAAAGCAATCTACAGATTCAATGCAATCCCCATCAAAATCCCAACACAATTCTTCACAGACCTTGAAAGAACAAATCTCAACTTTATATGGAGAAACAAAAGACTATCCTTAGGATAGTCAAAACATCCCTAAGGAGCATCTGGAGGCATCACCATCCCTGACTTCAAGCTTTATTACAGAGCTATAGTACTGAAAACAGCTTGGTATGGGCACAAAAATAGACTGGTAGACCAATGGAATAGAATTGAAAACCCTGATATTAACCCACACACCTATGAACACCTGAGTTTTGACAAACAATCCAAATTTATACAATGGAACAAAGAGAATATCTTCAACAAATGGTGCTGACATAACTTGTTGCAGACATGTAGAAGACTGCAGATAGACAAGCCTATCACCTTGCACAAAACTTAAGTCATAATGGATCAAAGACCTCAACATAAATCCAGCTACACTGAACTTATTAGAAGACAAAGTGGGAAATTCCCTTGAATTAATTGGCACAGGAGACTGCTTCCTGAACATTTTACCAGTAGCACAGACACTGAGGTCAACAATTGATAAATGGGACCTCCTGAAACTGAGAAGCTTCTGTAAAGCAAAGGAGACAGTCAGCAAGACAAAACGGCAGTCCACAGACTGGGAAAAGATATTCACCAACCCCACATCTGACAGAGGGCTGATCTCCAAAATATACAAAGAACTCAAGAAGCTAGGCCCCCAAACACCAAACAACCCAATTAAAAAGTGGGGTACAGAACTAAATAGACAATTCTCAATAGAGGAATGTAAAACGGCTGAAAGACACATAAGAAAGTGTTCAACATCCTTAGCCATCAGGAAAATGCAAATCAAAACAACTCTGAGATACCATCATACTCCTGTCAGAATGGCCAAAATCAAAAACACCAATGACATTTCATGTTGGAGAGGATGTGGGGAAAGGGGAACACTTCTCCACTGCTGGTGGGAGTGCCAACTTGTACAGTCACTTTGGAAATCAGTATGGCGACTCCTCAAAAAAAATGGGAATCAGTCTATCACAAGATCCAGCAATTCTGCTCTTAGGCATATACCCAAAAGAAGCACATTCATACAACAAGGACATCTGTTCAACAATGTTCATAGCAGCACTATTTGTAATAGCCAGAAACTGGAAGCAGCCTAGATGCCCCTTAACCGAAGAATGGATAGAGAAAATGTGGCACAATTACACAATGGAGTACTACTCAGCAGAAAAAAAAATGGAATCTTGAAATTTGCAGGAAAATGGATGGATCTAGAAGAAACCATTCTGAGTGAGGTAACCCAATCACAAAAAACAAACATGATATGTACTCACTCATATGTGGATTTTAGACCTAGAGTAAGGATTCCCAGCCTACAATCCACACTGCTAAAGAAGCTAATAAACTAGGAGGTCCCTAAGAGAGACATACATGGTCCTCTGGAGAAGGAGCAAGGTTCAAGATCTGCTGAGCAAATTGGGAGCATAGGAAGAGGGGGGAGGGAGCTAGGAGAATGAGAAGGGGAGAAGAAGAGGGATGATGAGGACATGAGGGAGCAGAAAGTATGAGCCAGGGGAATAATACACGGTAACAAGAATGGAGATATCATAATAGATGGAGACATTTTTGGTTTACAGAAAAACCAAGCACTAGGGAAATGTCTGGAGATCTACAAAGATGACACCAACTAACTATCTCAGCAATGGATGAAAGGCTACCTTAAATGCCTTCCCTGATTATGAGATTAATGACTGACTTATATGCCTTCATAAAGCAGCTGGTGGAAGTAGAAGCAGACACCCATAACTAATCACCGACCTGAACTGGAACCCAGATGCAGAGAAGGACCAGTGAAGAGCACAGAGGTCCATATCAGGCTGGTGAAACACACAGAAACAGCTGACCTAAACATCTGGGAACACTTGCTCCCCAGTCTGATAGCTGGAATACCAGCATGTTACTGATCCAGACCCCAGGAACATGGGTTTCTGTGTGTAAACCTCAGAAATCTATGGGACTTCCTGGAGAAGCCCAGTATTTATCTCTATCTTAGGTGTGGGCTTTGGGACCCCATTCCATATAGAGGAATACTCCCTGAGCCAAGACACATGGTGGTGGGCCTAGGCCCTATCCCAAAGGATACGAAAGACTCTGATAACACCCTATGGAAGGCCTCACCATCCAGGGGGACCAGAAAAGATTTGTGACAGATAAGGTTTTATTTGGGGGTGAGGTAGGGGAGGATAGTTGGGAGAAGGGAACTGGGATTGTCATGTAAAACAATCCTGTTTCTAATTCAAATAAAAAAAGTTGGGAAAAAAAAGAAAAAACTTGATAGTTCTCTTCACCTCAACTTGACGCTGCAGCTAAAACTAGTAAGATAAAAAGTGTTTTTAAATTTAATTTTATATATATTGTAAAAATATGGTTATTCAAAAATACGAAAACCAAAAAAGGAATTAAAAACAGGCATAATCTAAGAATGATTTTATATTTTAGTGTTGTTCTTTGGTGTGAAAGGGGATGACTCTTGGTTTTCCTGAGATAAGTTCTCATTTTGCAGCCCATGATAGGATGGAACTCATTATTTAGCCTAGGATGTGTCTGATTTCAAAATAGGCCTTCTGTCTTGGTTCTGAAGTTCTGGGACTCAGGCATCAGTCACCACACTGAGTTTCTTAAATTTCTATATAATAAAATTGCTATAAAGCATAACAAATGATATAGAAAAAAGATCAGTCTTACTTTTAAAGAATAAATAGATTCATAAACAAACTTTAAAACCACATAGCAATCAGTTATTAAATACATGAAATATGTTTGAGTAATAAAATCATAGTCCAAAAGCAGTATTTTCTGCCACTGTGTTGAAATATTATAATTCATAATTTTAATGAGGAGAAAAAGAGAAAGTGGAATGTTCAAATTCTTCTTCCAAAAATTGCAATAATTTATTATGAGCAGCTTCAGAAACATATATAGAAAAACTTTAAATCTTGTATACAATACTCTACATAGTAATTTCATTTATAGCAATTAAAGAAACCTGCTAGAACTAGCAAACAAGGGTATATAAAATCAGTAACAACAAGGTAGCATAAGTGCATGCATTTTTATTGAAAATAGATTCTTCTTTAAAACAATGCATTTCAACCACAGTTTCTCTCAACTCCTCTCAGCTCCTCCACCTTCTTCTCCCCCAGATGTACTCCCTATTTCCCTTAAGAAAGGAGCATATCTCCAAGAGACAACACCCAAACACAACAAAACAAGATACACTAAGATGAGGCGTGAGCCTGTAGGTTAAGATATCTTTATTCAGATAATACCAGCCAAGTGCAAGCCACAGCATGCCCAGAGGCAGCAAGCTAGGGAGTCCAGAGAGAAGGGGCTCCCAGGTGTCTCTGGCACCTTAAGAACTCCCCACTAGTCATCCTGAACATCCCCTGACCACGCCCTGACAGGCATGGTTAAGCACACCTGTAGCCAGCCCTTAGGAAGCATGGTTATGGTGTCTCCCTACACTAAGACAAGGCAGAAGCCCTTCTGTCGAGGGTAGACAAGGCAATACAACAGAAGGAACCAAGTCTCAGAGCACGAAAAAGAGTCAAAGAAATATCTTCTCCCTCTGTATGGTGTCCCACAAAAACTCCAAGCTACCAGCCATAACATGTATGTAGAAAACCTGGTGCAGTCCTAGACAGGCCCATGATTATTAATATTTTATGGAATAATTTGAGAAGTATTGGTGTTTATTCATCTTTGAAATTCTGGTAGAATTCTGAACTAAAATCATCTGGCCCCGGGCTTTTTTTTGTTTGGTTTTTTTTTTTTTGTTGTTGTTTAAGAGACTTAATGACTACTTCTATTTCAGTAAGGGTTATAGGTCAATATAAATGCTTTATCTGATCTTGATTTCAATTTGATAAGTGGTACCTATCAAGGAAATTCTTTTCTTTTTTTTTTTTTTTGGATTTTCCAGAGTATGGGTTTTTAAAGTATGACCTATAATTCTCTAGATTTCCTCACTGTCTGTTGTTATGGGTGAGTTAGTAGGGAAATAATGGCAGTGTCATTAATGTCTGCTCCCCAGAGGTTCTTTTCCTGAGTTCAGGCATTTGTATAAGGGTCTCCATTCACTTCCTTGGGGGAAAATCAATGACTCTTCCATTAACATATGCCTGGTGTTGCCTGGCAGTGGTGGTGCACGCCTTTACTCCCAGTGCTCACTCAGGAAGGCAGAGCCAGGAGTATCTCAGTGAGTCTGAGGCCAGCCTGGTCAAACACAGCCGGGTTGTTTCAGCACAGCCAAGGCTACACAGAGAAACCAAGTCTCAAAAGAGAAGAAGAAAAAAGTAAACACAAAAATCCAAAAAGCAACACAAAAAACAACAACAACCATCCAAAACAAAGACAAAAGCCTGTGATGACTGGTGCCTCTTGTTAGACTCCTCAACCCCTGAACTCAAGTACACCCACAGTTCACATTCCCCCTTGTCTCTCATTTAATCATAGGCACAACTATAATATAAGGTGGAATATTTTCTCAATGAAATGCTACTGGCAGAATCCTGTTTCATCCTCAGATCATGGGAGTTTCTTCTCCTCTGATTCCATACAGCCTCTTAGGACCTGTATCTCCTGAGTGATGGAGTCTTCCTTCTTAGGTTTCGGTGATGAAGTTTCTTCTTTTGCATGTCCAGACAGGCTGATGTATAATACTAGAGGCAGGTGGATCTCTTTTAGCCCCAGAACGAGTGAGTTGGAGGCCAGCCTGTTCTTCTCAGCTACGTATGTTTCCAGGATAGCCAGGTAGGATATCTCCATCCATTGTGATTGAAGTTTTGCTGGGTATAAGAGCCTCTATGTTGTCCTGGAAGTTATCCTTGGTGATGGTGTTACATAATTACCATATGCTCCCTGGGAGACCTGTACACTTCATTCATGAGCCTTAAGTTTTCATGACGCTCTGGGTAGATTCAGGTGCTGATGAAAATGTCTGGCAAATGTTACTGACTAGGGTCATGTTTTCATATCCATTATCTTAAAATCTGTATCTTTTTTATTTGGGAATTGAGGTCATTGACATTGAAAGATATCAGTGATCAATGATTCATGTTATTTTGTTGTTATTGGTGGTGGTGGTGGTAGTGGTAGTGGTGGTGGCTCTCTCTCTCTCTCTCTCTCTCTCTCTCTCTCTCTCTCTGTGTGTGTGTGTGTGTGTATACATGAGAGAGATAGAGAGAGAGGTTCCCTTCTTTTGGCTTTGCTGGTGTGAGATTACTTATTTCCTGTGCTTTCACATAATGTGGGAAATTACCAATATGGAGTCAAGTAAAAATATAAGGGTATTTATTAGGGAAAAGCCTTACTTACAGAGCCACCTAGCCAGCCTGCAGGACAGGAGTAAGTACAGCAAGCCAATGATGAAACGGAAGAAGGGAAGTCCACGTGCATGCCCCTCACTCTTAAACCTTCCCTACATCACCCTGACCACACCCTCGAAGGCATTGTCAGGCACACCTGTAGCCAGCTCCTAGCACCGCTGTGTTTAAACTACTTAGGTTCAAGTTTTCCTACTAGCACTTCTGTAGTTCTGGATTTACAGATAGATATTTTATAAATTTGACGTTAACACGGAATATTTTATTTTCTCCATCCATTGTGATTGAAGTTTTGTTGGGTATAAGAGTCTGTGCTGGGACCTGTAGTCTCTTAAGTTCTACAGCATATCTGTCTTTTAGAGTCTCCATTGAAAAGTGAAGTATAATCTAATGGGTCTGCCATCATAGGTTTCTTGGACTTTTTCCTTTGCAGATTTTAATATTCTTTCTCTGTTCTGTATGTTTAATGTTGTGATTATTTTGAGATAAAGGAGTATGCTTTTCTGGCTCAAGCCATTTGGTGTTCTGTATGCTTTTTTTTTTACATATATAGTCATCTCCACTAGGTTGGAAAGATTTTTGTTTTTTGATTTCCTTGAAAATATTTTTGGGTCTTGGAGATGGGACTCTTCCCCTTTTTCTATTCCTATAATTCTTAAATTTGATCTTCTCATAGTGTCACACATTTTCTGGATTTTGTGCCAGGAATATCTTAGATTTAACATTTTCTTTGACTGATGTATCCACTTCTATAGTATCTTCAATAGCAGTGATTCTCTCTTCCATCTCCTGTATTCTGTTGTTGAAGCTTGCCTCTGTAGTTCCTGTTCACATTCACGGATTTTTCATTTTCAGAATTTTCTCTATTTCTTTTTTTCCTAGACTTTTTTATTTAAATAAGAAACAATATTACTTTACATATCAATTCCAGTTCCCTTCCATCCTCTGATGACACCCACCAAGTCCCCATCCCATCCTCCTTCTCCTACCCAGGGAGGGTGAGACCTTCCATGGGTGATCATCAAAGTCTGTCACATCAGTTAGGATAAGGCATAGGCCCTTCCCCATGTTTCTAGGCTGAGAGAGTATCCCTCTATGGGGAATGGGCTCCCAAAGTCCATTTGTACGCTAGGGATACTGTTCCACTACCAGAGGCCCCATAGACTCCCCAGGCCTCCTAACTGACACCCACATTCAAGGGGCCTGGTTTGGTCCTATGCTGGTTTCCCAGCTGTCAGTCTGGGGACCATGAGCTCACACTTGTTCACGTCATCTGTTTCTCTGGCTTTCCTCATCCTGGTCTTGACCCCATTGCTCAACACCCCTCCCTCTGTATGATGGGATGCTAGGAGTTCAGCTTAGTGTTTAACTGTGGATCTCTTCTTATGCTTCCATCAGCTACTGGATGAAGGCTCCAGGATGGCATATAAAGTACTCATCAATCTCTTAGGGGAAGGGCATTTAATTAGACTCTCCACTATTGATTAGATTCTGAGTTGGGGCCGTCCTTGTGGATCACTGAACATTTCCCTAGTGCTAGATATCTCTTTAAACCTATAATGGCTCCCTCTATTAAGGTATCTCTTTTCTTGCTCTCCTCTATTCTTCCTGTGACTCAGTCTTTCTTTTCCTTCATGTCCTCCTCTCCCTCTTCTTTTTCCCTTCTCTATCTCCTAACTCCCTCTCCCCTCCCACCATGCTCCCAATTTGCTTACGAGCTCTTGTCCCTTTCCCCTTCTCCAGGGACCCTGCATGTCTCTCTTAGGGTCCTGATTGTTTCCTAGCTTTACTGGTGGTGTGGATTGTAGACTGTCAATCCTTTGCTCTATATCTAATATCCATACATGAGTAAGTACATACCATGTTTGTATTTTTGTGAGCGAGTTACCTCACTCAGGTTGGTTTCTTCTAGTTCTACCCATTTGCCTGTGAATTTCAAGATTTTATCTTTTTTTTCAGCTGAGTACTGCTTCATTGTGTAAATGTACCACATTTTCTTTATCCATTCTTCAGTTGAGGGGCATCTAGGTTGCTTCCAGATTCTGGGTATTAAAAATAATGCTTCTATGAACATAGCTGGAATTTCCTTCATTTCTATTTTCAGGTCTTGAACAGTTTGATTTGTTTCCTTCAATTTTTTGTTTTTTCTTGACATTCAGTAAGGGATTTACTATTTTTCTCCTATTGTTTCTTTCTGTTTTCCCTGCTTTCTTTATTTATTCATTTCCTTCAATTGTTTATTTATGTTTTCCTGTATTTCTTTAAGGGAATTATTCATTTCCTCTTTAGGGACCTCTGTCTTCTCCATATAGTTGCTTTTAAAACTCTCTCCTTCTCTCTCTCTCTCTCTCTCTCTCTCTCTCTCTCTCTCTCTCTCTCTCTCTCGCTCTCTCCCCCTCTCTTTTTCTCTCTGTATGTTTGTGTATGTGTGTGTGCTGGTGTGCTTCGGCTCTGCTGGAATATTCAGGGCGTACTGTGGCAGGATAACTGAGCCTTGGTGGTAACCTACTACTCTGGCTACTGTTGATTATACTTTTACACCAATATTTAACCATCTGGGTTTGGCATGATTATAGATCTAAGTGCTGATTTCTGACTTTGCCTTTGGTAGATGGGTCTTTTGTTCTTTGGCTTCTGTTTCCTCTCTGAATTTTGAGAGTGTATAGGTCATATTTTGCCTCTTTTACTGACCTGCTTGGCTGGTGTCATCCTGGGTACTACATGCTTGTGATAGAAGCTGGGAAAATGTCAGGCCAGGAGGTATGGTCTGTTGGATCCACAGAGGAGTGGACAAAGGGGAAAGACAGGCTACATCTAGTGTTCTGTTGGTGTGAGGGGGTACCCTAAGATCAGGTCTGGAGGAACACAGAGAGTGGAAAATGTTCAAGGGCAGCTTGAGTGTTCTTCTGGCAAGTATCACCCATGGTTGAGCAATGGGTATCCACCCAAGTTGGGGATTGGGACACAGCAATGAAAGGGCAAAGAGTAGCCAAGGGTTATATATAGCCTGTAGGAGCTACTGGAATCAGGGGAATAGGGGAGAGGAGGCTGCAACTAATGTCAGCGTTAGGGGCCACATTGAGAATTGGGTCTCAGGAAACAGAAAAAAAATGGGATCCTAAAAGAGACATACTTGATCCCCTGGAGAAGGGGAAAGGGACAAGATATCCTGAGCAAATTGAGAGCATGTAGGGAGGGGAGAGGGAGCTAGAAGAAAGAGAAGGGGAGAAGAAGAGGGTAGAGGAGGACATGAGAGAGCATGAAGATATAGTCAGGGGAAGAATAGAGGAGAGCAAGATAGGAGATACTATAATAGAGGGAGCCATTACAGGTTTAAAGAGAATTCTGGCACTAGGGAAATGTCCAGAGATATACAAGGATGACCCCAACTAACAATCTAAGCAATATTTGAGAGGCTACCTTAAATGCCCTTCTCTGATAATGAGATTGATGAGTGTCATCCTAGAGCCTTCATCCAGTAGCTGATGGAAGCAGAAGCAGACACCCACAGCTAACACTGAGCTGAAGTTCTGGAATCCAGTTTCAGAGAGGGAGGAATGGTGAGCAAAGGGGTCAGGACCAGACTGAGGAAACCCACAGAAACAGCTGACCTGAAGTAGGGGTTGCTCATGGACTCCAGACTAATAGCTGGGTAATCAACATAGGACTGATCCAGAACCCCTGAAGAAGTATGTCAATTTGGAGGTCTGGGCAAACTATGGGGCCTCTCTGGTAGTGGATCAGTATTTATCCCTAGTACACAAATGGACTTTGGGAGCCCACTACACATAGAGGGATACTCTCTCAGCCTAGACACGGGGGGTGGGGGGGAAGGGGAAGGGACTAGTCCCTTTTCCAAATGATATGACAGACTTTGAAGATCCCCCATGAAAGGCCTCACACCCTGGGGAGCAAAAAGGGGTTGGGATAGGAGGTGGGGGCAGGGGAGGAGGGGAGGTAGAGGGAATTGGACTTGACATGTAAAAGCAGCTTGTTTCTAATTTAAAATTGTTCTAATTGCAATTATAAAAATAAAAAAAGAAAGTGGGAAAGATTCTTTAGCAGCCTACCTGGTCTTCTCAAAGTGTATGTATGTATTAAAGTAGCAACTGTGAATACTATTGTACTGCTTTAAATGCAGAACACTAACATCTTTCTTACTGATGTGTTTAGCAATAAGTACATAACAAAGAGCTTAAAGTAATGTTCATTTTTTCCAAATACTTATTATTTATGTGTGTGTGTGTGTGTGTGTGTGTGTGTGTGTGTGTGTGTGTTGGTGTGAACATAGTCATCTGTATATTAGTACCAATAGAGAACAGAAGACAGCTGTTAACTCCTGGATTTCAGTTAAATGTGGTTATGATCTGGCCCACTTGAGTTCTGGCAACCAAATTTGGTCCCTCTAGAAAAGCTGTAGATTCTTTTAATTGCTGGACTCTCCTTGCAGTGCCAACAACTATTTCTTAGCTTGAATTCTGTAGCAAAGAGGCATGACTATGGAATACTGCATCCTCTGCTCCAGGTTGTCACTAAGCAGGGAACTGGATGCTGGATAGAATCTATGGGGACATATCTAGCTTCTAGCTCACTTTTGTTGGTAGCATAGTTTAGTGGCTCATGATGTTAGTGTTGAGGCCCATTTCAATGTTGACTATCAGAGGGTGAGCAGAGGATTTTTCTCAGGTCATAAAAGGTTCCCCTTGGTCATCAAGTCAATGATGAATTGTATCTTTCTGATGTTTTGAATATCTTGACTTTCCCCATCTCTGAGAACTAGATTATGACATAAGGAATATGATTAGGAAGGATACTTTACCCTAAGATCAATTGATTTTCTGCCTTAGGTATATATTTTAAAATTTCACAGCCATGTCTAATTTGACCAAAGATGGAATGATGGCAGTTTCTGCCCATGGCAGAAATATTAAGAGCAATCTTGAAAATGTGTTTAGAATTCATGCAAATCCTGATATATGATGGCCTCCCTATTCATATAGGTGAAAGAATTCATGTAAATTTATACATACATACATATTTTCCATAAAGGGAGATGCAAGGTTCATATTTGGTGGCACACTTCTATAATTCCAACATTTGGCAGGCTGATCCAGGAGGACCACAAGTTGGAGAGAAGTCCGAGGTACATGAAGGGATCCACAGTTTATTTTTGGATATAGAAATGCTGTTATCAGAGTGTATACACTGTTTTACAGATAAATTCCATATATGTTTATATATATATATGCATGTATGTATATATAAGCATATACATATATATATGCTTGTATGTATATACATGCTAAACTTCTATGATCTGAAAATTAAAAATCAGAAATGTTCCCAAGTAAAAAATCATAACCAAACTTCTTATTTCATAAAATTAATTAATAAACATTAACCAAATGTTTTAACAGATTAATAAAAAAATTTGAGTGCCAACACAAGACCAAAAGTTTAACTTCCACATTTAATATCATCTGAAGGGCTACCTTTAAAGCATGAGCAAAGCAAAATATTCTACAAAATGATTTTCAGTCTATGCATTGAAAATAAATCTGACACTTAACTTTCATGTTCAGACTTTAGTCTTCTCTGCCAAGATACTTCATTGCCTATATGTATATGCTTCAAAATCAAAATACTCAAACCCCTGAGATAAATCCATTTCAAGTAACTTGTGTGATACCACTCCATCTATGCTCATATATGTGTGATCTTTTTCTAATGGCCACCTTCTATTCAACAGTTTTGGAACTTTTGTGACACGGGAATTATTAGTGAATAAAAACACAAGTTTTAGAAACCCATATAGAAGTTTACACTTCTAGAAATAAGAAAATCTCTGCAATGATATTTACTTCTTAAGATGTTTTTATCAAGATTGCTTCTAAGAGACAGATCATATTGGCAGCAGTGTAGAAAGCTTATATTGAGGCATACAAATACACTTAAAAATTTTCCAGTTACTTTAAGCAGTTAAAATCCCATTTTAATGCATGCTCAATTGAAAATTAAAAGTTCAAATATTGATTTGCATAGGAAATTAGCAATTAAGTACCCATAAAATTAACTTGCACCTGCCAATTGATGTACCAATTAAGTTTGCAGATACCTTAAAAGAAACTTATTGCATTGAAAGTTTCTCACATAATTTGACAAAAAAAATCTGTTGTAGAAATTGGAATGTACATCATCCTTTGGAAAGACACATTTGGTCCACAAGAAAGAACTTTGGAGACATCAACTATAAGAAACACATTAGAGCAAGGACTCAGCCACTCTTTTGAAAGTCTTCACCAGGTTAATGTAGAGGTGATATTTATGAGCATCTTGATCACAATAGATGGAAGCAAGAGTAAAATGAACATAGATTTTTTGACTAGAAAGCTGGAGACCTCCACTGTAGGCTTTGGTCAAAGGTCCTCAATAGCCTTGTCACTGTATTTGGTAGCAATATGTCTTGCAAAAAGATACGCCAGCCTGGCATTGTGGTGCACACCTTTAATCTCAGCACTCTGGAGGCAGAGGCAGGTGGATTTTGGTGAGTTCGAGGTCTGGTCTACAGAGCAAGTTCCAGGACAGGCTCCAAAGCTACACAGAGAAATCTTCTCTCAAAAAACCACAAAAAGATATGCTAAAGTCCTAGCCTTTGGCACACATGAATGTGACTTTATTTGGTAATTGGCTCTTCGAAGATATAACCAACTGAGAGCATGCTTACTGAGGTGAACCCTATCAATTAGTGAGAGCTTCAATCACAGAAACACACAAAAAGGAAACACAATTCTATGTGGACATAGGCAAAACTTTTCTTCCTTTGTATTTCTTTTAATTCCTATATATTTTACATAAGGGGTGAATATTTGAAGGTATGTGTACATGAGAGTATGTAGGTACTCACATGTACACTGGCATATAGAGACCCATCCACATTTAACAGTTTTGTCTTTCCCTAGCCTGTGTATTGAGACAGGCTCCCTCACTATCTGCAGCTTTCCTCTTCAACTAGAATGGCAGGCCAACTTGCCCCAATACTCCCTGTCTCCACCTCTCCAAAACTAAGGCTACAGGTGGTCACCATGTCTGCCCAGAATTTGTGTGGGTTCCATGTACATGAAATTAGGCCCTCACAACCACTCTTGCTGCTGAGCCATTTCCTCAGCCAGAATCAAAAGTTCTTAGGGTAAAACTACAACCAAGTGAGCTGGCTAATGTCATGTCAAGTTGACACAAGCTAGTATTATCTAAAAGGAGAGACCTCATTTAAGAAAACGACTCCGACTCCATTAGATCCAGATATAAGGTGTTTTTCTTACTGATTCCTGGGGGAGGGCTCAGCCCTTTGTGGATGGGGCCACCCTTGGGCTGGTGGTCCTGGGTTCTGTTGGAAAGCAGGCTGAACAATCTAGGGGAAGCAAGCCAGTAAAACAGCACCCCTCCTTGACCTCAGCAGCAGTTCCTTCTTCCAGGATCCTGCCCTGTTTGAGTTTCTGTTCTGAACTCTTAAGAGATCAACAGTGATGCAGAAGTAGAAGCTGAATAAAACCTTTCCTATCCAACTTACTTGTTTGTTGTGGTGTTTCATCACAGCAATAGAAACCCTAACAAAGAAAGCATGGAATAGCAGAAGCTGTTAGTAGCGACCAAAAGCTTGGAAGAGGCAAGGGAGAACACTGCTCTTCCATCTTTAGATAAGTCATGGAGCTACTGACACCTCATTTTATCCTTCAAGTCTCCAGACCTGAGAACATGTGTCTGTGCCATTTGAAGACAAAGGTCTGTAATGAATTGTGATAGCAAACCTTAGGAACAAGTACACAGAGGAGCCATCCTGTCTCCTCTAGATGCCTCACAGTTAGATGTATAAAGTTGTTTGAAATACACTTTTATCTTCATTCATCTGTGGCCCCATTTCCCTCACACATTCATTAACCACATGTTTAATGTTTTTATTTATATGAGAATGGGCCAGGAGTGAGTCTGTTAGAATAGACAGGAGATAAGGATATCACGGAGGAACTTAAGTATTTTATCTAACATTTTTATTAAATTCAACATGCTTTGAGATTTTATTTAATGAAGTTACTGATGCCCAATCTCCTTTATTTTTTTGTGTGTGTACATTATGAAGATTTAAATTCCCGGCTTTTATGTGAAAGTTTCTAGAGTTCATACAACATGGTCTTGGTATTAAAGCTTTCAGAATAGCATTCTTTGTTTACATGCATTTGCTGTCATAGCTGATAAATGTTAGTGCTCCTATATTTTAATACCATTCACACATATACACAGAGAATTAGTGTATTTGTGAGGAGGGATTTGTGCATGCTCATTTATGTGTAAGTATACATGCGAACGAATGTGTGTGTATGTGTGTTTGTATCAGCACTTGCATGTGTGAGCATGCTGATGTATGTGTGGAGGTCAGATTTCAATCTCAGATGCTGTTCCTCAGAATCCATATACTTTGTTTTGAATTTGGAGCTCACTGACTATATTAAATTTGGCTGACCTGCGAGCCATATCTGGCCTTCTTTTTCACTTGGATTTTGGGATCAAACCCACATTCTCTTGAATGTGCAGCAACACTTTGTTGGCCTGAGATATCTCTTAAACTCAGATTTAACTTACTTTTTCAAGATTGTCATCACTGACTTCTTTTCTTGCCAGTTTCAACAGGATGATGGGCTGTGAGCAGCAGTATGTCCTCTGGTTCTCTATTACCTAAGAATGGGTGGAAGTCTGCTATAAAACCAATTCCATTTTATTCTAGATATGGAGATTTACAGGTCATATGCATGGGATGAGTTCATCAAAGCCCATGGAAGCCAGAGTCTGTGAGAAGTCAAACAGAAATAAATCTCAGTCAAATCACTCAGAGCTTCCAAAAATGCTCAATAATCTTTTCTGTTGGATCTTCTCAGGTCAGATTCATGAGAATCAAACACTGTAATAAGTATCAATTTATAAACAATTATTTGGTTACTTTCTTGAAAAGGAGAGATGAAAGGATAAGAGATTGTGTCAGATGTAGTTAGGAGATAACCAGTGCCAGTGTGAGGTCATTAATACCTGGACAGGGTTGTACCACTAACTTTTGTCCAGCCTACTGAGGGGTGGGGGGACTTGGGAGTACCAGAAGCCAATACTCACAATGGTTTGTGTTAGTGTATCATCACTAAAGGACATCCAGGTTAGACGCCTAAAGATCTGAGTACACTATCTAAGAGAGAAGGTTGACTTTCCACCACTCTCTATCTTGGCTCATCCTTCATGGCATGGCAATTAGCAGTTGTCATCCAGGCATTAACTGAACTGTGTTTCTATGTGCTCTTACTTCATGTGTCACAGAGGTCTGTATCAGATCAATGTAAGGGATGCTTCTGGGACAGTTATGAATTTTTTATTATTTTGTTTGTTCTTTTGCCAAAACGATGCTGTTTTAGTGACTTTAGGTATTAAGCAAAATCACTATCTTGTGATATATAAATTTGTTGATATTTTGCAAAAGTCTGTTTCAATTAGTATGAGGCTTAAATATTATATCAACTTTATACTCAGATTACAAAGTTTTTATTAAAAACCTCATTGACCTTGCAATGAATTTCTGAGTTAATATGTGCACCCAATCTCCCTCCAGAAACATTATGATCTGTTTATATCTTTATTGTGACTAAATTTGCAGATTTGGTGGCTATTTCTTCATTTGTTTTCATGGAGAATTTCAACTGTCACTAACTTCCTCTGAACTTAGATTTAGTTCACATTATTATTTCCTCTGAAACTCTTTGTCTTACCATATTTTAACTGGTTATTGCTACGTAGTAGTAAACCTCAAACTTGTACATATCTTATGTGCAGAACCTTCCACAATCTCACAAGGCACTTCCTTTATATGAAATATATGAAAAACCAAAGGAATATTAGAAGCCACCTGGGATGTATAGAGATTGGGACAACTGTTTAAGCAAGGAGAGCTGCTTAAACAATGTGTAAGTAAACTACAGCAGGTGAAGCTGAAAGCAGAGGACAGTTCCGTGGCCATGGCAGACATGCATCCACATCCTTACAGACAGAGCTTCATAGCAGAAGAAAGATATGGAAATTCTTTTGAGGATATCAACATCTTTCTTTTATTGTGTGTGAAAGAGAATGTGTCATGGCCTTCAGGGGGAGGCCAGAGGACAGATTCAGGACGAGTCTGTCTCCTTCCACTCTGTGAGTCCTTGGGATTTACCTAAGCTAAATTGTTACCTTTCCTTACTGAGACCTTTCCCTGGTCCTTAATTCTTAATTTTTCAGAAATTATTTGTGTGTAGTTTTCTCAATAATGAGTAAGTGAACACTTTTCTCATATATCTGAGAATGAAGTCTTGGATATACTGTAGTCTCATTGCAGAGTTGGCAATCAGTATTGGCTAATGCTTCTCCAGATTTGTATAATTTGCAAAGCTCAAACATAACAGACTTTGCACTGGCTTGCTGCATACTACCATGCAATTTCCAGTCAATTTTTTCAAAGGTAAGCCTGAAAATATCATTCCCTAATTGTAAACCTCTTTACTCTTCATTACCATCAAGAGAAACGTGGGCTTTTATGATGGTATAAAATGAAGTTTAAATGATCCTGACGATCTCATCTCTACTATCACACTCTCTTCTCTATATGTCAACTTCACATTTGCAGAGGAAACTATACGTGCTGATACCTTTACATTTTCCACTGGCTCATTTGTCTGTCTAATATTCTCCTCTCAACCTCACTTAAACCTCTGTCCATAAAAAAAAACAAGTGGAACATTATTTCCTTGAAGCAATTTTTTATATCACTAGGAAAGTCTATTCTTGTAGCTTTTTTTAATGTCCAGACAACATTTTTCATTGTGTTATCAACTTTTTATGTAACTTTCTGTTGCATGATTGTGTGATTTCATGAGAAGCATTTTCTCATACCTCATATCATCCCACAGATTCTTCCAAAGAATTAATAAATGAATGGTGCTGCTGGACTTGATGTGTATGAGGCTATGACCTGTGTTCTCATTTCATTTTACCACAGTGATATGAAAAGAACTGGAAGGGGCTTATTATATATAGAACAGATAGCTGCTGTTTTCTTGAGACTTAAATATAAGAGAGGAAACAAATGACATTGTATCATGATTTCTTAACAGCCAAAATCTTTTGGTTTAGAGGGAGATAATATTAACTCAAAGTAAAAATCCCTGGTGAATTTTCAGTGCCAAAATTACTCAAAAACTACAATGAGTATCAATCCTCAAGCATTTGTAATTATGATTTGAGAGCTTCATCATGTACACAATGTGTTTGATCCCATCTGAGCTCTACTATCCATCTCCATTTTCCCAGAAAGCACCACTTCTACTCCACTTCCCTGTACTTTTTTTTAACCCACTGAGACTATTTAGTGCAATAATCTACTCAGCCTAGTACAGGACAGACTGGAACTCTTTCAAAATCCTTGTATTTGTCTAACTAAATGTGACACAGCTCCAAGTGTTCTCTGCCCGCTATGAGCTGCTAGGTGCTTCCTTCCTGATGTTGCCTTATTAGGAATCTCCTTCCACAGTGTTGTTACTCTGTGTCTTACTTTGTGTTACAGTGGCTGCATAGAGGGTGTGTGGTTCTTGCAACAATGTGGATCAGATACATCATTTTCTTACCTCTTGTAACAAGTCCAGTAAGTCAGTTTGCCTTGTATGTACTGTATGAAAGCATAATTATCCTAGAGCCTTCATCCAGTAGCTGGTCGAAGCAGAAGCAGGCACCCACAGCTGAACACTGAGCCATACTCCCAGAATCCAGTTGTAGAGAGGGAGGAGGGATGAGCAAAGGGACCAAGACCATGTGGGAGAAACCCACAGAAACAGTTGTCCTGACCTGGTGAGAGCACAGAGAGCCAAGTTGTAAAGCTGGGGAACCAGCATCGGACGGAACCAAGCCCTCTGAATGTGTGTGCCAGCTAGGAGGCCAAGACAGTCTATGGGACCTCTAACAGTAGAGCCAGTTTTTATCCCTAGCGCACAAATGAACTTTGGAAGATCATTCCCTATGGAGGGATACTATTGTAGCCAAAATACAAGAAAAAGGGTCTAGACCCTCCTCCAAATGACTTTATGATGCCCCGTGGAAGGCCTCATCATCCTCGGGGAGTGGGTGGGTAATGGATTGAGGGGATTGGTGGAGGGACATGGGAGGATGAGAGGGCAAGGGAATGAGGGATTGATATGTAAAATAAGATTGTTTCTAAAATAAAAAAGAGAAAGAAAAAAGAATTATTAAATTAGTATTATAAATTTCATTTATAAGACAGAGGATCATAAATATTGCTAGATGATTAAATCTTAAATCCTCCTTGCTCTACAACTAGATTTTAAAAACAGACATGACCATGTATTACCAAAGGAAAAATATCTTTAAAATTTTGTTTCCATTCCACTATTTATCCCTAGTGGACAAACCCACTCCCCATGGAGGGCTACCCTCTCAGTCTAGATACACGGAGTAGGGCCTAAGCCCTGCCCCAAATGGTGTGACAGACTTTGATGATCCCCCATGGAAGGTGTCACCCTCCCTGTGGAGTGGCTGGAGGATGGGATGGGAGCCTTTGTGGGGCATGGGAGGATGGGAGGGAGAGGGAACTGGGATTGACATGTAAAATAAGATTGTTTCTAATTTAAATAAAAATTTATAAAAAATATTTTTGTTTCTACTTTGAACTCCCCATGACATCTCATCTAATTAGTATTCCCATGCATTGGCTAAAGTGTTTAAATTGGGTTAAATTATATTTTTCAAGAAAGACAAGATTCTTTTTTTAACTATGAATGGCACTTTATTCACTCATTTTCTTTACAACTGAGACTCTGGCAATTCAAAATTAGCATCCTTACCCATGAGTTTCCTATATACACCAGGAAAGTTTTCGATCTTGTGCTCCACATTGTTCTCCTGTGCTTTGTCTAAAATGAAACTTTATGCACTGGCTGCCACCCAGTTTCACATGGATCCTCTTACCCATAATCTAATTTGGGAAGCCAAGTCCTCAAGGATGGCATTGTGCACTGCAGTGAGGGTTCAGCTTCTGGGACTCTTTTGTCAACATAATCAACACAACAATATAAAGAAAATGCATGGAAAAATTCACATCTCTTCATATTCTTCAAGAGCTGACACACAGACTTCAACCCTGAAATATTTTCTCAATTTACTGCATCATTTTTGAGACTATGGACACCTAATTGAGTTTCTGCTTTTATTTCCAGGTTCTTTTTGATACTATGTTATATACTAGCTAAAATGGACATTAGTATTAGTCAGTATACCACATGGGACTCACAGAGAAACTTTTCTACAGCAGAGTCTAAAAATTGTTTCTGGGAAATACTCATCTGAGTAGTTTCAGCAAATAAGGATAAGAACACACACACACACACACACAAACACAAACACATGCACACACACATGCAACACGTGCATACAAATACACAAATGCTAGTAACCTTGAAAAGAAGAAAACTGCTATGGAATCAGTGATACTTGCTTAAAATTAAGGAAGGATGTTTGCACAAGTCTAATCCTATTCCTATTGAAAGATACCAAAACACTAAAGATCTAAAATCCAAGATGTGTGTAAAACACTCAAGATAAATGGCAGATCTCTGAAACAGGAGTCAATCCTACTGAGAAGTCCTTGAGCACCTATGAGAGGGAAATATATAATATGAAGCTATCTTCTTTTCAACTTAACTGTCTAAAAGGCACCAGACTTCTTCAGGGCAATTTTTGCGCTACTTACAATTCAAGCAGATTTTTCATACTCTCTAGACAGATAAATCAGCTTTCTCTAGTAGCCCCTACATGGGCTCTTATTTAATGAAGAAATACAGCATACTTTCTCTTTGAGAGTTATTGTTATTTCAGGTTGATTCCCAAGTATAATTCTTCTGGTACTTTACACATGCTAAAGCCAATTTTCTACCATCATAAGAAAAAGGTCATTAATTCAGAATGTAAAGTAGATTTGAACACTAGTTCCCTTATTAATGGACAATTACATTTAGCTGCCTAGAATAAAGCAAATATCATTAGAGTATTAGCAAGTCTCACTCAAATGATTGTGACAGTCTATTGTATGAACTTACTGTAATGGTTAAATGGAAAATACATGTAAAGTTTCATGCCTAATGAATGTAGATTCCCCATTATTGTTGCAATTCTAGAGAAAGCTTTGTTAATCACTTGGAACTTGGAGCAGGAATGCAATTCCTGTAGAAGTGTTCTCTAGAGGTGGAGATGAGAAGGAAAAGGCCAAGTTCTTCCCTTATGTGCCTGAGAGGCACTTAGGTAGCTTTCACCTAGGGCCCAGTAATCACTTGTGACTCTTGCTTTACTCTGACATGAATTTGGAAGCTCCCACTCTTGGTTTTAAAGTGGGTGTGAAGTACAGAGATGAATGGTTCTTTTCATACTGAATGGCTTTAAAGATATCTTTGCACAGGATAAACTTATCAGGAGTGGCAAGTGATAAATGAGGGTTATAAAAATTTAGGAATCTTTTACTTACCCTAATTGATGGCTCAAGCAAAAGGATTCATAACTTTTTTTGTTAGTTGCTCTTTACCTTCTTCAATGCCTGAAGTCTTAAAACAGCAAAGAGGCAAGGGATTTTTGTAAAGTTAATTAATGTTAATTGTATCATGAATTACGTTAAGGGGCCTGTTGAGTGATGGATCCAGGGAAGAAGGTCGATACCATTTACTGTTCAATAGGGGATAATGCTGGTCGTTGGCACCATTTTCAAGTCATTAGGGCTGAGCTGAAGCTTGTTGGGGCAGTTCTAAAGATCAGTTACTTGCAGCAATTAAAACAATTGAAAATGACCTGGTATTACATTATGCATGATGTAACGCTGTGCCCAGTAGGAACAAACCTTCCTTCCATTAGTGATTTTCAATTTCATACCAAGCCCTGCAATTTATTTTTCTTAGTTACCTTACTATGACTGTCTGTGGACTTCTAGTGAGATATTATTAATATTTATCCTATTATCTCATACAATATTTCATGCATAAAGCACTTTGCAATCTTAACTAATTAATCTTAATATCCTGCCTAAAAGGATGCTGTATCATTTTAAAGTCAGGAACATGGAACACTAAGTTAGGAAGTTGAAAATTGCCCATCAACAAAATGACATGATGAATCCCAGAGACTAAGTATTGTGATATTTTTGTTTGTTTGTTTCTAATTGTTATATTTTCTAATTGCTACCCCTCTGGAAGATAAAATTAATCCAGCATTGGTCCCCAAATCATACTCTAAATAATGCCAACTAAAAAATGTATTAAATTGAATTTCATACAATGTATTCTTGTATTTTCTTTCTTTAGAAAGAAACGTTAAAAAATCATCAATAGTAAGGAGACTAGAGAGAAATATAGTGATTTTTTTCATGTTAAGATCACTGCTTACTTAAAAAACTAGTATATTAAATTTTACATTCAATATCCATGATATGAATACAGTTTTCAAAAGAAATGAGTGTATCAGAATACAAAAATTGTATGTGAAATACCAAACATCAGACACTTGGCTATGTAATTGACCTGTACTACTAGTCTCTTGGATTTAATGTTATCTCCAAATTAGTGATAAGGTAACCAAAAGTCAGAGTTTCACAAACATAATGAATGAGGAAGATTTCCTTAGATGTTGGTTTTAATGCTAATGCTGTCTTTCAAGTTAACTTTATTCCTAGGATGCAGAAGTATTTCAATATATAAGCCAAGAAATGCAATACATCATATAAATACACCTAGATACAAAAGTCACATGGACATCACTTTTGATATTCCATGATAAAAGTCCTAGAGAGAATAGGGTTGAAGGGATCATACTTCATAATAAAGGTTGTATGTGGCAAACTGACTGCCAATGTTATGATAAACAGAGAAAGAGTTGAAGCAATATCATGAAAATCAGGAACAAAGCAAGGTTTCCAACTACCAATACAATTCTCTTACTCAATATTATTCTCTGAATTCTGTACATAAAGCTATAGAGAAGAGAAAAATGAAATCAAAAGTCGGTGTCCTTTTTTTTTACCAATATTATACTTTTCATTAGACAGAATAAATATTTTAGCAGAGAACTCCTAGAACTGATCTCTACATTCAGCAGATACAGGATATACACGATTAACATACAAAAATCAGTAGCCTTTCTGTATGCCAATGACAAACATACTGAGAAATAAATCAAAGGAACAAGCCCAATCACAGTAGCCTCAAAATACAAAATGAGTCAGAGTAAAATTACCGAGGTGGTAAAAGACTTCTACATGAAAAATTTTTAATTTTGAAGAAATTGAGGTAATGCTCATACTTTGACTGGAAGAAATGATATTGTGAAAATGATCTTCCTACCAAAAGCAATTTACATATTTACTGAAACTCCAAGCAAAATTCTTATGTATTCTTCACAGAAGTAAAAAAAAATTAGAAAGAAAGAAAACTATCTTAAAAATCCATGAAGAAATAGAGAAGACCCCAAACAGCCAAAAGCACTCTATAGCAAATAGAATATCACTGGGAGAGTTTCCATACCTCATCAAGATTATACTACAGAGCTATAGTAATCAAAATTGCATTGCAGTGGCACAAAAGCAGGAATGTCAATCAACAGAAGATAATATAGAACATAGACTTTAGCCCACATAATTTTAGCTACCAGATTTTAATATTTTTCTTTTGCTGAAAGTACATTTTTTTCATACAATATATCCTGGTTATAATTTGCCCTCCCTCAAGTCCTCCAGAAGTGTCTCATCTCCCCTCTCATCCAAATCCACACCCTTTTGCTTATTAGAAAACAAACAAGTGCCAAAAGAGCAATGGTAAAATGCAAGAAGATAAGCAAAAACAGGCATACTGGAATAGAACAAAACAGGAGAAGAAGAGGCAAAGCAAAATCACAAGAAGAACATATAAACACTGAAATGCTTATTACCACACAAAGGAATCTCCTAAAAACACAAAACCAGAAGTCATGATATGTACCCAAAGGACTTGTAAGGGAAAGAAAAGAAAGGAAGGAATGAAAGAAGGAAGTGAGGCAGGGAGGAAGGAAGGAATAGAGAGACAGAGAGAGAGGGAGGGAGGGAGGGAGGGAGGAAGGAAGGAAGGAAGGAAGGAAGGAAGGAAGGAAGGAAGGAAGGAAGGAAGAAAGAAAGATGTTGCTGGTATTTTTCTTGTCATGCCAGGTCCTACCATTCCATCCCTAAATGAACACACAGGGCTTGGCCTTCTTATTGGCTAGTTCTCTCTTAATCATTAACCCATTTCTATTAATCTATGTATTTCCACATGGTCTTACCTTACTGGAGAACTCCTGGTGCGTCCTATTCTCTCTGTCCCTCCATGATGTTCCCCTCTGCCTACCTTTCCCAGAATTCTCCTCATCTCCTAGATCTGTCTATCTTCCTGTTACTACTGGCTATTGACTAAACGGTGTTTTATTCATCAACCAGAAAGAGAAAAGGAAGGCAATAAAAGAAAGAAAAGGAAAAGGGGCCGTACACAGCATTATCAGCCAAATCCTCTAAATATGCCATTGAATTTGTTCCCTGTTGGCTATATGTGCCCTATCCTTCAGAGTAGTTTGTTTCTCCTGTGAGAGTCCCTTGAAGAAAACTAAAATTCATTTGTCAGGGGTTATCAACTGGGAATATTTTCTGGGTTAGGGATTGGGTCCACTTCTCTTAACACTGGAACTTCACTTTGCACAGACACATGCAAGCCCTGTGCCTGCTGTCACAGTTTCCATGAGTCCAAATATTCGTTGGTCCTGCTGAGTTTGGAGGTCTTGATTGCTCAAAGTTCTGCATCCTCCCCTCACACTCTTTCTGCATCCTCTTCTGCAGACTTCCTTTATCTCTGATGAGAGGGATTTGATGGAAACAACCCTTTCAGGGATGAGTTTTAAAGTTTCTCTACATATTGTCTGGTTGTGGGTCTCTATTCTTCTCAACTGCTGCAAAAGGAAGATTCTCTGAGCAATACACTAATCTATGAATTAGCAGATTGTTGTTAGGATACGTTTTATGGCTATGTTCCTTTAGCAGAACTATAGAATTGCTTTATTGATAGGTCCCTGGCCTATCATAATTCAGGTTCTTCACTACATGAGCAGAGTTGGTTATGGGTTTCATCTCACAGAATGGGCCTTAAAGCTAAACCTATGTCGGTTGGTTACTCCTATGAGCTGTGTGCCACTAATGCACTAGCACATCTTACAGGCAGGTCATCAATATATATCAAAAAGCTTGCATCTGTGTTGGTGTTACCTTTCACCTTTGGTATTATGCAGAGAACACAGACTACAAATAATGTACACTTTAGGAAAGACAACATCTTCTACGAATAGTTATGGGAAACACTCAACTGAGTGAAGAAGCAACATGGAATTAGATAAATGCTCTATCAACTATACATCCAACAGAAGATTATTATCTAGAATACAGAAAGAACATAAAAGATAACAAATATAGGAAACAAGTCAATTAAAAATGGACTGCAGATATGAACAGATAATTCTCAAAATAATTGCTATCAAATGGTTTGAAAGTGTTCAAGATCCTTGGGATCAGCAAAATGACAGATAAAACTAGTTTGAGATTTAATCTCACCTCAGTCATAATGGCTATCAGCAAGTTTATATTTTTTCCTGCATTAAGGTTTTGTAATAATAATGATATTTGCTATATCAGTAGTGGACTCCTGTATTTGATGCACTTGGGAAGCTGAGACAGGAGGATTGCTGCAATCACAAGTCAAGCCTCCATCCTAGAGTGAGTTCACTGCAACACTGGAATACAAATACAACCTTGACTCAAGGTGAGTGAAAGTGAAAGGAAGTATTTGTGAAGGAGCTCGGAGTGACTGTTATTTGACTCACTCTTTAGATTCTTCTAAACAGTATTTAATGAGCCTGGAATTTATAATATTGACATTTATAATTTATATTTATAAATAATTATTTATAAATGGCTTAGTGTGCCATTTCACTGTAGATCCTGGTGAGGCCAAAGCTGGGTGACACTTTCTTACAGATGGTGCTGGTTATGCTTCATATCTGAATCACACAAAACAGATGTTAGTTAACACCTTTCAAAAGTCAAGCCAAGTACAGGAGGAAAGAAACAGATGAAGAAATTTGTTTTACCTTCAAAATTTGTCCTTTCAAGTTATTCTCATAGTCTTTATACTTCTTTTTCTGTATTTAAATTTCATTAATACTTTGAATTAAACTGATAACATTGCATTCTGTATAGAATGGATTATATTTAATACCTTACAATATGGGAAATATTCAATTAAATACTTAAATTTTTATTTAAATAATTTAGTTCTTTTAAAGATCTACTGCTTTGAAGAGAAAAGCAAATAATTTTTTAAAATACATATCACAGAGTACCATCGAAATCACTTAAAATAAACTCAGAAAACTCAGACTGGGTTTGGAACCGCCTATTTGTTCCTACAGCAATACCTTGTAAGGCACAAACAGTTCTGTATTAGATTATTTGTCAATGTTATTTTATGAAGAAATTTAATAAAAATTTACTCTGCAATCCATTGAGCACTTCCTAACTTAATTCTCATATTCTGCATTTCCTGAGATTTACAATTAAAATTGTGATGAGCCAGACATACAAACTATCCTTTGTGACAGACAACTCATTAGCATTTTAGAAGAAATTGCCTTTACCTTTTACTTCCAAAATAAATATTTTACTGAAAATTAATACCACTCATATATAAGACCCTATATATGATATATTTTAAGACAGTATTTTCAACCTAATTTGTTTCTGATGCCCACCACAAAAACAAGATATTTCAATTTGCTATTTATGCCCATGCCAGATCCTGTTAATAAAAAATAATGGCCTTGACATTTGCTGTTTTCCAAGCGTGATCAAATAAGACATGGTCTCCAGACCAGAGTCAACATTCATTCTGATTAAGAAATGTCTAATTTTCCTTAGATTATTGTCGCTAGACACAAATATTACTTCCTATATCTTTAAGACTACATCATTGTACTAAGTGGTATGATTTTATGTCATCATTTTTGAACCCATGTTTAATTTCTACAAAGACAACTGCACATACAAGAGATCAAGTTACCAAACATTATTGCTATTTTGTGCAAATATTATGTGATTTTATCGATAGAATAAAAGCACAGAGCCACAGATGAAGGATTGATCATTATTATTTATTTTGAAGATTAATATACATTTACATGCTTAGAAAAAACTGTCAACATTTTAAAATAAGCTAATCCTTATTCAACATCTGTACAATAATGATTCCTTTTGGCTCAATTTTTTGTTTACTCTTAGGTCTTGTGAGAACTCATTGGTAACTAAGCAAGGGACAGTTAATGTAACTTTGTAAATTATTGCACATGTGTAATAATGGAAATACCAAATTTATGAATCACTCTTTTACTCCTTACACCATTCTTTCAATATTTACTCGTCCCTTTCTACAGTCTGAAACCAAGGGAGCTAATAGAAAGGCAGTGTTATAAATGGAGAAGTTTGAGAAAAGGAGACCATTTGTTTGCACATCAACAACACCTTAAGTTACATTTGAGCGGTGTCTTGAATAGTTGTAGACTTGTATGGAGACAGTTTTGAAGCGTCACTAGAATAAATCTGTGTTGGATATCCAAAAGACTGCTTCTTGCTTGGATTTCATGTGTTAGAAAATTAAATTCTTCCAAAGCCCACATCCAAATTTTGATTGGATATAATGCAAGCCAATAAAGTTTTGAAGGAAAAAATATGAGAAAAAACACTCATACCTATTGCAAGTTGAATAAATGAGTTATGGTGCTGTGAAAACATTTAACTGGAATTACCCAGAGGTCACTTATGTAACTGAAATTCTAGTCTATAGAAGTATAGATTTGCAGATTGCAGTTAAAAATAAATTTAAAAGAAATCTTAGGTGTCATTGAAATATTCTTGTCCAGAGTAGAAAAGTAGTGGGTTAAAAGTAACAGAAGGTAAATGCTAATTCTTATCACATATGGGCCAGTATGAAGATGAAGAAAACGCAAAGAAATATGAGTTTCTTAAAAGTAAGGCAGCCCAAGATGTAAAAGTTGCTTTCAAGGGAGTGGGAGTCAGAGACCTCAAACCCAAATGATTTTCCATGATGCTACAAGCCTCAGTGACATGCACATATCCCAGTGTGTGTGCACTCCTTTATATTCAAGATGGTGGTTTTTGACAAATACTTCTAAAGAAATGCAAAGAATACAAATGGGATAAGGACTATGGTGCTAACTATATCATTTTCCTTACCACTGAAGTCTCATGCTTACTGAATGGCTTCTATGTGAACAAATACCTGTAATTTGCCACATCTTTCTGCTTCTGATTGTGTGAGAACTTGAAAAGAGTGGCAGCCTAACAGGTGGTCCCCAACTTGTGGAATAAACTAGTTAGAGATGTGTGGAACTTGGAGAAAAGATTCCACCCCAGGCCTATATTATCTCTGACTCCCATGACAAAATAACAGACTGAAGTGTTTCTGACTTAAATACAGAAATTTATTTTCTCATGAGGTGGATGAAGAATCCAAGATGAAGGAGCCTTCAAGATTGGTTCTGGTGATGTCTCTTCCTGCCTTGTGTGGTTGCTGTCTTTTGTACCCACATATGGCCCTTGTTCTGTCTGAAATTGAGAGAAAAAATATCCACGGTGTCTCTTCCCATGTTGTGAGGATTTCAGACCTCACTCTGATTTACTAATTCATTCTTCTGCAAAAACTTGCCTGCATAGCACCTCTAAATATAACAACATTGGGGATTTGGGCTTTGATGTAAGAATTGTGTGGTGTGTACCACTCAGTCAGTCATAATGACTACCTTATATGCCATCCTAGAGCCTTCATCCAGAAACTGATGGAAACAGAAGCAGACACCCACAGCTAAACACTGGGCTGAACTCCTGGAATGCAGCTGCAGAGAGGGAGGAGTGATGAACAAAGGGTCAAGACTAGGCTGGAGTAACCCACAGAAACAGCTGACCTGAAAAGGGGGGAGCTCATGGAACCCAGACTGATAGCTAGGAAACCAGGGTAGGACTGTTCCAGGGCTGCTGATAGAAGATGTCAGTTTGGAGGTCTGGGCAATCTATGGGGCCTCAGTATTTATTCCTGGTACACTAAGTGACTTTGGGAGCCCACTCCGTATAGAAGGATACTCTGTCAGTCTAGACACATGGGGGAGGGTCTAGGCCCTGCTCCAAATGATATGACAGACTTGGAAGATATACCATGGAAGGCCTCAACCTCCCTGGGAAGCAGAAAGGGGATGGGATAGGGGGTCAGGTCGGTGTGGGGCAGGGGAGGAGAGGTGGGAGAGGGAATTGGGATTGACATGTCAAACAAGTTTGTTTCTAATTTGAATAAAAAAAAAGAATCGAAGTCTCCAGGATATACAGCACTAATGACTAATAAGAGTTGTTCCCATCTAACAATTAGGGCAATAACTAGATAATGATGTTCTGATACTAAGAATATTTTTCTGTAAAAGAAGCAACTCAAAACAAGGTACCACTGACACAACTAGTATTTTCTTTCTTTCAGTTTCCAAAGTGTCCTTGATATTAAGCAAATAAGATCTAACCTGTTACCTTTTCACCCAGTTCTCAATGGCCTGACACCTTACTGCTTGTGGTCTCATCATTTGCTCCAGGCTTCAGCAACAGAGACCAGCTCACCAAATTGTGAACATCCCAGGACTTCTAACTTTTTCCGTCCTTTATTTTCAATAAAACTATGCATTTACCAGCACTGTTTTATTGTACTAAAATGTCTTATCCATCCAACTTCATCTCTAAGGCATCATATAGACTGATCAATGAGAAGAAACCATGCATAGAACTCTTTGAGAACAAGTAAGTTGCTGACTTTCCCAGCTCTATGAAAAGAGCCTGGGTTTATTCTGGCAGAGAGTATTTTATTCATATTTTGCGCTAGCAAAGATAAATAATATGAATGAAATTTACTAAATAACTACTCAAAGAATGAGTAAGTTCATGGTGAAGAAATATGAGATGCTGCATAGAACATTTCTTAGAAATGTTTAATAGATAAAGGAAAGTAGAAAATAGAAAATAAACTAAAGGTATGTGTACATAAATTATGTTACTCAAAGAGAAAGAATGTGTCCTTTTATAAGAACCCAGGAATATATGTCCTATTACAATCTTGTTTAAAATAATCTCTTAACCGACTCAGACAGCCAGACTCCAATTTTATAAAGCATATTTTATAAAATACCTTCTTTTCATAGCACTAAGAATAACAAACTAGCTTAATTAACACAATCAACACAAACTTATAATCTCTACCCCCTATTTAGAACCCAGAGAAACACTGAAAAGTGTTACATGAAAAAAAAGAAGGAAAAAACCTTCAGAGTTCAGACTGAGTATCTTTCCATAAGAAATTATATAGCAGTATAATTAAAATGAAATACTAATTGTAGCAAGACAAGATGGTGGCTGCAGAATATAATTCAAGTGTAATAGATTTTCTAATGCTTCTCTTTAAACCAAAGGGGAGTACCCCTTCAGCCAATAAAGTAAATTTCTGGTCTTCAAATGAACACTTTATCCTCATTCAGGCTGATGTTGCAGCGACATCATGAATTTCTCAGACAGCTTTGTGAATCAGCAGAGTATTTCAGAGGACACTGGCTGCTAAAAGCCAAGTAGTGATATTCTTAAACAGCCTTTAAACCAGTTGATGAAATATTTCTTTTTGGGTGGAGGATGCACTTACGATAGCCACTTGGAGAGCAGAAGTTCTCATCCAGTTGAGAAGAAAGGGAATAACATTACTGCATCAGCCAAACCTGAGACTACACAGTTGTGCAGGTCAATGTGTTTGGCTTTTTTCCTTTTAGTACTCATGCCTGTAATTCTTATCTCCAAGGATCTTAAACAGTAACTTTCTATGAAGTATCACCTTTTTCTTTAAGGTATCTTTGAAAAGCTATTAAACAATTTTATCATGATAAACTTGGGGATCTAAAGAAAATAGTTCTCTTTCTTTTTAAATAACATTTAAAAATAAAATTAAGGAAAAATACATACTTCCAAAGCGAGCACATAGCTAATGCTCCAAGTGCTTCCCTGAACTGGGGTTGTGCTCAACGCTGAGAATTCAGTAAGGAAGCATCCTCATCTCTACTCTGTATAATGACAACTCACATGGCATTATACATCCTCCAAAGACCAGATTATCTATACCCAAAGTAAGGATGCTTCTCTCTTTATTTATCTTGCTTACTATAAAAGTATTTGTGGATAATTTTGGAGGGTAAAACTGAGACAAAAGTCTGACTCAACATCATAAATAATATGATGTCTTTCAACAATAATATGTTTCGAGAAACTCTCAACATATTTATCATCTATTTTCAATTGTGATAAATATGCCATAATGGTGGAGTTCTGTCTTTGTGAAACAGTAGGTATAGAATGCTTGCAAATGTTGCATGTAGAATGGTACTGAGACTATAGCACAGATTATTTACAAAATTAAATAATACTGAAGATGTGAGTGTCCATAAGAAAGCACTTTCTTTCACAAAATAACTTCATCTTATTATTGATAATTTTATTTCTTTTGTATAAATCAATATGTGTCTTTTGATATTTCTGTGTATTTATATTACTCTTCACTTATGTGTGGTTATTCTATATGGATAAGTTGCTTTCCAAATATCACGAAGCCTGGCAAGTATGAAATCTTCATATCATCATTCTATATATTTCCCAGCTACCTTCTACCAATCTTTTAGATTAATTCTCAGTCAATACTTTATACTGAAGAAAGTGTGTACTTTTAAGCATTTTTCGATTTATTTTATTTCATAATTGAATTGTTATATATTTTTTTACTCTTAAATTGTTAATATTTATTTTTGTTCTTAGATAAATTTAGCATCATTCCAAACATGGATAAATTAAAATTATATATATAAGTGATAACAAATTAAACAATTAAATTAATATATAGTAAAACTTTATGTCATTTAACCCAGGAATCATAAAATAATGTTGTGAAAGGCAAGTATTAAATAAATTACAGTTTTGAGTACGTTCATTTTCTATAAGAATTATCTTTGCTCTCCTGGGATGAAAAAGTCTACTACTAAAGTAAATAGACATGGTGCTTACAAAAAAACTTTATAAAAACAGACAGCAAGCTAGATGTGACTCATAGGCTAGTGGTTTTAGAGCTCTGATATATGGTAGTCATACTGTTCTTCATGAATCCATGCTTTAGTATAATTCTGGTAATGTATGCTAATCTTTACCTAGCCCTCATACTGAAGGCCTAATCATTCCCAGGCCCACATGTATGGTGGTTTTCTTCTAAAATCTTCAGAACAACAAAGAGAATGAAGAAATCATGTTGATATTACAGTGTACACAATGACAATATATAGCTTGCTGATTGATTGCCATTTCAGACTCTCCACCAAGTGTTTTCTCCGATTAGTAAACCTGGGTGGATGGATGAGTAGGCTTAGAAATCTTAAAATATGACCAATTTGTAATATTCCTTACATTCATTATATTCTTTAAGAATGTACTTTGGCTGGGCAGATGTATCAGTGGATAATAACACTTGTTTCGTAAGCATGAGAACCTGAGTTTGTATCCCCAGAACAAAGATAAAAGTAAGAGCAATATGCTTATACACAGTGGTGATCTCAACACTGAGCTGAGACAAGCAGATTGTGAGATCTCAGTGGCTAGCCAACTCTAGTCCAAGTGAAGAGATCCTGGATTAGTGAGAGATCCTGCCTCAAGGGGAAAAGGGTAAGAATGATAAAGGAATATACTATATGTCCTGATCTAGCCTCCTAAACCATATGCATAGGGAAGTATATCCACATATTCACACATGTGCACACCTGTGCCTACACACATACTTACACACAGATTCACACACAAATACACTTTCACACACTCTCATATACATATACCCAAACATGTTCTCACTCACACATACACACACACACACACACACACACACACACACACACACACACACAAACACGTGTGCGCACACAAACACACACACACATGCACACACACTCACTAACATACACACAAGAAATAAAATGTCTTTGTTGGCTAAATATTATTAAATATTAATAAAACATTAAGGGGAAATGGAGACTGTTGTCTCCATACAATCCTGAGTGCAGTAAATTTCTAACAAAAATTTTATTGAATAAAAGATTATAAATAATGAACTTTTTGAAAATAATGAAAATATAAAATCAAAGCAAATCAACACTTCAGTAGTAGTGTTGCAGTCAGGTAGTAGAATTTCTTGTTAAGAAAGTAAAGAATGTGGCATTTAGTCCTCTTTCATTCATAGTTATAAAGTGTTGTTTGAAATGGAAGACAGGATCTGAAATAGTAGTGATTGTTGTCTAATAAAGTACAAAAAATGACAAAAAATCTTATAAAGTTACATTGCTAAAACCCTGCGCTGGGGAGAGGGTTCAGTTGGGAAAGGCAATTTCTGCCAAGTCTGATTAACCCACTTTTGATCCCAGGTCCTCACATGTGGGAAACAGCTGATGCTTGCAAGTCATTGCTGATGTTCACAATGGTACCATGGCACATGGGAAGCCATTCACTCCTCTTACACACACCTACAAACGCAGACATAAATAAATGCAATGCAATTTTAAAGAAAAAAAACAAACATGATGGCAGTCAGAGAAACGGCTCAGCAGTTAAGTAAATTACAGGATAACAAATCTACAATCTCCTCATAGAGCGGCTAAATAACAAAAAGGGCCCAAGAGGGATGCATAGATTTCCCTGTGAGGGGGGAATAGAAGAAATCTCCTGGGTGGACTGGGGTCAGGGTTTCGGGGATGGGAGCATGGGAACTTGAGGGAATAGGTTGGGAGTGTGAGGTAAGGGATGCAGCTTGGGGATAGTAACAAAGACACATCTTGATGGGAGTACATTTTGGGGTTAGAGAGAAACCTGGTGCCAGGGGAACCCCTAAGAATCCACAAGGATGACCCCAGCTAAGATGCCTAGCCATAGTGGAGAGGCTGTCTAAACTGCCCATCTACTATAATCAGATTGCTTACTGCATCACAGAGCCTTTATCAAGTAATTGATGAAGCAGATGGAGAGAACTATAGCCAAGGAACCCACCAAAACAGCTGACCTGAGCTCATGGGAGGAGCACACAGACTCTGGTCCAACAATTAGAGAGACTGAATGAGACCAACCTAGACCCTTTCCATGTGTGTGACAGTTATGTTGTTTGGTCCGTTTGTAAGGCTCCTTGCTAGCAATGAGATCAGGTTCCCCTGAACAGGTACCCAAAAGCCAGCTAAGCCCTCTTGAGCAGCCTTTATGCAGAGGGAGGAGCTTGGTCCTACCTCAGCTTGACATGCCATGCTTTGTTCAAGCCCATGGGAGGCCTGGCCCTTTCTGAATGGACATGGAGAAAGAGGAGTGGATGGGGAGCAGAGTAGATGGGAGTCAGTCGGTGGGAGGGAAGGAAAGGAGAGGAGGGAGGAGAAATTGTGGTCAGTATGTAAAATAAAGGAAAAATTGTTAATACGAAAAGAAGCTCAAGTATTTCTTAAAACCCAAGTTCATTACCTGAATCTACATCGAGCAGCTCACAACAACCTGGAACCCTACCTTGAAGGGGTTCTGACACCTCTGACAGTCACTGCACATAACTACATAACTATACACAGAAAAACTCCAATACAGACTATTAAAAACAGTGAAAGTAAATATTTAAAATAAAGTTTATGGTTTAAAATAAAGTCTGTGTTGGACAACCAATAAGAAGGGGCTTCCCCTTGGAAAAGTGCAATTCTCTTTCTCCCAGAAGTCATTAATTATTTTTATTTCTTTGTCTATGGGTGGGACCTCATCGAATTTTTCTCCTTTAAGAACATGTCCACTGATATTGCCTTTGTTTTGGTTCTGTTTATGCAGCCCTTTCTAGGATAGGCTGTTTCACATCAGACTTTCAGGTATCCTGGCTCAGATTCTTTCTGCCCCTCCTCTGCAATGTTCCCTGAGCCATGAGTTCAGCAACTGTATACATTTGGAATTGGACTCCGCACAATCTGATAATCATTTTTTTTAGTTGTGGGTTTCTGTGATCATCTCCATCTGCAGTAAAAATAGACTTCTGTGTAGGGGTGGTTTGTACAAAGGATATGATTTAGAATGTATTAAGAAATTATACTGGCCTACCAAAATAACAACAGTAGATTTTCCTTCCTTCCTTCCTTCCTTCCTTCCTTCCTTCCTTCCTTCCTTCCTTCCTTCCTTCCTTCCTTCCTTCTTTCCTTCCCTCCCTTCCTTCCTTGCTTCTGTCCATCTGTCCGTCCATCCATCTGTCCTTCCTTCCTTTCTTTTTCTCTCTTTTATTTGTTGTTGTTCTGTTTTGTTTTTAGGGACAGGGTTTCCCTGTGTAGCAGAGACATGGCTGCCCTGGAACTTGCTGTGTAGACCAGGCTGGCCTCCAACTCACAGGGATCCACCTGGCTCTGCCTCCAAGTGCTGGAATGACAGGCATGCACCACCACAGCCTGGCTCGGTAGATTATTTTTGTGGTCCATGATATTACTTAGTACTGGGAAGTACTTTGAATTCATGTAAACACCACCAACCAAATGGCATTGATAGATTATATTTACGAATATGTTTGTGTATAAACACAGATACACACACACACACACACACACACACACACACACACACACACACACACACAGGTGGGGCTGACTGGACAAAAGTATGTGTTGCATGATGCACCATAGCACCCAAGGACACCAGGATGAATGAAGAGGTGTTGGAGAGGTGGTTAAAGTGGAGTAGCAAGGTGTTTTTTGTTTGCTTGTTTTTTTTAATTAATTTGAAGGTTTGGGGTGGAGGATACTGCAAGGGTGAGGATCAGATATGGAGGAAGGAGATGAGCAGGATGGGGTGCATTATGTGAAATTTCCAAAGAATCAATAAAGTGTTATGATATTTAAGAAATAAAAAAGAGTAGTTTTTCCTATGAGCCTCCCTGGGAGAAAACTAAATTTTCATTTGCTAGTGGTTGTCAATTGGAGATTGGTTTTGGGTTAGGAATGAGGAGGGGGTGCACTTTTTCCCTAAGCTCCAGGACCCCATCTGATATGGACTCAGACAGGGCTTGTGAATGCTGCCATAGCTTCTCTGAGTTCATACATGTATCTCCAGCTATGTCTAGAAGACCTTGTTTCCTTTGTGCTCTCCATCCCCTCTGGCTCTTGCACTGTTTCCATTTTCTCTTCTGCAGGGTTCCCTAAGCCTGCAGGGAAGGAATTTAATGCATACATCCCATTTAAGGCTTATGTACTAAGGGTTCTCACTCTTTGCATATTGTCTGGGTCTCATATTTATTCTCATTTGTTGCAGAAGAAAGATTCTTTGATGAGGGCTGAGCAAAGCATAGACTTATGAGTATAGCAGAATGCAATTAAGAGTTACTTTTATTGTTACATTTGTTGTTGTTTTGTTATTTAGAGCAATATTGTTTTTTCCCCAGTTCCCTGGTCTACCTAGTCTCATGTTCTTGGCCACTGAAGCAGTGTGAGTTATGGGTTTCATCTCATGAAGTGGGCCTTCAGTCAAATCATGTATTCGTTGATTACTTCCACATAGTGCCGCCATTGCAACAGCATATCTTACAGGCAGGGCACCATTGTCAAAGTGTTTGGAGCTGGGTTGAGGTTTAAGTTTCTCCTTTGGTAGTGAGCAGAGTACCTTGCAGTAACAAGAAAACTAGCTTTTAGAGTTGAAGGCTTATGTAGATACAACTCAACTTCTCCATGTTCAATGAGTTGCCTAGGTGTTGTCTCCAACAATAGGGCTCTACAGTTAGTTTGTGGAGAGCAACATATAATGTGAGTAACAGCCTTGGTTGTTTGGGAGTTCCAAGGATACCCCTTTGGCCAACATCTTAATTAGATGAAAACCAATGACAGTACTGGAAGCTTCATTTGGTGACAAGGAATGTGTAGTTTGGGGCTCTGTGTCCCTGTCATTTAGTGATTTCATTTAAATTGTCTTCATATATATACATATTTGGAAGCAGAAGCAGACATCCACAGCTAAACACTAAATATCTATTTTTAGATGATTCTATTGTATTGGATTTCTTTTGTGTTTAGTTTTTTAAATTTAAATTAGAAACAAGCTGGTTTTGCATGTGAATTGCAGTTCCTTCTCCCTACCCTCCCCCTTGCCCCCCACCAAACCCCTAACCCATCCCCTTGCTGCTCCCCAGAAAGGGTGACACATTCCATGTAGGATCTTCAAAGTCTCTCATGTCATTTGGAGCAGGACCTAGACTCTCCCTCTTGTGTCTAGGCCGAGAGAGTATCCCTCTATATTGAGTGGGATCCCAGAGTCCATTTGTGTACTAGGTATAAATATTGATCCACTACCAGAGGCCCCATAGATTGCCCAGACCTCCAAACTGACATCCATATCAGGGTTTCTATGCTGGTTTCTAGGCTATCAGTCTGGGGTTCATGAGCTCCCCATGTTTCTGGGGGTTTCCTCAGCCTGATCTTGACCCCTTTGCTCATCACTCCTCCCTCTCTGCAACTGGATTCCAGGAGTTCAGCTAAGTGTTTAGTTGTGGGTGTCTGCTTCTGCTTCCAAATGCTACTGGATAAAGACTCTAGGATGACATACAAGGTAGCCTTTCCACTATTGCTTTGAATGATAGTTGGGGTAATCCTTGTATATCTCTGGATATTTCCCTAGTGTCAGATTTCTCTTTAAACCTACAATGGCTCTTTCTACTATGGTATCTCTTTTCTTTCTCTCCTCTATTCTTTCCCTGACTCAATCTTCCTGCTCCCACAAGTCCTCCTCTACCCTCCTCCCCTCCCCTCCTCTTTCCCCTAACTCCCTCTCCCCTCCCCTCATGCTCCCAATTATCTCAGGAGATCTTGTTCCTTTCTACTTCTCTGGGGGACCATGTATACTACTCTCAAATGGACCTTGAATTTTGCTTTCTTTCCCCATATCCCTTCCCTTATTCTCCTCTTCCCTCACCCTCTCCACTTGATCCTCTTCCCAATGTTCCCCCCACCACCGTTCATCCATAAATACTGATTCTATTTCCCTTTCCTAATGAGAACTATCTGTTCAGCCACCCAGTGCCCTATGCAATACTTATCCCCTGTGGTTATATGGATTTAAACTTGCTTATCGCTGATTTAACTGCTAATACCACATACAAGTGAATACATACCATATTTCTCTTTCTGAGTTTGGGTTACCTCTTTCAGGATGACTTTTTTTTCTAGTTCCATCTATTTGCCTGTGAATTAAAGGCCTACAATTTTTAGTGGCTGGGTAACATTCCATTATGTAAATGTACCACATTTTCTTTATTTATTCTTCTGTTGAGGGGACATCTAGGATTTCCAATTCATGGCTATTATGAATAGAACAGCAATGAATATGGTTGAGCAAGTGTTCTTGTAGGATGAAGCAACCTTGGAGTATATGCTCAAGAATGGTATAGTTGTATCTTGATATATCAATTTTTTCTCTTCCTGAGGAATTGCCATGGTGATTTCCATAGTGGCTGTATAAGTTTTCACTCCCTCTGTCAATGGATGAATGGTTCCCTTTCTTTACATCCTTATCAGCATAAGTTCTCATTTGTTTTATTGATCTTAGCAATCATGACATCTCTAAGTAATCATGATTTTAATTTCCTTGGCCTATTGGTAAATACAAAAAAATTGAACAAGTTCACAGGCTAGTCTTTTTAAAAAAGCATTAGTTAATAAACTTAGACTCCAGCCATAGAATATGAGTTAAAGAGTAGTGATTTCTACATTATTATTATTCTTTTAGTCAGTAGCAATGTGAGTTTACTAGAATCTAAATGAATATACTTTCTGGTTGCCAGTTGGCTTTAAATTCAAGTCATTCAGTTTAAGAAAGATACTTGGTAAGTAGACAGTATCCAAAGGTAATTCTAGGTAAATAGTAAAAAAATTGTTTTGGCAAAGATTGGGAAGGGATTTAGAGTGCTAAATAATATAATAAAATATATTTACCTTTTTAAAAAAGTAATAAATAATTTACAAAATATTTTTAATTTTTTTGGAAAAGATTTTCTCCTAAAAGATAATTTGGGATGTAGCATTAGGTGGATATGACAGGGCCATGGCACACATGAGCTTATAGTGGCTCAGACTATATAGAGAAAAGCCATAAAACTGTATATTTAGCTTGTCCACTTCATTAGTTTTCTTCATGCTTCCATAAACATTTTAAGGATAACTTGTTATAATAAACTGATACTCCTTCAGAAAGTATTTCTATCCTTTGCATATATTTCAGTAACTTATATACAGTTGTTCACCATTTTAAATTTTCATCAGTGGTTTTGTATTTAAAAATTCGGCATGGTATACTTCTCTTATCTGAAAACTTTTGAGCATGTTATTTGTCAATAGGTTTTTAAGCTTTTCTTTGTTCTAAAATTATAAAATAATTATAAGCTGGATAACTTTTGAACTTTATATCTTTGACAGTAATTTTTTGCTTATAAGCAAAAAAAAGCACTATACAAGATTATGATATGTTTGACATGGATATAATATAGAAACATTTGACATGGATATAATATAGAAAATTTAATGATGGAATCAATGTACTAAAAAAAGTTATCCAGAGGAAAAACTTTCCATCACACTGGAGATAAAAGTACAAACACATACATGTATGAAGTCAAGAACACATGTAAGTATCCAAACATAGCATGCAATCTAAAGGATTCATGTTTTCAGAAATAACTACATAAACATATTACTAATATGTTAAGCTGACTTGGTTTGAGAACATTTTCAAATTTATTTCTGGACAGTTTCACAACTGGCTTGAATTTCTGTTGTTGTTTTATGTAAATCAACTATTAGATCTTCATTTATTTTACTTGCTTGAAGTTTTTATCCTGATTGGAAACAACTTCCACATTAAACTAAGTCTTTACAATAACTTTTAATCTCTCATTAAAAACTAATGAATATAGTTTCATGTTGGGAGACAAAACAGGATAGTTTTTGTTCATGTGGACAGAACCTCTGGAGTTGACAAATGATTATGTGATGTTTCTAAAGTTAGAGATGATTCTCTTCTTTACTTCAGGGTGGACACAACTTTTGCTGTCTTTCCAAATATCACTAAATGAGGAGGTCCTACCAATCTCTTGCTGTAAACACAGCAAAGGTATTTTAGTTTTAATGGTATAATATGCATTTAGCATATTGATTTTATAGATATAATGGTGGTAAACATATTTCAGTCTCTCTGCAAAAGCAGAGGTTTGCTTGTATAGGTTTGTTCTTGTCCATGGTATAAATATCCATTTTAGAACATGTGTCATACTCAACATTGGGAAAAGATACAAAAATTATAAGCAGTTTTGTGAAGAGACATTTCTATATATCCCTGCTATCCATCAAACTACTGACAACTTATGAAATTGCCTGGAGAAATTGAACATTTTCTAAGAGAAAAACTTAAAACTATTTGTTGCTTATAGAAATGTATGAGATCAGATCAACTTTCTAATACATTTCATAGAATTCATTTACATTAAGTTGGCATATTTTAAATTATTTAGAAGATCATTTGTTACCCTCTAAAAAAACAAGATGACAATCATTTGTATCTTTCTCTGTCTTCTTTTATTTCTATTAGGTCCATTTTATTTGTAACTTCAAAAGTCTCTTTCCTTAAAAAGTACTCTAATTTCTCCTAAAGCTACGGCTGTTTTAAACTTTGAATTTGAATAGTTTATTAAAAACACTCTGACTGAAAATATTCTGAAGTAAGAATAGTAATACCATGTTTCAGAAGTTTTTTGCTCACAGATTAACATTGATTTTCAACCAAAAATAGGTAATATATCTTTTTTCATTTTTGAAGATTTAATAAGATATTATCAAGAAAACAAATATTTTACAATTTGTAATATGATATATTTTGCATATGTACATAATATAAAATTGGGTACAGTCAAGCTGATTGATACAGCATTGACATCAAACACTTTTGATTTTTTGAATGTTTAGAATATTTAACATAAATTTCAGTTTACAGTGTAGCATATATTAACTATTTGTAACTCATTCCATTTATCTAGAGTTTTGAGAGATGGACACTTCCCATTTCCAGCCTTCTAAACACATTCTGTACTCTGCTTTTTATGAACATTTAGTTTCTACAATTAAATAAGATCCTTCAGAGTTTGTGTTTATGCATCTTGCTAATTCCAAGAGCCTATTGTCCTTTCTCCTCCATTTTTATTTGAATTAGAAACAGGATTCTTTTACATGTCAATCCCAGTTCCTTCTCCATCCCCACCTCCCCTGCCACCCCCACTAACACCCTACCTATCCCATATGCTTTCTGCTCCCCAGGGAAGGTGAGGCCTTCCATAGGGGGTCTTCAGAATCTGTCATATCCTTTGGGATAGGGCCTGGGCCCACCCCCATGTGTGTAGGCTCAGGGAGTATCCCTCTATGTAGAATGGGCTCCCAAAGTCCATTCCTATGCTAGGGATAAGTACTGATCTACTACAAGAGGCCCCATATATTTCTGAGGTCTCATGATGGGGGAAGTGCTTCTGTGTATGTGTTTGTCTTATTGGAAGATAAATAAAGTACTGTTTGGCCAACAAGGCAGCAAGTTAGGTGGGACTAGAAGTCAAGGAGGATTCTCATACATATAGAAAAGAAGTATTGATACAGGCAGGAAGGGACAAATAAGGAGACTCACATATAAACAAGGTCAAGAAGGAAGCTGTCCAATTCTCCCTCCTGGTCTCTGCTCTGGAGTCACCATGTGATATGCCAGCAAGAGAGGGCACCAGTGGAAGGCATCCTCTATAAGATAAGTCTTATAAAATATATATATTTATGATAATTAAGACTTAGCTAGCAGATGAGAAATTCTAGTCATTGGCCAAGCAGCATTTGTACCTAACATAAGTCTCTGTATGTTACTTGGGGCCATAACGTGGCAGCGGGAAGTACTTTGGTGGCCTGGCAGGAAGTGCCTACATGGTAGCAGACTCTGGTGGTTTGGAGTAAAGACTTATTGCAGTCTCCTCACTGACAGTCACGATCATGGGGTCTGGATCAGTCCCATGTTGGTTTTCCAGCTATCAGTCTGGGGACCAAGAGCTCCCCCTTGTTCAGGTCAGCTGTTTCTGTGGGTTTTGCCAGCCTGGTCATGACCCATTTGCTCATCACTCCTCCTTTTCTGCAACTGGATTCCAGTTCATTTCAGTGTTTAGCTGTGGGTGTCTGCTTCTACTTCCACCATCTTATACACATCTGACTGTATGGTTTAATTGTCATGGAATATAACTCATGCTGAATTAATAGTGTATTGACAATTGAAAAATTGAATAACCTTTCAAGAGAGTTGATGTGAAACAATTCTTTTAAAAATGCACCTTTCTCTTCAAAAGATTATCAGATACTTTAATATGGCATTGGCAGGTTGCAAGGTTGGGAACTCTAAATAAAAAGGTATTATGTTATTCTCTGAAAAACTTGGCCACATACTCACTGCTTATCTTCTTTTAAACAAGAAACTTATGTCACTGGGTCACTCCAGTATGTTTTCTCATTTAAAATAAAAGATTTTTGAAGAAAATGGTATTTTAAAATGATTTCCCATTTTTTTGCCACTATGTAATTGGGCTCAGCCCTTGAGCAATCACCTTTGTTAAGGAAGCACAATCCAGAATCTAAATAGCTATTTAACCCACAACTCTAGGCATGCCCTGACAGAAATCAGTTTCTCTTTATTCACTTGCCTATGACACCCTCTATTTTGAATGTTTTCTTCCCATTTTTAACCTAATGTTAAAAAAATAGCTGCTGTTTTCAGCCATTTAGATTCTCCTATTGAAAACTCTCTGTTAAATTCTGTACCCCATTTTTAATTATATTATTTAGTTTGTTGATGTCTTGTTTCTTGAGTTCTTTATAAATTTTTGCATTTCAGCCCTCTATTAGATGTGGAGTTGGTGAAAATCTTCTCCCACTATGTAGGCTGTTATTTTGTCCTATTGATGTTGCTCTTTGCATTACAGAATTTTCAGTAGAGGAATCTCAAATGTCTGAGAAACAGCAGGTTTATTTTAGCAAGTCCATTTTGATGAATAAGAAAGTATGTTCAAAATGCCTTGTAAACAAAATATAGTAATTCAAAGATAGGCCTAAAATTATGGACTAAGGAAAGAGATTAATTCTTCTACTTAGATAAGGGCTGAAGAAGGAACTGGTTGTCTTTAAGGTAAGGGTCTGGGTGAGCTGTGTTGTGATAATATATTGTTCACGATCCACTAGAGATCAGAATGTAAAGCCAACCATACTAATGAGCTATAGAAACTATGCAGTGGTTGGACACAACTTTAATACCAGGACTCAGGAGACAGAGGTAGATGGATCTCTGTGAGTCCAAGGCCACCCAGTGCTACACAAATATGAATCAGTTTAAAAGATTAATAGAGCTCATGCTTTTAATCCCAGCCCTAGAGAGGTATATAAGGAAGAAGCAAAGGGTCTCATGTGAGATTCAGTTTCAAGTCATAGGGAAAACAGGATCTCCATTTCAGCTTGGTAGAGGTAAGAGCTACTAGATGGCTGCTTTGCTTTTCTGACCTTCAACTTGAACCTCAATATCTGTCTCTGGGTTTTTATTATTTGTGTTACACTGTGCCACATTGAGACTCATCAGAACAAGAAAACAGAGTTGCTCTTTTAAAAATCGTACTGAATTTTAAGACAGCAATAAAAGAACATTAAAGAAATATTTATGTTGCTAGCCCTGTGCCTTGGAAGTATTCATACAAATGTGTCAAATACATATTATTATTCAATTAAGGCACCAAAAAGAAATATCTCACTAGATATCTGTAATATATAATAGATTTGAAATGGCTACAAAGTGTCATTTTAACACTTAAGAAATGGAGTTTATTGGCTTTCTACATAGGTTACAAATTGACCTTCCTAGGTTATGAAGCATACAATATATATATATATATATATATATATATATATATATATCTGTGCTCACCCCAGCTACAACTCTCAAGAGCATCTCAGTCTCTTCTGGGAGTTTCTATTCTAGGACACTTTCCTACAAAACACAAAGGCTAAGTGGATATTGTCTCTTGGGAGAAAGCCACACAAGGCACAGCCACTGAGCAGTGTCCAGTAGCTTTGTGGGTAAGACTTCTTCAATGTCCCTTTACATCAAAGCAGAAGACACACCCATGGGAGCTGGTCAATAACAGATTCCTGAAAATAACTCTTTGGTTGTGTTTTAATGTTAGTTTAGCAACAGCTACACTGTAACTAATAGCAAAACAAATTAGTTCACAGAGCAAAAGAAGTCTAAGCCACTTACCATTTATTTAAATATCATTTATAGTAAGCAGGTGGAAGATGGAGCCTAAAAGAGACTGCTAGTACAAAAAAGTAAGGATAAAATGATTGGAGATAAAAGGATATCTTCCATTTTTGTGTAAGTGTGACCAATTCAAAAAAATTGGCCATTTTAAGCTGTTTTACATTGAGTAGTGGACCAAATTTTCAATGTGAGTAGTTTACATTTATGAAATAAATTATATACCATGAAAGGAGTCAAAACAAAGAACTTTCATCTTTCAGACAAAACCTAGATAAAGTATTTCCTGTCTAGGATGTTTGAATTTTTCTCATTCACAGTACCCCCAAGTCAAACACTATCTAGGTAAGAGATGATATTGGGACCGATACCACATTCTCAGTCCTGCCAATATATAACACCCTTCACCAATGCACACTTGTACCTACAGGATCATCCACTGCCAACACATAACCCAAGAGACAGCACTGCAGGAAACCTAGTAAAATTTGACATTTGTTGAACTTTGAAATATACCTTCTGAAGCTTCCTTCTAGACAACAAAACCTCTAAATCTAAAATTTTAAAGGTGTGTGTGGGTATTTTCTCAAAAAGTTCTATCTTTTGTCTAAGAAAATTGACCATGTATTTTAATACATTTTTAATTAGTGTACCAAGATTAAGCTTCATTGTAGCATTTTTTAACATAGAAGTATGTTTTTTTTATTGATCTCTTCCCTCTGTCCTGTGCCCTTCCACAACTCTTCTTCCCCTTTGGCTCTAATGGTCCCATGTGTTCTACTACCCCTGCCCTTTCTTAAAATCATCCCCCTCATGGTTTCCTTTCCTAATTTTATGAACTATAACCATACTCACACCCAACTCTATTCATGTACATAGATATTAAAATTTGGGATCCACTTATATGAAAAATCACATGGTGTGTGTTGCCTCAGTTAATATTATAGCTTCCAGATATTTGCACTTTCCTAAAAAATTCATTTTTTATAACTAAATAAATTTCCACTGTGTATATGTACCGTGTTTTCCTTACCCATTCATCTATTGATGGACTCTTGGACTGGTTCCATTTCCTTACTGTTGTGATTCGAACAGGAATAAATATAGATGTACAAGTGTCTCTGGTCAGATTACACCATTCTGTAATGATAAATCTTTCTGCCAGCCGCCTGAGCCCCACTGCGATGTGGCTGCCCAAAATAACACAGAGAGACTTATATTAAGTACAAATGCTGCTGGCCAATTGACTAGGATTTCTTATATGTTATCTCAGTCTTAATTATCATGATATCAATATATTTTATAAGACTTATTAAGGATGCTTTCCCCTGGTGTCCTCTTCTCGGGATCACATGGTGGCTCTCTAGAGAAGAGAACAGGAAGAAAAGGAAGAGTAAGTGGATGATTTCCTTCTTGTCCCTGCTTATATTCTGAGTCTGCCTGCTATGTCACCTCCTGCCTTGACACCTCAAGACTTCTTTTTACTACATTTCCCAGAGTCCTTCTCGACACCTACCCCCACCTATCTTGCTTTCCTTTTTTTTTTATCCTATAACATTTTATTTATAATAGTAGTTTATGGGCAAGTCAATATTGTCCAGGTGTCTTTTGCTGACAAAAAAAATTTTTTTCAAGTAATTTTTTGCAGATTTTTTAAAATTTGAATTAGAAACAAGATTGTTTTACATGACAATTCCAGTTCCCTTGTCCCTCCCGTCCTCCCCTACCACCTTTCCCAACTAAAACACTACCTATCACATATCCTTTCTGCTTCCCCTGGATGGTGAGGCCTTCCTTAGGGTGTCATCAGAGTCTATTGTATCCTTTGGGATAGGGCCTAGTCCCACCCCCGTGTTCCTATTGGCCAAAAGTAGTTTATTTATCAACCAATAAGACAAACATATACACAGAAGGACCTCCCCCATCATTAATTTTCTGAGAAACCTCCTTAGTAGTTTCTATAAATAGCTGATAAGTAATTGTGATGGTTTATTCTTTCCCTATATCCTCAACTGGATTTACTGCCACTTGTTTACTTGATGACAGCCATTCTGGATTGGGTGAGATGCAATCTCAAAGCTTTAGTTTGGATTTCCCTAGTGGCTGTGGATGTTGAACATGTTTTTTGTTTGTTTCTATGTAAGCATTTGTAGCTTGATTTTTATTGTTGGAGAAATTCATACATTTGCATAATATATTTTGATAAAATTCACCCACCACCACCCCCAATACCTCCCCTATGCCTGCTACCACTTTTTTCTCTCAACTTTATGTGTTCTCTTTTACAAAACCCACTGAGACCATTTGGCATTGGTGTGGAAATATTCACTAGTATAAGAGTAATCTTCCAGAGACCACATTCTTGAGGAAAGTTTTCTTTTCCCATTCCCAGCAGCCATCAATTTTCCATAGTCCCTCTGCTGGGGGTGGAATTCCTGAGCCCCATTCCTGTGAATGATTGTATTTTAATAACTTGATTTCATGTAGGCCTTATGCATTCAGCCACAGCTACTATGAGTCCATGTGTGCAACTCTATTGTCATGCCCAACAAATACAGCAGATGTCCACTACCTCTTGTTCTGACATGTTCTGTGTCCTGTCCCCTCTTCCACAATGACCTCGGATTCCTAGGGAGAAGGGTATGATATAAATATCCCATTTAGAAATGAATGTTCCACAACCTATTATTCTCTGCACATTGAATAGTTGTCAATGTATATTAACTGTCATTTCTGACAGAAAAAAGCCTCTGATGAAAGCTGATAAATGTATGGTTATGAAGATGAGACTATAAAAATACTTATGGGCTATTTAAATATCCTCTTTTAAGAATTGTGTGTTAGGATCACTAGCCCATTCATTGATTGTCAGTTTTATTGTTTATTTCTTGTAGATTTTTAAATATATATAGTATAATGTAGATTTTTAAAGCTCCTATCTGAAGTGAAGTTAGTAAGGTTTACTACCACTCTGTAGCCTATCAGCTTGATCTACTCAGTTTTCTTTCCTGTACAATATTTTAATTTTACCAATCCCATTTATCAATTCTTGGAACCATTTATGTGCTTTTGGAGTTTTGATGAGACATTTCTTGACAGTACCTATATCTTGAGCATTTTACCCCATATTTTAATAATTCAGTATTTTGGGTTTTAAACTAACATCTATAATATATTTGGAATTGTTGTCTTGCAGGGTGACAGATATGAATCTAATTCCATTCTTTTGCAGGTAGATAGCCTATGTTTTTTTAACCCTTTTTTGTTGACTATACAGTATTTTGTTCTGATACCACTAAAACATACTAAGTAGAGATAGTTGTGTGGATTTACTTCTGGATTTTTTAATGCAGGGCCATTGTTGGACATTTCTGTTTTATGTCTATACATTGCCTTGTTTGTCCCTCTGGCTTTATAATGTAATTTGAGGTCAAGTATTATATTACATCTAGCCATGTTCATTATGATGAAGATTGCTTTACTACCTTTGGTCTTTCCAGATCCTTTTTGAAAAACATGGTCAGTACTCTTCATGACATTAAAAGTCTTATCCTGTTACTCCTTTTAGCAAAGTTCCAGCATTTCATTATTTAACTCAGATCATGTGGGTCTGTATTTTGGCTTTACTGCATATAAAGAAATTTATACTAATAAACAAGTTATCTGACCCTCACAAACTCAACATTGTGAGATGAGAACTGTGTAATCTAATAAACACATTGCTTCAAACAGCTAAGAGACAAATAATAATCTCTAGCTCACAGGTATACTGAAATTTAGCTAAGCATGGGTCAATTCTTTGATTATGGCCTCTTTCTACTTTTTTGGATTAATTTTCTGAATTTCTTGGATTTATTCACATAGAGCATCCTGTTGCTGAAGAAACATCCCATAGTTAGTATTTCAAGTATAATAGAGTGTGTCCTTGGTTTGACCAAAGTTAGCTTCATAGAAAACAAGAGAGCCACTGAAGTTAGCCCAGCCAAATCTAAGACTACTGAGAAATAGTCATTGTACACTCTTAAATATTAGAGTGGTTTATTATGCAAGAAAGAAAACAGAAATAGGAGTTGTCTAGTTAGGATTTCTGTTGCTAGGATGAAAACACCAAGACCAAAAAGCAAGTTGGGGAGGAAAATATTTATTCAGCTTATCCTTCCAGATCATGGTCCGTTATTGGAGAAAATCAAGACAGAACTCAAGGATGGAACCTGGAGTCAGGAACTGATGCAGAGGCCATGGAGGGGTTCTTTGTCAGCCTGCTTCATGGCTTGCTCATATCAAACTGCTTTCTTATGGAACCCAGGACTACCAGCCAAAAGATGGCACCACAATGGGCTGAACTCTCACCCCTTGATTACTCATTGAGAGCATGCCTTACAGCTGAATGTCACGAAGGCATTTCCTCAATTGAGGCTCTTTTATCTTTGATGACATTAGTTTGTGTTACATTGATATATAAAACCAGCCAGCACAGGAGCCTTCTAAGAATGGCTGAGACTTAGTGGCAAATGCATGAAAGGAAAGAAGAGAGCCTTAGAATTGGATCTTAGGGTACTGAAACTTCCAGAGATAGTAATGTGTGAAGAAAGTTCAAAATGTAGAAGAAAATCTAGGAGACTGTCATGACCTGTAAGTGATTGGAAGAGAGAGAAGCCATGGCTCTGATTGCAAATAAGATGTCATTAGTGATATAAAGTTATATGTGGCCTTAATAAAATATAGATTATTCAAGCCAACAAACAATGAAGGAAAATGAACAGAGGAAAAAGAGCCTATAGCTCACTTAAAAAACAAGAAAGTTGGTGTGGTGTCAAGGATCTCTCTCTCTCTCTTTCTCTCTCTCTCTGTCTGTCTCTGTCTTTCTCTCTTCTCTCTCTCTCTCTCCCACTCCCCTTGTGCATATGTTCATGCTGTAAGAGAGACAGGAACACAAAGAGACAGAGATGAGAAAGGTACATGAGAGACAGAGACAAAGGAATAATAAAAATTTAAATTGCCTTTAGATAATGGTGAGGAATAAAGAAAATATAAAAGCCAGCACAAGAGAAAAGTGTGTGTATGTGTGATATTTTAGTCTCTCCAGAAAAGATCCTAAAACCACAGAACATCCATTTAGGCACTAATTCATGTTCACTGTTCAAACACACAGTAACCTCAAAAGAACATTTGTTATAAGACAGACTTTATAATAACTAAGCTGTATCATGAGGCTGAAGAAAATTGTTTACTGATGTATAAAAGTTCATGAACTAGAATCTCCAAAAGAAATATAACCATGAAATTTTATACATCAAAAAACACACTTCTTAACTTTTATGCAGTTTTTTTTCTGATAAGCATTAATTTTTAATAGATACTTTTTCATTTAATATAGTATTTCCTGAGTAACATTGAAAATCATAAACATATCTACTTAGTGATGTGAACTAATATAGAAATCTTTGCTTGACAATTTTCCAAGGACTATGTAAACTTGGTGGTAGAGTTCAGTGACACCATTGTCAAACATATGTCTTCTCAATAATGAATACATCCCCATGCAGAAGGTTCCCTGTGAATAGAACTTGATGTACTCTAATTCTGTACATCAAATTTAAAAATGATTAAAACTCACAAACCCACAAAATAAATGAATGAATAAAAATATAATGAAGCTAGTTGATTTTCAGCATGCAATTAGACCATTGTTTCTCAATCTGGAGAGATTTTGTTCCTTGAGAAACATTTTGGTGCTATCTGAAGACCATTTTTTTGTCACAGCTAGGGAGAAACCTTTTGATGTTTCCTGGATAGAGACAAAGGAGGTTGCTAAAACCCTTCATATATAAACACCTGTCATGCGACACTACCAGGAATTAACATCCCAAACAGCAATAGAACCAGACATGTGAAACCCTGACTTGGAGTAACCCAACTCCAATTTTGTTAACTTCATTTATGAAGTTCTCTTTGCTTTTTAGTGACAAAATCATGATATCAGGATGTGGGAAGTAGAATATTTTCCAAACCATTGCATAATCATGAATAAAGGAAGGAATTTTCATAGCTTCATAAAAGGCCCAGAAAACTAAGAATGTAAGTATAAAATGTTGTGTAAGCTATAGAAACTGTTCTGCTGCTTGAGATTTTCAATAGTATTGAAATGTGAAAGTGTTTTAAAATATGGAAGATATCTTCAATATTCTAACTATGCAGTAAATTTTCTTGTATGTGGTTAGCATTTAACTTTTTCACACAATTTTCAAATAAGATGCTGAGGCACTTAGCAAAAATTACTCCATATTTCTACATGATTTAGGATTTCAATGGTAGGTTAAATTATTAGGATGAAGCAAATTAATGATAGAGACTAAAATGTGTATACTTGCATTAATTGTATTAAATGGCAGTAATAGATAAACACATATTTTTTCTATTTTTAGAAGCACTTATACAGGTCAGTTAATTCTCATTGGGGACAAACAGTGAGAAAGAGTTCTAGAAGTTCAGTAATTTCAAATAGCCCAATTGGAAACACCACTTAAAACCCATGAAAGAAACCAAGATGATTCACTAGGAATTTGGTCTGGTGAGAGACAACCAGGTTTGAAAAATGGTTAAGTTGGTGATGAGAAGAAAAAAATATCTTCCTGACAGCATTTTCTACTTTCCAATCTTTCATTTAAAGGAAACAGTGTCTAAGGTCTTGGGAATGACAAGCACAGACTGCACTGTATGGATGCAGACATAGGAATGGAATCCCTATAAAGTGGGGCTTGGCTGAACGTTAAACCTCATGATGTCCTCAAAGGCTCAGCCAGTTGACTCAGTGTGCTTTCCTGTGGCAGCAAGAAGGAAGGATGCTATTACTTCCAATCTCTGATTGTAGATCCTGTTTTAAAGGGCTGCCCTATTGAATCGAGTCATCCAACAAATGACTTAACACAAATGAACTGATTATGAACCTTAACACAGGTGGGTGATAAATACCTTTACTTCTATCATATATATATATATATATATATATAATATATATATATATATATATATATCCACTCAGGAGACATCAGCTGTATTTATACATCTATTGGAGACCCAAAAGGAAACTAAAGCATAATAAAGGAACTTAGGTTGAACCATAGTCAGAGTCCTATTGCAAGCCATGTTTGTGCTCTTCAAGTTTTTTTGACAAGACAAATCAGTTCATTTCAGAATGACAAAATAAACTTCAATTGTGTTCTTCCTGATGAACCTTTAAGCCAGGCTTAAAATGGACATGGAAGGAACTGAATTTTCCAGCGTCATTTAAAATTCTTAAGGTAATGTTAGCTTGCCATTTGCCTCAATAATAAATACTTACTAGCATAACAAAACAGTAAAAAAAAAATGTGCTGTGAGAAGTTAGGCATGATTGAAATTATGAATATTGCTTTCTTAAAAAAAATAGAGACACATGGATCATCCAGGAATAAAATGCTCCGTAAAGTTTCCAAAACAATGTCAAATACCAGAATTGAGATGGCTAAGTTATGTTTTATCAACATCCCTGTTTAGATGTGTTTTACTATTTGTATAATCCTTTTAAATCATCTATTTATAAATACTTAAATATCATCCTCTGGAGAAGGGGAAAGGGTCACCATCACCTGAGCAAAATGATTTCTCTAAGTATTAATAATATTAGTGGATATTATTGTGTAAACTTACTGAATTTAATGTTCTTGTTACATGGAGGTATATAGGGCACAATAGGCATATTATCATATAAACTTAAGTTATATCTGAAAAAAAAAAGAATTTCAATTGCTAACACTATAGAGCCTGGGTTATATGGAAATGCAAGGAAGCATTCCTTCACCATGTCTTCATCTACTTAATGATTGGCTGGCATGAAGAAGGCTACCGAAGAAAGCAATGCAAAGGAAATTTTCACTTCTGGTCTTTTATTATTTCATTTACTTACAGCCATAAATTCCTTAAATGTGATTTCCCCAAGCTTTATTCTATTTCATGAACACCTTGAGCAGTATTTAATCTATTTTTCTTATTTTAATGAAAAAAGTTAATATCTAAGGTTATATATGCAGGATTATGGATTGTTATCTTCAGAATTTCTGAAATTTTATTTCTCATTCTATAAACATTATTCAGCACCATTCTATAGAAATGCAGAGAGGCAAATACTTTCTTTCAATGTCCATATCATTTTATTTTAAAGTGTATTTTATCTGTTAATTGACTTGTTCGAAATCAAGTAGGAGTTTCTTACTACTTAAAGGTTACAAGACTCATTACTGTTTCATGAAAATTATATGTATTTTCTGTTGCTGGAGTCAATAGTAGGATGTAAATGCATGAGACACCATCCATGTACACATGCACAGAATACATCTTGGAATAAAAAGGGAAAAAAATAACAAATAAGGTATAAGGGGAAGAAGGGAGGGGGTAAAACACTATTTAATCATAACTAATTTTCCTAATTAAGAAAGAGCACAAAGAACTAGAAATAGCATAGCCAGGGTCTCTTGCTTCCTTTGTTGTACACAGAACATTCTGAAATGAAAGCAGAGTTGCATTTCTACATTTACAATGATGGGTTTAGCCTATTGATTTAAAATTATTTGCTTCTCTTTTCAGCAGGAAGTATGAGATCATTGCTGAAGCTCAAGTTCATGCATCTTGATAGAGCACTACTCTCCTCTCCAGAGCAGGTACACAGTGCATGCTGCATCTTTAAATTATTTATATTTCAGAGGAAAGAGAGAGCTGGGTGATTTATGGTCTCATGGTAAAATCTCACTCTGCCAAACTGGCTGCCAGAAGACAACTGGAACTTCCTTCTTAACGCTGATGGGTCTTTTCAGACTTAGGGTCCTGATGGAGTCTTCTAAAGAACCATGCAAAGCAGAAGTTCCTTTGGGAGAACTAGAACAACAGAGGCACGTTTCAAATCTCTGTGGGCAAGTATGTACATCAGGCAACAAGGAAACATTTTATAGTGAGGCATGTTTCTATTACAAGGGGCTGTGTGCTGTGGGAGGTATACACTTAGTTTGACCTATGTGGATCATACTGTTGTCCATGGATTGTACAAACAGGCCAATGGTAAAGGTCAATCAGATGTGCAGTGTGACCTAGGATGACCTGCTTGGGACAGCAGACCAATTCAATTCATATCTCCTTGTGGAGATCCATAGTGTTCCAATTCTTAATTATCTAGTCTTTTGTTCATTAAAAAAGAATGGCCAATAAAATGTCAGCCAAGAAACACACTGTTCATTCCTTTTAGGTTTATTTTAAACCTATTGCACTTGGGCTAGAGCTAAATCAATTTTTCATGAATATCTACCCTGGTAGATTGCACCTCAAGCCAGTTCAGATCCCCAGAGAATTTTAAAAAAGAGATTTATCAACTAAGAAGTAACACCTCGGGAGAAAGAAGCGGCGTTTTTAATTGCGTCGTGTGCTTGGTAATTGCAGGCAGGCACCTTCTTGAGGCGCTCACAGCCAGGAGGAGTGCGACTCCACTTGGCCCTGCCTAATTAATCCTGTGATACAAACCTTCTGGCTTCAATTTTCACATTTCTGTCTCTTTTTAGAGGTGATAATAAAACTAAAAATTTATGTTGGTTACTGTATGAGTATAACTGTGCCAGCGGAACACAAATAAAACCATATGGGCTAAGGAGCCCCGGCCTGCACATGACTGCCTTCCGTGTGGCAGGAGGCATGGGGCAAGCTTTGTGCTAACAAGGAAAGGTAAGGAAACTCAGGGGCAGGGTGGAAGAGCAACTCACCCTTCTTGTGAGTTTGCTCTACTAAGATGACTCATTGAAACATATGCCTGTTTTATTGACAAAAAAGAAATTCTCAAAATAGATGTGTATACTCTGAGAGCACAGTGGCTTAGTGACTATGGATCACTCAACTGTGCTAGAGCTTTTAATGAGAGACAAATTGGGCAGTTTAGCCTTTAAAGAAGCTGTCAGAGTGACAAGTGTGGGGTCTATTATCTTAATAGCTTACATATTAAGCTTTGGATAGCACATCAGTTAGAACATCATCTAGGACACCAGCAGTGTCCCTCCTGGAGCTGTGACCTGTAATGCACCCCACCTACATCAAGGGCTGACTCTGTTGTTAACACAGTTCAAAATGGTTTTGTTTTGGTTGCGAACTTTGGTTTGTATCATGGCATTAGCATTAAATTGCTCATAAAATGACGAGTAGATGTGGTGACAGTAAAAGTGGTCTAACAATAAAATATACTTTGTTCCAGTGCAAACTATGTGCAGACAAACCTATGGATTAGTTCTGAATTTACGATGGGATGCTTGTATTACTCAAAACAAAGTATGAAACAAGCATACTATTGGGCATAAGATTGAGAGCAGTGTTTCTGCTGCATAATATTTGTTTTTCTAACTCCCAACTTCATGAACACAGTAATTAAACCAAAACGCTGAAAAGAACCCTGTCTCACGCTACACATTCACAGCTCACACACTGTCAGAAAAGAGAAAATCCCAGGATTGTATATGTACTTCAGATTTCCATAGGCTATATCATGTTCTTCTTTCAGGGTTACTTCATTTTAATCTGTTTGTTTGTTTGCATAGTTTCTATTATTTCTGATGAACTTTTTAAAAATATGGGAGCCATCTGGTGGTCAATGATTATATCTGTTTCTTAGAAATAGTTTAGAGTTTATTAAATTGCTATTCTATTTTATGTGGTAAACTCTTTTAGAAGAATTTTAACAATGATACTAACTTCTGTCCCAAAGGCTTAATAAAGTGGATCTAGCCCTGAGTGTTGAAGTAACCTTGCAATGCTTTGTGCTTGCTACAAGTAAAGCAAGTTATTAGTATGGGATATTCTTTATATGGATTTTATAAATGCAGAGATTATTAATGGAATTGGGAAAGGAAGTATTGAAACGAAAAACCCCATAAATGTCAAAATTCTGTCCAGTGGCCAGCTGGGCAGTGCTGACACATGCCTTTAATCTCAGCACTTGTGAGGCAGAGGCAGGCAGATCTCCATGAGTTTGAGGCCAGCCTGGTATACAGAGCTACTTCCAGGTCAGTCAAGGCTACATAAAGATATCTTGTAAAACAAAACAAAACAAAACAAACAAACAAACAAAAAAGAGCTGTCACCAGTGCCTATATGCCAGAGAGCCTCAGTAAGGTCTTCCGGTTCTAAACTACTGTTGAAGTGTTTGTGTGTGTGGTGTGTACAACATAACTGGGTGTTTCATGGGTATATTACTCCATGGCCATTTTATAGTGCTCTCTATCCCCAGTTAAGGGTGTTTATAGTGACAGTGTCATGGAATTGCTGTTAACAAGTTGGCTAGTTGTCTTTACTACTAGTCAACATGAATATTTCACAGAAAGCAGTTCATGCACTCTTTCAGAAATGTCCTCAGTGAGTCCAAGTAAAGTATACTTCCAACGTTCTATCATTTCCCCACTTAGCTAATCAGGCATATGAGTCAGAGAGAAATCATGAAATGTCAGTAAGAGTGAGTGACCTTGGTCTGACCTCAATTCTGACTCCATTTCTGTGTTATTTTTTTGTCTATTGTTCAAAAGTCAAATGACAGCTGGCCAATCCAATCACTTGCAGCTTTTCCATGCATCTAACAATGTAACTACAGCATCAATCAGTTTTGAATTAGTAGGTAACTTGCCAACCATATAAAAACCTCATCTGTTACTTTTCTATATAGTGACATGGACAGAAGTTTAGGTAAACACATCAAATGTCTGGGGGATTGTCATCTATGCTTGTCTTCAACTTATCATTTTTTCCTTCTGAGATAATGCCCCCTTACAGCCACACTATGCTTTTCCTAGCTCCAAATTTCCAGGTGATGAGGGGCTGTAGTCATCCAGATATTCTATGTATTAGGTGTGTGACCCATGCCTGGCCAAAGTGACAGACAGAAAGAGCAGGAGCAAGGCCCAAGCTGGGACAAGCAGAGGCTTTCTCTGGGACTTATCGTGAGTCTGCAAAGAAGGCTGGGCCTGCTCTTTGTTGCCAGTTTCCAATCAAAGACAGGCACAATAAGAGAAGGAGAAGAGGAGGGAAGAAAAGGAAATGGAGGAGCAGAAAAGTTGAGTTGGGGGAAGAATAGAGGAGAAAAGGATGAGAGATACCATATTAGAGGGAGCCATTATAGGTCAGAGGAGAGATCTGGCACTAGGGAGATTTCCAGAGATCTACAAGGATGACACTAACTGACAATCTAGGCAATGGTGGAGAGGATACCCTAAAATGCCCTTCCCCTATAAGGAGAATGATGACTAGATTCCTCATCCAGTGGCTGATGGAAGCAGAGGCGATACCCACAGATATACACTGAACTGACCTCTGGAACCCAGTTGCAGAGAGGGAGGAATGAAGAACAAAGGGGTCAGGACCAGGCTGGTGAAACCCAGAGAAACAGCTGTCCTGAACAAGGAGAGCATATGGATCCCAGACTGCTGTCTGGGAGGCCAGCACAGGACCTATCCAGCCTCCTGAACATGGATGTCAATGAGGAGGCCTCTGCACTCTAGGAGGCACCTGGTAGTGGACTAGTATTTTTCCCTGGTGCAAGAAGGGACTTTGAGAGCCCATTCCATGTGAAGGGATGCTCTCTTGGCCTGGACACATGGGGGAAGGCATAGGTCGGGCCCAGGATGATGTGGTGGACTTTGGGGAGCCCCCATCAAGGGCCCTACCCTGCCTGGGGGTGAAGGGAGGATAAAGAAAGGGGCAGGTGGGGGCTGGTGGAGGGTTGGGGGGAGGGAAGGGAGAGGGAGAAGGGATTGACATGTGAAGCAAGCTTGTTCCTAATTTGAACTAATAAAAAAAAAAGATAGGCACAGAATAAATGCCTTATGAGCCCTGAAGATGTGAGAGAACAGAAAAAAGTAAGACGAGCACACACAGCAAGCATGTTATGAAAATGAAGAAGCATGGCAAGCCTAGAGTATGCTCACTCGGCCCAATCAGTCCCTCCATGATCCAGGCAACAGATGCCTTGAGAACTTAGGTCAGGGTCAGAGCAAGTGTGGACTCCCCATTAACTCATTGCTGTTTGGTTAGTGTATTTAATGCTGTTGTTTTACATTTAATTTGAGTTATTTTGGTCCCAACAAGTCACTATTAGATTATACAATTACAAAATATTAGATCTCTACCTGCCAAGAAACAAGGATAAACATGGTTGGCCAATACTGTTATGGGGTGTGTATTTTATATGTAAACAGCTTCCCAAGGAAAAGAGCCAATACGCCTGCATATAGCAGAGAAGTGTGACACAAAGCACCAGACTGGTTTTGGCAAACACAAGGATGAGCCAATTTGAAAAAGCTCACAGCTTTAATCCCCATTGCTTTCAAGTTTTGTTTCGATATCACCCTTTTATGTGTATAGCTGCATATAAAAGTTGGACATTTGAAGAATGCCAACACCAAGAACATATATGCGCACCTTCCTGATGATGATATGACATTCAGGCCCAAAGCAATACCTTTTGTACCTCTTATCTTCACAGTCTACTGAAACAGAAAAGTGGTAAAAGCATCATAAGGAAGATTGTAAATTTGGATGAAATCAGAACAAATTTAGGATTGTGACTAGATAGACATGATGCATTAAGCCCTTAAACATATGCTTTTGAGTTGGACAGCTATAGTCTGGTGTCCCTGCATTGCCATGTGTCGAATGTGCAAGTTAGTTAATTGCTCTGATTGTTCATTTCATTTGAAACAAGAAAAAGATTACTGAAGTATAGATGGAAGTTTCTGTCCTGCCCAGTTCTGCAGCCATTTAGTCCCAAATACATTAATTATAAACTGTTTGGCTGAAGGCTCAAGCTTCTTGTTGGCTAGCTCTCTCTTAATTATTAACCCATTCTACTAAGTTGAGTATCTCCACATGGTCTTGGCTTACCGTTGATTCCCGGATCGCTAACTTCCTTGGCAGTTGCATGGCATCTCTCTGGGGGATGTCCTTCTGTATACTGTGCATATATGTTTCTTTTATTGGTTGATGAATAAAGCTGTTTCAGTCTATTGACAGGAAGAAGGTAGACAGGCAGGAAGTATAGGTAGGGCTTCCAGACTAGGAGAATTCTGAGAAGGGGAACAGAGTGAGTGAGTTGTGAGGGAGACACCATGTAGCTGTTGAGAACGTAAGAGGCTCAGTTATCACCAGTAAGGAATATATGTATACTCCTAATTATAACCTATTGAATCCATATTATGCTATTGTATGCTTTCAGGGTTAACCAGTTGGCTCTGGACAACCAATTCATATGCTTTTCCCTGGGGAAGGCCATGGCTCCTGTTCCCAGATTACTCGGTTGACTGTAGTTCTTTGTGTAGGGTTGAGGCCTCATGGACTCTTCCCTACCAAGCTTGGCATGTTTTTTGCTGTTCTTATTGTTTACTTCATGTTTGGACAGTTGTGTTGGTGTATCTTTTATTGTTACTTGGTGGCACAACCTCGCAGCTAACTCCCTGATCCTTTGGTTTTTACAATCTTCTCATCTCTTCTTTATCAATGTTTTCTGAACCTTAGGTGTAGGAGTTGTTTTGTACATGTGTCCATTGGGAATGGACTCCACAGTTCTGCATATTGATTGGTTGTAATTTTATGTAATGGTCTCAGTATGAGGTAAAGACAAGTTTCCTTGATAAGGGATGAAGACTACATTTACCTGTGGGTATAAGGTTGTCCTATTTATTTTATGAGCAAATATAATGGCTCTATATTTGAGGATTACAAAATTCAAAGTTCCTCTCACAACGTGTTAAAACAAAGACACACATTTAATATATAGTAAATTACTTCCTTAACACATATCATGGTGCAAGCTATTTTTACTTTGCATGCTTTCCACATGCCCCTCTTTCTCAGGATCTCTTATTTCCATCTCATGGTCTCCTACTTGATTTCAGAATCTGCACCTATTCTCATAACCCTTTATTTACATATATACAGACACTAAAAGTTAAGATTCTATATGAGAAAGAACATGTTATTTTCATTTTTTTGAGACTGAGTCACCTATATAAAATAATATGTTCCAGATCCATCCATTTTCCTATAGATTTTATACTTTTATTTCTCTTAATAGCTAAATGAAATTCCAATGTGTGTATATGCCACATTTTCTTTACCCACTGTTAGACATCTAGGCTGGTTGTATTTGCTTGCTGTTGGGAAAAATGCAGCATTGAACATGGATGTGTGAGTGTCTCTGTGGGAGAATATAGCATCCTTTGGGTACATACCCAGAAGCAGTAGAACAGGGTCATATAATAGCTCTATATTTAAGTTTTTGATGAACCTCCATGCCAATTTCTAGAGTAGTTACAATAGCTTACACTTCCACTAGATTCAGATAGGTTTTCCTCATTCCACATTCTTGCCAGAATTTCTTGTGATTTGTTTTCTTTATCATAGACATTCTGGCTGAGGCATATTGAAATCTCAAAGATTGTGTAAATTACAATTCCCTGATGGCTAAGGTTTTTTTTAAATTTGTTGGCCTTTTGTCAGCTCATGTGTTCTGCTTTCCTCATGTTCAATAAAATCTGGTAGGAAAGGAAAAGAAAGAAAATAGGAATACAATGTAGATCCTTCAGATTTATTAAGTACAGTTAGTATGATAGAACAAATATTACTTTTAAAAGAATAAATTCTAGGACTTTCTTCTGCAATGTGTTTGTGAAAGGCCTTAATCACTGTGGGGAAAAGAATGGACCTGGTTGAAAAGGGAACTTGTATCTGGGACAACCAGAATTGGATTCTCCATCCTTGTCCATGCTCCTCCTCTCTATAAGAGACTTAATGCATTTCAGCATGGATGGGTGTATCTTCCAACACCCAGAAGCTGGTAACTGACTTTTCCAGACTTAGGATGAACACAGTTTAAGATACATGTCATTTCTTGGGGCATCACAGCACTTTGTCCATCCCTGAACCTCCCATCTGGTCTCATCAAGTGTGGTTGTAGAGCCTTCTATGGATGGGAATCCCAATATATCTATTATGATACCCATAATCTTCATACACAAACAATAGAGAAGAGACATTTTATGCAGAATTATTTTTCTTTCTGAAACTCCAAACTGACATTACATAGTGCTACATAATATATCCTATCTTAATGTCCAAAAATGAACTCTCTATCTCAGTCCCTATACTGAGGATTAAATGTGATAATGAAGCAAGCACACTTTGCCATGTGATCAGGACATAGTAGCCCTCACAGAAAATTTACATCTAAGACAATACAATGACCAATTCCCCTGTATTGAAATGATTGTCTTTAAGAGTGCTCATTTAAAAATGTGGGGGCTGGAGAAATGGTTCTGTGATTAAGAACACTTTCTCCTCCTGCAAAGGACTTAGTTTCAGTTTCTCAGCACCCACATGGTGACACAAATTAATGTCCCCCAGTTCCAGGGTATCCACTGCCCTCTCTGGCCTCCTTAGGCACCACGCATGCATGTGATACTCATACATACATGCAGGTGAAACACTCAAATATCTAAAATAAATAAATATAAAAACTTTTAAATAATTTTGTGGTAACTTGAAAAAGAAGTACCTACTTCTTTATTTAAATCAATGCCACCTACTTCCAAATTTATTGTCTATTTTGGGGGGGGTAGTTTTTTTCTCCTTGCAACTGGGGATTTGGTGTTCCATAATCCAGTCACTGTAGATTTCTGAGTGGGAAACTGATGCTATCAAAAGCTATTCTTGACTGGAGCAGGTTGAGGAACAGATGCACCATCAGACACAGAATAGCAGTTAACTGATGCCCTTCATTAAACCTTCATTCTTCCCAGCAAAAACACAAGAAACCAGAGTTATGAACAGCTCAACTCTGTCCAAACTTCAGTTGTATTTTTAAATTTCGGGTTAGAATGCATAATGCATTAATGCCATACAACCTTGATTGTGTTCACTTTAAAATGTATATTAAGTAGATTGCTACATTAAGGTAATGTATTAAATTACCTAAGGCAAAGTAATATGATGATTAACTGACTATAAACATTGGTTTATGGTCAGTTTATAAAGTATCACAATGATTAACATTAGGCATTTTCATAACAGTAGAAAATTGCAGGATGAAATATCTGTGGATTGACTCGGTGCCATTAAGAATAATAAAACGGAGATATAACTCAGTCTCAAGTTACATCTGAGAGTAAACTTTGTTTTAAATCTCTTCTCTAAGTGATTGGAAAATTCATTAATTTAAAATGCCCAAGGCTTGCCAAACACAAGAGAGGGAAAGTGTTCACACAAACAGATGAAGCAAAAGCTGGTTTAACATTTTCAAATGTTTTCCTCTAAAGTTTTTGATGAAGAACATTGGGGAGGCATTGATTTTATTATGATTCTATCTCATTGATAGCAAATGCATATATTCATTGTTTTGATTGAAGACACTGAGACTTTCCACCATAATATCTTTCTAGTCTTGAGAATGCACATGGAAGAGTTCAAAAGCCTTTACTGAAACAAAACTTCTGTTATAGTGACTTTCTAATCACTCATTGAAACTTCAAAACTTAGCACACCAGATTGCAGTTGTTTTTACTTTTTATGCACTTATCCCTCAATTATGAGTAATGATCACATGGGATTCATGCCTTCTCTAATTCAAGTTTAGAACAGAGTCATTTATTTTTACTAGTTTCTCATGAAGATGGGTTCTATGACTAAGTTAATGAAGGATTGTAGAAAAGAGAAGGGATATTTTCAAATTAATGAATTCTATTGCTGATCTATATTTACTTAATGCTCTCATTTTCATTTTTATTCTTATATCCATTCAGAAGGCCACTGGAAAACACATTCATTGATTTCTATTATCTAAAATGTGAACAGCAAATATTAAAGGAACAGTTCAATTGGTAATTTTTTCTTGGTACATTCCTCAGAATGTAGTAATACGTAAGTATAAACTGAATATACTACACTACCAAACATGGCTTCTATACTATAACATTCTAGAAAATGCTATCAACAATAAACTTATTAGTTACTGCTGTTTGGAATATACCTGTCTTGGACCTAAAAGGGCTGTATGACAAGTAAAATGGCTTTTCAAAGATACAATATCATTTTATATCCAAAGAAAAATTAATCATATTCCTCAATAATAATAAATATGTAGGAAAACTTTTCTCCAAAAATGAAAACATTCATACCTCTGTAACAGTAATTAAATTCAAATTGCTCAACAAACTTCATAACTGTATTTATACTTAAATTTGTAAGTCTCAATGAATATTGTTGTCAGCATATAAGTTAATTTATAAAGCACAAATCTATAAAAGTGTGATGTGTGAATTCTGGTCATTAATTTGCAGTGAGGTATGTACAGAGTTCAGAATTGTGCCACCCATATTTTTGATAGCAGCATGTGCAGCTTTTGTGGCTCTCTTTTTCCCGACTGTTATATTTGCTCTGGTTACATTTATGGAAGCATATTTTATGTCTTTTCCTTTGAAAATGAAATCTGACATTCCTAAGAAATTGGATTACACTAACAAAGAAAGTCATACTCAGAAAGACAAATCCTAAGTTTTGTTTAACAAACAAACAAACAAACAAACTATATATATATATATATATATATTATATATATATATATATATATGGTGCTTTTTGTTTGTATGTGTGTGCTGTTTATTTACATTATGAAGCTAGAGATAAGAAAATAAGAGAGGGTAATGGAAAGCATGGGACATAAAAGAAAAAGAGGGGACTCTATGCTGGGGACTAGGACTAGCATAAGTGCAGGATAGAGTAGAAAACTGGAGAAAACTAGAACAAAGCATAATGTCAGGTATGTATGATATGGAGATGCCATAATGGAACCCATTGTTTCCTATGTTAATTTTTAAATAAATTAGTCATTCTCTGGCAGAATTTTGAAAAACACCAGTCCTTAATCCCAGACTATTTGAACAGCACAGCCATGGAGAATGTTTCTCTTTCCCTGGATATGCATTTCCTTTTTCCTTTTTTAAAACAAAGGACTATTTTAAAGTTGCTAAATAATTTGCAAACACCACCCCTACCCCAGTTTTCTAAGATGTTGCCTTCCAGGTGATTCTGTGTGGTCTGAACAGATATGTTTTCTTTTTTCCTTTTCACTTCTTTCTTCTCTCTCTCTCTCTCTCTCTCTCTCTCTCTCTCTCTCTCTCTCTCTCTCTCTCTCTCTCTCTATGCGTGCACACACGTGTGTGAGCACATTTGGGTCTCCCACTGAATCTTGACCTAGACAAGCAGTCAGTGTGCTGCAGTCATTCTCCTGTCTCTTCCCACAGCCCCAGTATTGGTGTCACAGGCAAAGGCAGCTACATTTAGCTTCGTGTGGGTGCTGTGGATCTGAAATCAGGTTTTCATGTCTGCACAGTAGCCACTCCTACCCTCGGAACGATCTTCCTATCCATATCCACTCCTTTAATAAACCACATAAAAGCAACTGGATTTACTAGCAATAATTACAAAATCCTTTGATTTCATGCCTTTAAATAATTTCTCACATAACATTTTAAGCCTTTATAATTATATTACTACTTATAGAACAAACACTGGAAAGCCAGGAATAAGGCTAGGGCAAAGGTAACTGCTACCAAGCCCAACACCTGAGAGACAGAGTCACATATCAATCATTTGCTCCCCAAAATTCATGAGTTTGGATAATTTGTGCCCAGATGGCAGCGCTGTTTGGGAGATTATGGAACCTTTAGAAAGTCAGGTGTAGCATAAGGAGGCCAGCTAGTTTTCCCTTAGACTCTAGAAGAAGCATGGCAAAGTGGGCATGTCTGGTACAAAGACCAATACTAATGTCCCACAAGAAAGAAAGTCAGCTTAGCTAAGCTATTTCTGCCTCATGTATGGTACAGTGCTATACTTTGGAGAAATGCTGGGGATTTTCCTCCTGGGAAGATTGTTTCTATAAGCTTGAATTAGCACTATATAAAAATTAGGTTGCCTACAGAAGCCAAGTCACTCCACTTACAATCAGAATGGTCTGCATTGAACTTTTCCCATGACCTACATACATTAGTTACTTTTCTTACCACTGGGGTCAAATACCTGGCAAGAAAGTATATTTCGCTCAGGATATATGGTCCATCATAGCAGCCAACATATGGAAGAAGGGGGTATCATCCAGGCACTGAGAGCTTATGGCATGGTTTCTCGTATCTCAGTAGAATAGGAAACAGACAGTAAGTTTACAAACTGACAAAAGGAGAGTGAGGTTCTGTTCTTATCACTCAGCCAGTGGTCAGATTTCTTCTTGAGCGGTCCATATTGCATCCAAATCTAGCACCCTACCACCTGTGTGTACTATTGACCATGCCAGGGCTCATAGATTAGATCTGATTGTCCTTCAAGCTAGGGATTTAATATAGGAGTGGACTGCTTCCTTCCAAAGAATGGGGCTTAGAAAATAAAATTAAATGAATAATCTTTGATTATTTGCTATTTTACATGAAAGAAAATCTGATAGCACACTCTTATGCTTTGGATGAGAATGGCCCCATCAGCCATATGTTTGAGTACTTGGTCCACATTTGGTGGAAGTGTTTGAGAAGTATTAAGATGGGTGGCCATATTAGTGGAGGCGTGCCACTGGGAGTGAGCTCTCTCTGTCTCACACTTGTGGATCTAGCTGAAGTATCTCCACTTATTATCCAGTGCTGTGCCTGCCTCCATTATCCAGTGCTGTGCCTGCCTGTCTACTGCAATGCTCCTTGACAACAATGGTCATGAATATAAACCCTCTGAAGCTGGAAAACCCCAATAAACTCTCTTGTATAAGTTGCCTCTCTGTAGTGGTTTTATTAAGAAATGTCCCCCAGAAGCTCACATATTTGAACTCTTGGTTCCTGAATGGTGATTCCATCCGGGGCGGATGGAGAACTTTTAGAAGGTGGGTCCTTGCTGGAGGAAGTACCTCAGGAGCAGGCTTTGAGAGTTTATAGACTTGCCAGATGGCTTACCAGTTCATTCTCTCTGCTTTGTTTTGCAGATGAAGATGTGATCTCTCAGTGCTCTGCCTCCCTGCCATCATGGATTTTCCTTCTGAAACTGTAACCCAAAATAAACTTTCTTTCTTAAGTTGCTTTTGGTCATGCTATTTTATTAGAGCAGCCAAAAAAATCACTGGTCTAAATTGCTAACAAAATGCTTAATTTACAACACTGTTTTTTTTACCTCTTTGCTGTATACCTTTGCCTCCATATGACACTAAATTTTTTATCCAGCAATATGTAAGCAGATCACCAGAAACTTAGTCCATGTTGTGATAAGGCAGATTAGCTGTTGAAATGTAGATATGTTCTTCCAAATAATATTCATATGAAATAGGTTTTTACTTGCTTTGATCACAGGGTTAGAAGTGATAAAGGAAGAAATCTTATCCACTGTTAAGGCTGAGTGTAGAAACATGTATCAAGCAATCCTGTTAGCGCAAGTACAGAACATTAAGTCTCTAGAAATACCTTGAACATACACCTGAAAAAGCAGAAAATAGAAATCTTCAGCCTAAGAATAAATGTATTTCTACTTTCAATTTTTAAGTGCAATTACTACTATATGAAAAGACATTTCACAAGGATTAATGATCAACTAGGGGTAATGATTCTTCCCCTCATTTTATGCTATCAGGTCTACTTGAAAATGAAACCTAATCAATCTATCATGATAGAGTTGATGGGATATGGAAACTTTAAAAAGGAACTACCTCATTTGATACCAATAAATTATTGGAGATAGAGAAACACAGTTCTCTTCAGCAGGACCACGTTGATTGACTTTGCTCCCAAATCTACAAAGAAACATAACAGGCTGATGAAAAAAAAGAACTTGTTCTGTGAATTTAAAAAGCCACAATTCTCTGTGATTGGGGACAGAGGGCTGTTCTTTGAGTATGGAATGGGAATACGGGAATTTCATTCACCCATTCAGTCAACACTGTGTTTGGGAGCAAATTACACAGCAGGCCTGTGTCTATGTGCTGGTAATGCAGCTCTGACTAACACACAGTCAAAATTTTTAATGATCTTTAATTGGATCTTAGTCCACAAAGAGAGTTACAGGTATGAATTATTTCTAGTGCAGTTCAAAACTTTCCTATTACTATTTCTACCCAAGTCCTTGAAGTAGACATAGGAGGTACTTAGTAAGTCCTAAGTGAGTCTCTCAGATAAAAGTGATACAATGTATTATTGCTTGTGTATGATCACATTGAAAGCATCGCAAGAGGCCCATCTGGCCCAATAATTTAGGACTTGTGTGTTGAGATCTGAGGCTACAGTAGTAAAGAGAAAAGAGTATAACTGTCCCAGCAACAACAGTAATGATTCCCACTTATATAAATAAATAGAATAATTTAGAGTTCAATTGTGGGACTGACCTGATCTGATTTTAGAGGGTTAATTTTACCAAACAGGTAAAATAAATCATCCTCCTGAAACACAAGTTCAATGCCTTAGGAAAAGGATGGGTGATGAGGAAGGCAGAGGTACTCTGATAGCAAAAAGCAACTAGGAAATTGGATGTGAAACTGAGGAGAAGATGCCATTCATAACAAAGGAGAAGATACAGAACATAGATTAGTGAGGGAAAGACAGTCATAATCTTGGCTGCCAAGTTTTAGGGTGGGAGACCTAACTAAAGTATTGAGTGAGTTTCATAGATACAGGGATTCCTCTGGTGAAATGAATTTGGGACAGTAATAAAGTTGTATTGTCACTGAGGTAGTCAGTGTGATAAAGTGATAAGAAAAAGTCAGGAAGGAGACAAGCTAGATGCACAGCTAAGTGTAGTTGGGCATTTCTCTCCCACCCACTGTTTCCCCTCTAACCACTCAGGGGCTTAATATTTTTTTATAAATGCTCTGCCAATAGCTTGGGCTTATTACTAGCTAACTTTTACACTTTAAATTAACCCATATTCCTTATTTATACTCTGCTACTTGGTAGTACATTTATTAACATGACACATTCATCTCCTGCTTCCTCTGTGTCTGCCAGCAACCCCTCTGTCTCTGCCCTTCCTCATCCCATCATTCTCAGTTTGACTTTCTTGACTAACTGTATCCTGTTCAGCTACTGGCCTGTCAGCTTGTTTACTAAACCAGTCACAACAACATATACTCACATAGTGTAAAGGAATATTCATAGCAGCTAAGCATGATGGGAAGCACATGAAGAAATGTACAAAGCAGTAAGTCTGGGGCAGGAAGACATTAAAATGAATAAATTCTAAGTGGAATTTGGTAACTTTTATTCCTGACATCCATCCCATCTTCCTGTAGAGATACCACTCTGACTTTGATTTGGGTAAACTTCATTTCACATTCATTTTTATAGTTTAGACTTTACCTCCAGGCCCCAGAATTCAAATATATGAAGAAGTTAAAGCGAGCCAGTCATTCTTTTCTTGTGATCATTGGTTCAGTGGTAGACTAAGATGGCATCAGTCACTGTCAGCAGAATTCAATTGTGAAGTTCTGAAGTATTAGAAAAAGAATCTGCTGGACTTAGTGCCTGTAAGCAACAACATAGAGATTTTTCTCTATACAACTTAATCAATTAATCCAAAGTTATCCCTGGGGTTCTTCGGATAGCCCCTGTACCTTAGCCAGGGGCAGTTACAGCCAAAAGCATGTATTTCTCCCCCAACTTCCTACCATGGTCACTGTCCCAAATAATTCCATATGTTCTAGCATTTCTACTCTCAACTCTACATTGGAAACTGATTCCATGATGCCTTCCTATTTTACATACTTTCTTTGGAACATATAGCAGAAATATAAACCCAAAGGAGAATTAAATCTCAGAGAAATTGTAACAAATAGTTCGGAAATTAATTCCAATCTCATTGCACGAGTATAGTAACTGGGAAAAATCCAATATAAAATAGTATTTTAATTGCATAAAACTAAGTTAAAGAAATATAATTCTGCCAAAAACATAAACAGACCATAAGGAAATGTGTTAAGATGTCAATTTAGGCTGTTTTGAATGGTAAGAATTTTCTTCTTCTCCCTTGTAAGTATGCTATTTCTGCATATTAGGCTAACATGAATGGATTTCAGCAATTCTTTTTTTCTCCTCTGTATACCATTCTGATACTATTCTGAGAGACTAGAGAGTTCCGTAAATGATCATGTTAGCACTAATAATTTTATTTTCTCTTTAAAAAGTTGAGATACAAGTCAGAGATCATGGATCTTTCAATAAAATGTTACTATTGCAAAAATTAAAATACATTATAGTCGGGATACAAAAGATGAATTTTAAAATAAATAAAAATAAAAAGGTGAATATTATATTTTATACAAGTAGGTTGTAAGATTTGGAAATTTAACAATAGCCTCTTTCAAAATGCATTAAATAGGGAATTTGTATTAATTTGCTGAAGTTTATGGAATAATTTACACAATTAATGCCTAGGTGACCTTGACAAAAGAGAAACCAGGTGAAGAAATTGTACCTGTGGAGACATTAAGGCATCACCAACCAGTGTGGGCAGGTTGAACCTTCTTAGAAGGAGATTTTTCCTAGTCTGAAAATAGAAAAATCTACTTTTTGAAGGGCTTAACATGAACTCTGTTTCTAGCAGGCAACAAGAGACTTTTTAAAAAGCCAATTACATCATGTAAATACAAAAAATAAGAATAAATCTCCTAGAAAAGCACACTAAGGTGATACCCAAGCTTCATTTTTTTTTCTGCATTTTGTTTGGTTCTGGTTTTCTTTTTTTCCATTTTTTTAATTTAAATTAGAAACAAGATTTTTTAACATGCCATTCCAGTTCCCTCTCCCTCCCCTCCTCCCCTGCCCCTAACTCCCTATTCCATACCATTTCTGCTCCCCAGGGAGGGTGAGGCCTTCCATTGGGGATCTTCAGCATCTGTCATATTCTTTGGAGCAGGGCATAGGCTCTCCCCCTTGTGTCTTTGCTAAGAGAGTATCGCTCTATGTGGAGTGGGCTCCCGAAGTCCATTCCCAAGCAAGGAATAAATACTGATCCAAAACCAACACCCCATAGATTTCCGAGATCTCCTCAGTGACATCCATGTTCAGGTGGTCTGGATCAGTTCTATGCTGGTTTCCCTGCTATCAGTCTGGGGTCCATGAGCTCCCCCTTGTTCAGGTAAGCTGTTTCTGTGGGTTTCACCTGCTTGGTCTTGACCCCTTTGCTCATCATCACTCCTCCCTCTCTGCACCTGGATTCCAAAGTTCAACTCAATGTTTAGCTGTGGGTGTCTGCTTCTGCTTCCATCTACTACTGAATGAAGGCTCTAGGATAGTATGTAAGGTACTCATCAATATCATTTTCAGGGGAAGGCATTTAAGGTAGTCTCTCCACTATTGCTTAGATTGTTAGTTGGTATCATCCTTGTAGATCTCTGGACATTTTAATAGTGGCCAATTTCTCTTTAAGCCTATAATGGCTCCTTCTAGTATAGTATCTCTTATCTTGCTCGCCTCTATTCTTCCCTGACTCATCCTTCCTGCTCCCTCATGTTCTCCTCTCCCCTTTTCTTCTCCCCTTCTCATTCTCCTAGCTCCTTCTCCCCTCCCTCCAATTGCAAATGCTCCCAATTTGCTCAGGAGATCTTGTCCATTTCCCCTTCACTGGGGAATCATGTATGTCTCTCTTAGGGTCCTCCTTGTTTCCTAGCTTCTCTGGTAGTGTGGATTGTAGGCTGGTAATCCCCTGCTCTATGTCTAAAATCCATTTATGAGTGAGTAGATACCATGTTTGTCTTTTTGTGACTGGGTTACTTCGCTCACAATGGTTTCTTCTAGTTCCATCCATTTGCCTTCAAATTTCAAGATTCCATTTTTTTTTCAGCTGAGTAGTATGCAATTGTATAAATGTACCACATTTTCTGTATCCATTCTTCAGTTGAGGGGCATCTAGGTTGTTTCCAGGTTCTGGCTCTTACAAATAATGCTGCAATGAGCATAGTTGAACAGATGTCCTTGTGGTAAGAATGTGCATCTTTTGGGTATATACCTAAGAGTGGAATTGCTGCACCTTGTGGTAGACTCATTCCCATGTTCCTGAGGAATCTCATACTGATTTCCAAAGTGGCTGTACTAGTTGGCACTCCCACCAACAGTGGAGGAGTGATCACCATTCTCCTCATCTTCTCCAGAATAAACTGTCATTGGTGTTTTTGATTTTAGCTATTCTGATTGGAGCAAGATGGTGTCTCATAGTTGTTGTGATTTGCATCTCCCTGATAGCTAAGGATGTTGAAAACCTTTGTAAGTGTCTATGAGCCATTTTAGCCTCTTCTATTGAGAATTCTCTATTTAGTTCTTTACCCCACTTTTTAATTGGATTGTTTGGTGTTTTGGAAACTAGCCTCTTGAGGTTTTTTTTATAAATTTTAGAAATCAGCCCTCTGTCAAATACGAGGTTGATGAATATTTTTTCCCAATCTGTGGGCTGCCATTTTGTGTTGTTGACCATGTCCTTTGCCTTACAGAAGCTTCTCATTTACAGGAGGTCACATTAATTAATTGCCAATCTCAGTGTCTGTGCTACTGTTGTTATGTTCAGGAAGCGATCTCCTATACCAATTCTTTCGAAGGTACCGCCTACCTTCCCTTCTAAGAGGTTCAGTGTGGCTGGTTTCATGTTGATGTCTTTGATTCATTTGGACTTAAGTTTGGTGCATACTGATAGACATGGATCTATCTGCAGTCTTCTGCTTCTAGTTATGCCAGCACCATTTGTTGAAGATGCTTTCCTTTTTCCATTGCATAATTTTAGCTTCTTTGTCAAAAATTAGGTGTTTATAGGTCTGTGGGTTAATATCAGGGTTTTCAGGTTGGTTCCATTGGTCTACCTGTCTATTTTTGTGACAATACTAAGCTGTTTTCAGGACTATAGCTCTATGGACCCAAGCTTCCATTTTGCAAAAGCAATTGATTCACTGAAGCTGAAGCAGGGACTTCTTAATTTACATAGAATTCCACAGCTCATTGGCTCATTGTTGACAATACTGAAATCTCTCTCTTCCTCCCTCTCAGAGATATCAAATGCCTTTTCTTCTGAGACCCCATGAAAATATAAATTCAGTGTCTGCTACTACTGAAAGCCCAAATCCAAGTGAGATTTAAGATGACTTACAGATATTTAAATTCCTCAAGATAATTTAATAGCTTTGGCAGAAATCCTAATGTTAAATTTCTCATTGCAGGTGTTCCTTAATGTCCATGGCCAGGGCTGATATTGAAATCATGTACCATAGAAACATAATTTTAACAGGTCAACAGGCCTAGACTTATAGAACAAGGATTAATTTTATCAGGAATATAAAATTTCCTGCATAAACCAAGACTCTGTGGAAAGGATATGAGACCTACTGTGTAGCTGTAGAGTCAGAAGCCTCTAGAAGAAAGGGTCCATACTACGACTTTTTGGATCTACTGTAGTACCCACAACCTGGTACCATCTTCCCACCCAGTGTCTCAGCTGTTCTCTTCTTTATTCCTGTTTGAATGAGGCACTTGTTTGGTCAAGGCACAAAAAATATTTTTATTTTGAGAGAATAACAACTGTTAATTAATAGCATGATTGATAGGTCTGATTAATGCTATTAATTAATAACATGGTGGAGAAAGGACAATACCTCTTATACTGCAGATTAGCTTACCTGAAAGATCTGCCTGTTTGGCTTTATAAATGACTGGCAGTTGAGGAGATGGATAGGGCTTCCTGGGACCATAGATGAGATTGCTTATTTTCAGCACTCCCATCTCCTTTAATCTCAGGCTTCCTTTGGTCGCATTAAAATCTTGAAGCTTACTCAATGGGATGTGGAGAGAGGGTAGGAGTAAAGTTCGTCTACTTTATCAATTATCCTAAGCATTCCTCTGTAATTTGACTGCCATTTGAATTCAGTGTGCAGCTCACATGGCTCATCAAATGCCCTACACTTGCCTATCAGAGGAACAAGGCTCCCACTGTGTTTTCTCTTCACACCTAGACTTCGAAGTGGCTTCATTCACACAGACTCTATGATGAAGAGAGCTTCAGGCTGTACCTCTCAGTCATCCTCCCCCCCAGCACCATAGGACCTCTCAGAAACAGTGTAAGAAAGGGGGGCTTGCAGAGATCTTCTGGAACCTTCCATGTTACAAATGTTTGCATTCTATCTAACACACAATTACCCAAGTTATTTAGGAAACACGCATCCTCTGCTAATATTGAAGAATTTTGATACTGTCCCTCATATTCAAATATTTAAGGGTAGTATTAGAAACCAAATTTTCAATATGCTTACCGTGATTTTAAGTCATAACTTTGGGGCAGAGTGTGCCACTAGGTATCTACCCCATAAAAATTACCCCACATTTGTTTACCTCTTATGAAATGGAAGAAAGGAGTATAATAATTGAAAATGAGAAGTAGCAGGAGGGACTTTCTATGCCTTTTACCTGTCAAATGTGCTTTAAAATGTCTATGCTTTTTTACACTAAATTCAAGACATCCCCAGCAATATGCTGCAAGGCCCTGTCATAGGGCTCTGGGTGATTAGCGCTAAGCTTTGATGCTGCAGTGGGACCCACCTACTTGTCTGCAGCAGATGCTGCCCTCTGGCTGCCAGTGGGAGCGAAATCTTCACAGAGACAAATCTACTGCTCTTCAAGACTCACCTTCCCACAGGGGACTGAATCTTTGTTGATCTTCTCTGAGAATCCCACATGCTGGACCATGAAGTCCATGGTCTCTTCATGCTCTCAGCATCAGAACACTTGTGAAGGGCCTCACCTCACTCCTCTCTGTCTCAAGAACCCATCCTTCCAGTGAAAGAGGAGTTTTCAAAGAATCACATTCCATGAGAATAAAAATAAACTTCATAGAAAATCACAATGAGACAAATTCTTTCCCCAGCTTCTCTGGCTTTCACATGCCTTTGCATAATGAAAGGGCTAATATAACATAACAAATCCTAAACTGTTTTCACAAGGAGTGGAAAAAAGATGTGTAAAAGTATGCTCTGTCTTGCTTCCTTCTGTTCACAATGTATCTAAATAAAACAAATGGTGTTCTTGCTCTTTCTGTCTGTTTCCCAATCTGTTTGGATAGTAGCCACCATTCCAGAGCCAATGATAATATCTGACACTTCCTGACATCATGAAAGCCGCCATCTGTCCATCACCGAAGCCCTGTACTTTGTAAAGACTACTTGGCTTGGTCCTTAATGAAGCTTCAAGTTGAATGCACAGATTGCCTTAGAAGGAATACGGTGAATAATTGACACAAGGAATCTGTATAGAATCACGTTTTCATTAGATCCCATCTGAAAACATGAAATGAAATATTAAGGCCCCTTCCCAGACAGAAAAGACTTGGTTTAGTTTCAATTGTGTTTCATTTCCAATTTGCCTGTGAAGTTTAGGCAGTGTTAAACATGACGAATAAACCTGAACTAAAACCTAAGCTTTGAATTCAATATTTTCAGTCTTGTAAAATTAAACAGTTAGACATGGCTTTGCCGTGTGTATATTTGAGCTATGGAAAAAGAAGAAAACCCATCCACTATTTTCTTAAGGCTTGAGAAAATCATGCCATTTAAAACTGAATCAACTTCTTTAACACCTGAGCGACTATCCAGGAAACAAAAGGAGGCTCTGTATGTCTTCACTTGTAAATGTCATAGGTGAATACAAACACACCAATGCTGGCAATGTCCATCTCCTTTTGTTCTGTTAATCCATTGTAGCTCAGAGCGCACAATGAGAGAATTGGTTAATGAGGAGAGTGAGGGGAAAAAATTTCCTCAATGCTGGTGAGTTCCTTTAGAAAAAGTAATTTTCTGGGCAAAAGAGAGAATAATAAAGTCCAGGTATGAATGTCATTACTACACTTCCTTGTTGTGTTTGTAAATGGTGTTTTCATACTAATGCCACTTTTCTTTTTTACTAGTTTAAATTACAAACAAGCTTGCTTGGCATGTCAATCCCTTCTCCCTTCCCCCTTCCCCCTTTCCCTTCTCCCTCCCCCTCCCCTCCTCCAACCCCACCAGTCCCCTACCTTATCTCCTCTCTGCTCCCCAGGATGTCATACCATCCTGGACAGGGCCTAGGCCCTCCCCCACCTCTCCAGGCTGAGAGAGAATCCCTCCATGTGGGATGGGCTCTCAAAGTCTCTAGGTAGCTTTGGAGCCTATCCTGGCACTCACTCTGGAGACCAGGCTGGCCTCGAACTCACAGAGATCCACCTGCCTCTGCCTCCCGAGTGCTGGGATTAAAGGTGTGCACCACCAATGCCGGGCTCAAAGTCCCTTCTTACACGAGGGATAAATACTGATCCACTACCAGGGGCCCCATAGAGTGCCGAGGCCTCCTCATTGGCATCCATGTTCAGGGGTCTGGATCAGTCCCATGCATCAGACATCAGTCTGTGTTCCATGTGCTCCCCCTTGTTCAGGTCAGCTGTTTCTGTGAGTTTCACCAGCCTGCTCCTCACCACTTTGTTCTTCACTCCTCCCCTAATGGCACTTTTCTTATCTAATATTATCAGTTTCTTTACCAGTCTGGTGAATTTAAGTTTTTTGAAGTTATACAATTTCTTGTACTCATCAAAGTAGAGTGTTTGTACTTGTACATATAGAATTATATACATGATATATATACAGAACAGAAGGAGAAAAGGAGAGGCAGAAGAGGGTACCCATACAGAGATTAAATACATACGTGTATTTGTATCTGTGTTTTACATGTATATACACATGTATGTGTATACCTAAGGAATTCAAAGTTTGCACCTTTAATTTAAAAAGCTGATTATGGTGTTATCTATGAGTCCTTGTAAGAACTGAAGTCTAATTTCGTAAATATCTTTTTGTTTTGTTTTGTTTTTCGAGACAGGGTTTCTCTGTGTAGCTTTGGAGCCTATCCTGGCACTCGCTCTGGAGACCAGGCTGGCCTTGAACTCACAGAGATCCACCTGCCTCTGCCTCTCAGGTGCTGGGATTAAAGGCGTGCGCCACCAACGCCCGGCTTTGTAAATATCTTAATGAAATAAAATGTATTAAGTGTAGATTTTATATCAGGTACAAGGTCAGTCATGTCCCAATTGTTATTACATTTTATTCTGCGTGTTATACACTGTTGTTAGTTGAATCGTTCCCAAAAGGAAACTGAAGTTTAGAAAGGGCAACTCACTTGCTAGAGATTCCATAGCTAAGACATACTAGATTCTGGATTCAAATCTAGTCTGGTTCCATCAGCAGCATGCAGGACCTCTTGGTTAGACTGCAGACTGTGCATTTTTTTTAATTGTAGGATTATTTAACACACAGCAACAGGTAAGTGAGTAGATGAAAAGTTGATATCAGAGTATGTTCATCAAAGAGAATGACAGCTTTCAAAGCCTCTACATGGAAACCTGAAGGCTTGTTCCTGAAAAGATTCAATGTTCTAGAAAAGCAGGTGCCTCTCAACCACACAGTCAGCACTACTAGGAAGGGTCTTCCTCTACTTTTGTTCCACAGTGGGTAGACAAAGCCAGTGCTGAGTTGCTGTCGCTGGCATGCCCAGTGCTATCAATAGGTTTTCAGACGAAAAGTGAAGAACAAATCACCCACACACAGTAATAGCGAGGGAAACAGAGTGATTCCTTCTAGCACATAGGATGTCACAGCACTGGACTTTTATTACTCTCTAAGCACCTGATCCTTAAAACCAACAGATGCTGGAGGAAGCTTTATTCAACATGTGACCAAGGTTCTTCCTAACCTGTCATGAAAGTAACTGCAGTTATTTTCTAAGCTAATTCAGCATATGACACACATCTTCACCGTGCTGAGCCTGCTGATACCTTCTGACCTCCTTGCCTATTCAAAACAACAACAACAAATACAGCTAGAGAGTTGAGAGTGTGTAGCCTTGTGCTGAAGCATGATCAGAATGAGCGTTTAGTTCTACCTTCATTGTTTCTCATGTAGAAAGATAAAACTGTTTATTCCATGCCCCACCACAATACACACTCATGTTTCTCATCTTGGAGATAAGGCACTGTGGTTTTTCCAAATAGAAACAATGCATGAAGTAAAAATGAAAGTAGATGCTCTAAATAAAAAAAAAAATATTCAAGCCAACTGTTTGATTTTGGAAAAAATTCTTCTCATGTTGAGACCTCTCAATTTGTATTGTGCTGCTGGGGAAGAGTCAAATGCAAATCAGTTGGGTTCAGAATGCCACTCTCTGCTGCTGGTCCAACCTGAAAAGATGTGGACAACTATGGAAAACATGTTTTTATAATTATATTTAAATGTTACTTCAAAAGATGCAAAATAATAATTAAATTATATTTTGTATTTTATTACTTATTTAAATTAAAAACAATCTTATTTTATATACCAATCCCAGTTCCTTCCCCCACTCCCTCACCATCTCCTCATCCCATCTACTCCTCAGAGAGAGTGAGGCCTCCCATGGGAGTTCATCAAAGTCTGTCACATCATTTGGGGTAGGTCTGAGGCCCTTCCCTCTGTATCTAAGCTGAGCAAGGTATCCCTTCATAGGGAATGGGCTCCATAAAGCCCGTTCATGCCCTAGGGATAAATTCTGGTTCCACAGCCAGTGCCTCATAGACTGCCCAATCCCTGCCCCAGGAACTGACACCCATTTTCAGGGGGCATAATTCGGTCTTACTCAGGTTCTCCAGCTGTCAGTTTCCATGAGTACCATGTTCAGTTCAGCTGTTTCTGTGGGTTTCACCAACATGTTCTTGACCCCTTTGCTCATCACTCCTCCCTCTCTACAACTGGATTCCAAGAGTTCAGCTCAGTGTTTAGCTGTGGGTGTCTGCCTCTGCTTCCATCAGGTACTGGATGAAGGCTCTATGAAAATACAAAGTATTAATGACAATATATTTTGTATTTTTAAATGATGGGAAGGGAAGAGAATGGGACAGAGGAGCAAAAATGAAAGGAGTGAGCAAGGGAAGGGACACAGAGGGCAGGGAAGGAAGGAGGGAGAAAAAGGAGAGGGAGAAATGGGGAGGAGTGGGCAAGACAGAGGAGAGCAGGGAAGGGATAAGGAAAAGGAGGAGAGACAATAGAGGGAAAGGGTGGCAGAGGAAATAAGAAGAGCTAAAAGCAGAGGTTTCAAATGCATGTGCCTGCAGGAGACTTTCCAAACCATGATATCATCTTAATGGTTATATTGGAAATTAGGGAAAGAATAATGCTTTGTGTGAACCTCCCATTCAAAGGCTACTTTGTCCCCATTCTCTAAATTTGAACTCACTGCATTTTTCTTCATAGATTTACTAAGATTACTTATTAAATATAGCCTGAAAACAGTCTTCAAATAGACAGACTAAGCATATAGACCATTGAGTATTTATTACAAGGAGTATTTGAAGAGATTCACACTTAATACATAAATGTGACCTCTGTTGAACTCATTTTAAAAATATTGAAAAATCTTTTGTAGTTATAAATGTAAAATAATAGCATTTTTATCTTCAATTTCTTTATAATTAAGTATTCACATGGCCTGAAAATAGACACTGTAGTGTGAGTGTCAATTTTTGTTTCAAACATCTTTAACTATATCAATAAGCTAAAGATAAAACGCAAACCTTGGGTTTCCACAGGGACACAGAGGAGGAAGCCTTGCACCTAATGTTTTTACCTAAAGGAAGCAACTGTGAAAAACATATGTCATCAGACTCGCTTCTTTTCTAATAAGTTTTATTGAGTAGAAAGGCAATTGGAACAACACCTTCGGGGCAAGGGTATGCCAGAGAGAGGGAACAAGGAAGAAGTGTATTCATTATTTATAGCATTCAACACAAACAGCCCCAAAGATATTTGAAGAAATATCTAGAGTATAGGGAGTTGTGTTGGGGGCTGTAGATCTCTCATTAGATATGCAAATTTATTGAGGCAATTTAAATGAAAAAATAACATGCATTTTAAGTAAGCATGTTTATAACAATTGAAGCTATGAAGCTACTTTAATACAGAGCATTTTAGCCTTCAAAACTTCTTAATTCTAGAAAATAGAATAATATCTAGTTCATAGAGCAGTACAAAGCTTTTTAATGTATTCAAAGTGTTATAGCCTTCAAAGAACATAGAAAAAAATTAATGATGCAAAAGACAAAAACGTAAAAAGAAAACAAAATCACAAGGTAGGATATTTAGATTACTTACAGCTGAAGTTAAGCAATGAACATTTGACATTAATAAAATTTGTACATATACTGATGTAAGGAAATCTCAAATGGCAAAGGGAAATAGTGATATGTTAAGTGAGTATCTTAGTTACTTTTCAATTGTTGTAACAAAACACTGTGACCATGGTAACTTATAGAAACAGAGTTTGGAGGGCTTACGGTTTTAGAGAGTAAGTCTATGACCATCATGGGTGGGGGGAGCATCTCACTAGGCAGGAAGGCCTGGCACTATCATAGTAGCAGTAGCTGAGAGCTGACACAAGGCAGGCAAACAGATAACTTGGAATAGTATTTTCTTTTGAAAACTCTAAGCTCATCCTCAGTGATACATCAACTCCAACAAGGCCACACCTCCTAACCTTACCAAAGAGTTCCACCCACAGGCAGACCAGGTATTCGAGAATATGACCTATGGGGGTCATTATCATTCAAACCATCCCAGTGAGAAATACACAGACACAGACACACACACACACACACACACACACACACACACACACACACACACAAACACGCACGCACGCACGCACGCATGCACGCACATATATATGTATATACATATGCATAGATATATGCTTATGTACTTGACTTTATAAATGAGCATACAGTAAAGATAACAAAGACTGAAAGAAAATAAACTAAAACTAATGATGATTATTTACATTTAAAGAGTTGATGGAAAATTGTCTTATTCTTACTAGTTATCTAAGAATTTCTAATTCTTTAATACAATTAGACCCATATGAATTTTTATTGTTCATATCCTATGTTATATATATATATATGTGTGTGTGTGTGTGTGTGTGTGTGTGTGTGTGTGTGTGTGAAAACTTTGTGATTAAAGATATATTTACTGTCTTTTTTTAACGTATATCATCAATCATCACTTATATAAGGTAGGGTCCAGTTATATCAAACTGGCATCAACTATTGTCTATTTCCTCCAAAATTTACTCAAAAATAAATCTTGATTTGTAAAGACATCTTGTCTTCTCTCAGCTTTCTGGAAACCTGACTCTTTACTTTCTGTTCAAGTAAAGACATGCAAATCCATCCCTGTCAGTACTTTGCATAGATTTATTCTTATATTTTACTACAAATACAAATGTGATTTAAGAACTCCCTTTTTTCTTATTCCTTTTTTTCTCATTTGAAAGATATTCTCTATAACATTTAATCTCAATCGTCAACTCGGTGGATAGAATCATCATGTAAACAAATCACTAGGCATGCCTGTGAGACTAGCTTAAGCACGATCAAAAAACCAAGAATTCCAGATTGAATAAAAAGAAAAAAAATGTGGCTTCGAAGGCCACCCATACTCATGTTCCTGCAGCTCTGTGTTCTTCACCATGATCTAATTATAATCAAATTGCCCTTAAATTGTGTTTGGTGTGGCTTGTAAGATTACTCAGTGGGTAAAGGCTCACGATGTCTACCCTGACAATATAAATTTGATCCCTTAGACTTACCTCCATGGTGGAAGAAGAAAAATGGTACCAGTATGCTCTCTTCTAAGTTCTGATCAACACATGAATAAAGAGCTAAAATGAATTTTAAATACACATTTCTTTAAATTTATTTTTATCTGTCATTTGGTCATAATGGTGAGAGAAGTAGATAACACCTAATACTCAGAAGTGGAAACATTGTTTCTGATAAACAGGACTATAAAGTTCTTAGAACTTTGGAATTGTTTTATAGGAGAAATGGGAGAGTTTTGAGCTTTGGTCTAGAAGGGCCTTAGAATGCTTTAAGAGAGCTTAATTAGAAAATCTAAAGGGGGGTTAGGAAACTAGAAGGCCAAGAAAATCACAGACTCTTGAAGTTCAGCTGAAGAAAACAAGGACTTGATAATATTAAGCAGGAAGCCATTACTGCTACCTTTCAGGAAAAAAAATCAGTCTGCATTATGTACATGTCTTGAGAACTTGTATGAAGCTGAACTAAAAAGAAATGGTGAAATTTCTTTAGCAGTGGACATTTCATGACAGTGCAGCATTCAGACTGCAATATAGAAGCTACTCAGTGCTCCTGTGAACAGGGAGAGCTGAGAGAAGAAAACGACGAAGCTTATGGAGCAAAGCTGTATTAGCAAGTTTCAAATTTCAGACAAGTGAGGCTGGACAGATGGCTCAGAAGTTAAGAATGTGTATAGTTCTTTCAGGAGACTGAAGTTTGGTTTGTAACATTCAAAGTTAAATTGCCTGTAACTCCAGTTCCTGGGTGTCTAACAGTCTCTTCTAGAATCCCAGGTCCCCTGCACACATATAGAAGACACATGCACATATATGCATACGCATATATAAAAATAAAATAAATGTTTTTTTAATTTTTAGATTATAATTTAATTAAATTCCTCCCTTGCCTTTTCTCCCTCCAAACCCTCCTTACAACCTTCTTCCACTCTGAAAATTCATGGCCTCTTTTTATACTATTTATTCTTGCATGTCTCTCTCTCTCTCTGTGTGTGTGTGTGTGTGTGTGTGTGTGTGTGTGTGTGTGTGTGTGTGTCTGTTTGTGTGTGTATCTATCTATCTCTGATTCTCTTTCTGTGTGTGTGTTCCTACTAAATCTGTTCAGTCCATACAATGTTACCTATATGTATATTTTCTAGACAGAACATTTTCTAGACTGAACAGCCAATTGGTGTTTTTCCCTGGGGAAAATCACTTGTTTCCAGCTTTCCTTAGTTTCCTATAGTTTTTTTTTTCTATGACTGAGGCCTTGTGAGCTTTTCTTCATCCAGTTTGGAATGTTTATTGTTCAGCTCACATTCAGGTGGCCATGCTGATAAGACTTTATGAGTGTAGCTTCTGATATGATGAGGAGAAACAATCTCCCAGCAAAGTCTCTAATAAAAGCTCTGGCTTTTATCATCTTTTGGCTCCTTCTTTGCTAACATTCCTTGAGGTTTAGGTGTGAAGTGTTTTGTAGATGCATTCCTTGGGCCTGGGCTCTACAACTCTATATTGTGATTTGTTGTAGTTCTCTGTAGTCATCTCAATCTGTTGCAAAGAGAAATTTTCTTAGGCTGGGATAAAGATGATGTTTATCTATAGGTATAAAGACAAATAGTTACAAACTGTTAGGGGTTGTTTTGGTTTTGTAAATTAAGTGGTTGTAGGTTCTCGTCCCAATAACCTTCACTTCAATAGCATGGAGCAGTTTGCTATGTTTTCAGTACCAGATACGTTCTCTCTTTTCTTGAGCGAATCCAGATAGAGAGCTGTTGGTTACTACCAAGGTTTGCAAGACACCACTGCATCCTTGGGGTTCTCATGACAAGCATTGGTTCTCTTTCTCCTTTGAAATATTTGCATTGCACCTTATAGTACCATAAAAGTTATCTTTTAAAAATTTTAATCAAATCTCTTCCCTCAGGGCTCCAGTCACAGGAAACTAGAGAAGAGGAAGAAGAAAGAGTATACAAACCAGAGAAAATGGAGGACAACAAGCAAAAAAAAGGCCTTCTAAACACAGCACAACAAAGGCACAAATAAACTCATGGAGACTGTGGAAGCAAGCCCAGGGCCTGCATGCATCTGAACAAGATGGGATCCTAGAGCTGAGAGGAAGAATGGACTCACACACAGGAGCTAGCCCCAATTTATAACACTTTCAAATGAAACACTAATTTTCTCCAAGGGAGTCTCTCTGGAAAAGCAAACCAAGCTTAAGGGCAGATCCAGCAATAGATGGCTCAAAGGCAATTTTGGAGGTTCTTTGTCTCATAAAGTTATGCCAGGGAATTTAGTCTATTGTTTTTTACCTTGCAAGTCCTTGGAGTGTATGTTATGGATTCTGGTTTTATGTTTTTATGGGATTCCTGTTGTCTTTGTGTTTATGTGTGTTTCTTTTCTTTTTTTTTTTTGCTTCATTTTCTTTTTTTAATTAAATTGCTTGTTTTTGTTTTGACTTGGTTTTTTGTCCTATTCCAACTTGTTTGCTCTTTTTTCAGCATTATTTTATTTTATTATTAATCCTTAGATAGCTGTTTGTTTTCTAATGAGAGACAAAAAGGGTGTGGATTGCATAGGAGGGGAAGTGGGGAGAAATTGGAGGAGTTGGTGAGAAACTGTCACCAGATTATATTGTATAAAAATATTATCAATAAAAGAAAAACATTTTTTTCTGTCAAGGATCATGCAATCAACAAAACATCTGTAATTTTTGACACCACCCATTAAAAGCCCCAACTTGTGAATATACAATTTCTCATATTAGATATGCCAGGACCATGTGTTGCCTGTAAAGGAAAGCTGCAAAATACATTACCAAAAGAGAGGTAATGCATGTTACAGGTATGTGGGAGGCCATGGCTGCTCAAGACATTTGGAGCTGAAAAGATTCTACCACAGCCTCCAGAACCAAGACAAGGAGATGCACATGCATTGTTTGTCCTGCTGAGTTTATGTTTTGCTTTGGCCCAATCTTTCCTTGCTATGCCTGATCCTTCCCTTTGGGAGTGGAAGTGTTTCTTCTGTGTCATTGCATATTATGTAACTTGATTTTTACTTTATTAAGTGATTACTTGCATCTCAGAAGAGAATTAGACTTTGAACTTTTAAGCAATAAGAGAACTGGTAAGATCCTGGAGACTTTTAGAGACGAACTAAGTGAATCTTGCAGTATGAGGTGAAAATAAAGGTTTATATGACAGCAGTGGAATTTTATGATTTCAAGGTGTTATATGTCTAGGCAATAATTGATTGTGGTGGTTAATCTCAGGTGTCAAGTTGATCGTATTTATATCATTATTGAAACAAATCTTTGGGACTATCTGTGAGGATTTCTAAATAAGATTTAATAAGGTGGGAAGACCCCTCTGAATTATGACTGAATAACAATGAGGAAGAGACTTGATCAAGCACTGGCATCCATCTTCCTTGGTTTCCCAACTATGACTGCAGTATGATGAGCAAACTCTAGTCCCCATCGTCATAACTTTTCTGTCATGATGGACCAAACGCAAGAACTATAAGCCACAATGAACTCATTCTTCCTTGAGTTGCATCTGTCATGGGTTGTCAGAACAAAATGTAAAGAAACCAATATAAACTCTTAGTTTAAAAGCCCATTCTAAGTTTCCATTTTAATCAACAGAAGATATCTATGATGCTGACCTCCAGGTATTTTTTTCCCATTGGAAAGGTGACATGAATATTGTTGGGTCTTTAGAATATATGGACAATCAAAATGTTACAGAAATGACCTATGGAACAATGAGAAATAAGTTTCACTCTGCATTCTTCTCCTCATGATTTATTCTTTTAAAGGTTTGAATGATCTGGATGTAGTATAAATCATAATTATATTCACTCTCTTATGTATCTATTTGACTCCCTACATCTTTCCAAAGAACACTATTAAATTAGTTCCTTGATAGTTTAACTTACCTCTATTGTAATGAATAATTTTCTCCCTTAATGAATTTGATATATATGTCAATTATTAAAATGAAAAGGGATTCATTATACAACATTGATTCAGTAGTCATTCTTTTGTTATTTTCACTATTTTTCTTATTGGAGCAATTATTTTTCATTTCTCTAGCCACAATCAACTGTTTGTTAAATCCCATGTAGATCTTATTTCCTCTGTAGAACCTCTTGTTCATATAAAGACTATTCAGTTAGAAGTTACCAAGTTTATTTCTCCAAGCTTGAAAGCTTTGTTTTTAATAACCAAACCAGCTACACAATTCATAATTCTGTAGATTATAGAACACTAACAACACCTTTGATTTTTAGTTAAAATCTATATAGGGAGCCTTACTGGTCAAGAGAGCAAGATCTCTGGCTTACTTGGAGACTTACCATTGCATTTAGATGAGCATTCACCTGATTAGAGACTGTCCCTCCCTCCTAAGGCAGGCTCACAACAACCTGAGCTAAAGAGACAGGAAGAATGATTAATCATTTAATGAAATACTGTAGTTTTCTGACCTCCATGCCAGTTTGAATGTCGTGGCTTTTCCTGTCTCTCTTGTACTCTCCTCTGAGTAGCTTCTGAGGGTTACAGCTCACATGCCCTAGGGTCTTCTCTTAAACTCTAATAAAATTGCCCTTGAGCTTCTGTTTGAATCCATTATGAAATTCTTTTACTAATGAGACTAAGAACCCCAAGAGAGGACCTCGATTTCTACTATATTATTTCTGACTTTCTTAACCAAACAATAGTTTCTTCCGCTGTTGATTTAATATTCTTTATCAAGTGTCAAGCCTAATTAGCATTATTTGAAAAGTTTCAAACATATTAAAATTACAGTCCATTCCCTAATATAAAAAGAAATAGAAACCACAGGAACCATAGTAAGCCCTTTTCCCCTCAGTCCTAAACTTACAGATACCAGATCCTTTTTTTAGGTGATGGGGATTAAGGCAGGGCCCAATGTTCTACATCTGAAGTACTTCTCCAGCTCCCAAGGCTAACAATTTTCTTAATTGACCTCATAGCTTTTTACCAATGATTTTCTAAAAATAACCAAATATCTTTCTCATAGGACTATGTTAAAAATCCCTTGGTATTTTAATACAAATAATTTGATAATCTTTCAAGATTACAAAATAAGCCAATTACTTGATGTAATTATGATAATGATTTTACAGAACATGATAGATTAATTATAGAACATTATTAGACTTTGTACCTAACACTTTATTTCTGCAAGTGAGCACAGTGAAACCACTAAAGAGACTGCTCTGTGGATTTTTAAAAAACAATACCACGTATTGAGGAACAAATTGCTCAGCTGTCTCATGGGGGAGAGCAGCAGCTTCGTGAGAAAGCAAGGGATCTTTATATAATAATAAGCAAGGTGGGTTTTCTTGAGATGAAGCAGGCAGTTCAAGAGGCACTTTGCCCATGTCAGCTGACCATTGGGGTGGGGGAAAGGAAGTATTGGCTTAGTGGACAAGCAGAACTCTGCACCAAGAACTTTCTGAGGAATGCTGAGTTCAGTTGCTTACCCAGTAAGGATACCTCCTGGATTGAGAATCTTAGGACTTTGTCACCATCACTGGCATTTAGGGGTCTGCTTTGTGACTCAACAGTTTCTAAGGATTTTGAAACAGGAAAAAGAATGAAAAATAAATTGGTAATTTAACACAAATGTAATTAAAGATCAAATATATAAGCTATATTTATAAGTGTACATATAAAATTCTCAATACATGTATGTGCAACAAGTGTTTGTTTATGTTTTTAATAGAAAAGTATTATTCCTAATAATATTTAGATTGTATTTCTACCATCAAACTGCTTCATCTTACAAAATACATATTAAAAACATAAACTTCTACAGTGTTTGCTGTTTAATGGGGTCAAATTCAGCACCAAAGCAGAAGGGGAAAAGTACTCTGAATTTTACATCTCCCAGTACTTTTGTTCCTCCTAATATTATTTGCGTCTGCAAACCAAAACAACTGTAATATGGACATCTGAATGCAGACATTCTCATTTGCAAGAAACTACATTGACAAAAACAAAATACCAGGAAACATGAGATGGAAGAGAGCTGCCACCCAGAGTCCTGTAGCTAAGCAACAGGCTGTTTTCTCTTTAGTAACCAAATTATCCCAACAGCCCACAGGAACTCCTGAGCCCTGCAGGGTCCTCTTTGCTTGGCTTTAACTTAAGCCACTATTGTGCATTTTCACCTTAGACAATCAGCATAGACATGCCACCTTGTAAAACTGAGAAGCTTTTTAATTCAAAAATGAGGGTTATTTTTTCAGATCATCTCATGAAACATTTGTCATAACTGATAGTAATATATATTATATGTTACAAAGTGTGTGTGTTTGTGTATGTATCCATGAAATGTGCATTCTTTTGAAAGTGCTTCCAATGAGCTTGGTTTCACTCTAAGTCCCAGTGGATGATTTTCACAAGTTCAAGCATAAAAAAGGTGTAAGTTGTTATAATTCATATGTTTATGATAGAGTTTCTTATAATGGACAGCAGTGAACTTGTGGTGTAGAAGAAAGTACCCTAAGCTAAATGCATATTTTTCAATATGGAAACTACCTTCAGAAACATATATGTATGCCACACACCTAGGATTTAGGGGACTTGGCAAACCACCATGCTGTTTTTCTTCTTTTAGGAACAATGCCATCTTAGCAGATGGGTGTTAGTGTAGGCATGCCAGGGAATCAAAATGTACACCACATTCCACTGCAAGGGGGCAGAATCCCATCCAGAAAAGTCCGTCTGTGCCACTGAGCAAAGGAATATTCCACTCCTGTCCACCTCAGGCACAGTCCTGTCAAAAATAGTTTACAGCTACAGAACAAGGCTTTTGCTTCTCCATTTGTGCTTTGGTAATGATTTCCACTGCACCAGAAAAGGGAGGATGAGAGCCATTGCAATAAGCCTTTAAGAAGAAAAAATACACTTATGACCCACTTTGGTTATTTTACCTAAATGGAATATCATTTTATGGATGAATATATGGCTCAAATGGTACCATTTTGCCTCCTATTCAAGGAGCCCAGGATTTGATCCCAAGTACAACATAAAAACTCTGCATGGTGCCACTTGGGAGATTGAGACATGAGGATTAGACATTTAAAGTCATCCCAGGGCAGCCTCGGGTAGATGAGACCCTGTCTCTAAACTAACAAACAATTAAAAAAAAACACATTATTTTTTACAAAAGCCAGTATGTAATTTCTTTAAAATAGAACTTGAGAGGCTCTTTCTGATGGAAGAATAATTTTGAAGTATTTTCTGCTTTGGATCTTCTAGCATTGTTTTAAGTTTTGAACATCCCCTGGACCTGTTGTACCAAAAGATGCACTGAAGGCTGTATCTGTACTTGCTGCACAGAGCCATCATAAGTGCAAAGATTATGCTTGCACCGCCTGAGCTGTAAAGCAACTCTGTGAATATTGTCAGGAGGATGGTTAGGACTAGCCTAGAAGAGAAACACTCAAAATTAGCTTTTGAGTCTCAGTGTCATGAGCCTCCGTTGAGTCATCTGCATGATGACTAACACCTAAAGTCATCTGCATGAACATGCTGGGAGCTTCACATGTAGTGGCTTTCAGTACTGTTGAAACTAACTGGTTCTAGGACTAAAAGCAGCTGGGGAGTTGATACAGCATCAATTACCTCTATCTATCCTGAAAACTATCCTTACAGCTTGTACAGCTGTTATTTGTTCTTATTTCCTTATTGGTTAAGTCACTCCCCTGTCTGGGATTTGTATTTGAGTGAGTGTGAAGCATTTTAAAATGTCATCCATTAGTTACATCTCCTAATAACTGTTAAGAAAGGTATGTGCTGCCATTTTAAACATCTACTTTTCAAAATACTAGCTTAATTCTAAAGTTACAGAATAACATCAAAGAGCACCATAATTTTATATGTCACCAAAAGTCACCTGGCTTTAAATGAGACTTTCTCATTCACGTTCTTTTTGTTTGGTTGTGTGGACTCCTTATTGTTCATAAGAAATAAATGTCTCTTTTTGTGATTGTAACCACCAAGAATAGATACAACAGAATCACCAGGCTGCAGAAACAATGTATTTAAATAGTCATATTTAACTGTGGTTCTGTTGTAAAAATGTATTTATCTTTGAATGGGAAAAGAAATATAGCATTAGATAGAGGGAGGCTCTAATTTATAACCTAAAAAATGTGAATAAATGCTGGTAAAAGTCCCTAAATTAACATTCATTCAATTAACCTACTTAGTAATTCAACAGACCTCAAACACTGGAAGCTGCCATGTTGGGAAACATGAACTATATAAGGATAATTTCCTCCCCAACATGATCATAAAATCACCTGATGATTAACAGCTGTAAAAACAGACATGAGCTCTCCATCATTTTCAGGATATATTACTCTTTTTGGTAAACTACCAGGGGGTGGGGCAGGGTACATCTGTCACATGCACAAAGTTATTTCCTATTGGCTCTGAGAATTATCTAAATGTTACTTGCATTCATTTGCTCTTCTCATTTGCAAATGTGCCAAGTTGACTAGCCTTTCTATTAAAATAAAGACTACCTTAGCCAAACAAGAAATTGGAGCGATTCACAGCTTTGTCTACAAACATGAAGAGGAAAAATACACTAATGGAAGCAGCGGGATCCTTCATTATAGACCCCTCTAGGTCTTGAAAACCATCCAAAGAGCTATCTCATCAAATGTTGAAAATCTTCCAAGGATCCCTGCACATACACACCCTTTCTGAGTGGTGAACTCAGATCAAAGACCTTCTTTATTGAAAGAGGAGAGGGGTTTCTGGGATGATTTCCATTTCCAGAATTTTGTCCAAGGTCTATCTAAGTAATTAAAAAAGATCCAATATACTTTTCCATTTTTAAAGGATGCAATACTGTTAAGGAAAAAAATGACCTATGACACTGATCTCTAAGGACCAAAAATGCTTATCATTAGATTTGTGGAAATAGGCCAGTGAATTGTGCTTTTCTTTCTAAGCTTGTATCTGCCTTCAGCCTTTAGCAACGAGAAAGATTCATGTTGTGTCAAGAGTGTCTTCACACTCACATGCGTGTCAAAATGTGGTCCCTCTTCACTGCCAAAATACCTCCAACACAGAGCCTTCAAGTAATGAAAAAAAAAAAAAAACTTTGCTCGTAGTAACTTTTTAATTAGCATTTATTTATTTTATTTTAAATTTCTTTAATGCTTGAATGTGGTACTGGGGATTGAACCTCCTGAGTTTGATCCTTAGCCCTGTTTTCTTTAATGTGGTTTTATTTTGAGACAGAGTCTCACAAAGTTGTATAGACTGGCCTTAAACTCCCTCTGTAGCACAAGCAAGCCTTGAATCTGTGGTTCAACTGAAAAGGTAGCCCGAGTAGTAAGAATTCTAGGTCTGTGTCAATAGGCCCTGCTTGAATTAAAGCTTGTGTTTCATATCCTCTAATGAATTCTTGAATGTGGTAAAGGAAAACACGTGATACTTATCCATATACAACAGAGCATTATGGACTATCCATTATAGAGTATATTCTAAATGAATCTCACTTACTTCCCACAAAACCAAATAAAAATAATCAAATAAAGAATTTGGAATATCAACAGAAAATTATCAAGTTATAATCAAAGGCTGGAAGATGAACTTGAGATAGTAAGCTACAGGTGTTCTCAAACCATGACACAAATGTCAAGTCCTAGATGGACCACAAATGACTATTGACAAAAGCAAAAGAGTAATTTGTGTTAACAGGAGAGGAAACTCATCATTGATCCTTCCAAACCCATGCAGAGTGCACAGTATGCCCATGGGTTCCAAAGCTTTTACTTTGGGTAGCAATTCACTTTTTGGTGAACTGGGTTCTCAAACCAAAGCATTACTTTGAATCTGCACAGGTTGCATTTTTTTTTATCCATGTGTCCCTATATACTTGTGCCCAGAAAAACAGATGTTGAGACAGGATTTTCAGAGCATCTAGCTTAATGCAATTAAAATTAGTCATTTTTGCATTGGCGAGATTGGCATATTTATGACTGACAAGATGAATGGAGGAAATCCAGCAGCTCATACAAGGGGATACCTTCCTGATTGATAAGATTATTCTGCTGCTGTTGTTGATTAAATACATTTTCATTAAAATCTGGGGAGTGTGTTCAAATATCCTGTTCCAATGATTGATTTCCATGCCAATTGGGTAAGCTCAGCCATTCACAGGCTGGCTTCCAACTTTGAGGATTTTCCAGGGGGAAAGCTACAGAAATTCCGAAAACTGTGACAAGGGGTCTGGACACAGTTGCCAGTAGGAGCTTGATGCCAAATCATGAGGACCTGAGTTTGAAACCCATCTTTTGAAGTAGCTGAGCACTGGCATGTGCCTACAATCCTCACACTGCAGAGCTGTAGGTTCCAGATGGATACAGTGACAGGATGACACTGGCAATCATGTGGGAGAAAGGACATGTGGCATGGACCTGTGGCCTCTATATCCATGCATGTATGTATTCACAAATGCCTGCACACACACACACACACACACACACACACACACACACACACACACCACTCTGACCAGAAGGTAAAATCCTGAATTCCATTGTCCCAATATATGATATGCTTGTTTTAATTATATTTTAGATGATTTTAATTATACTTTAATTATAAGCTGTTGTGTGATAATTTATCCTCGTTAAAATAGTGTAAAAAGATTTTAAATTTTGCCTATTTTTAAATACATCTTAATGGTTGTGTAATATCCCAGTGATATCCTACTAAAATGTAATGATAATTTTTTCATATTTTAAAATATCTAACTGATTTCTAGTTACTCTCTTTTATAAATAACACATTTGTAAATATTGATATTTTTCTTGCCACATAAAAATAAATTTCTTGTATGGAAGTAATTTTATATTTATAGAAAAACAGAAAACATAGTACTAAGAATTCCCACAGTGATATCAGCTTCGGTTTTTCAGCATGCTACCATATGATACCTGCATGGCTCACTCATCATAAATAACATTCCAAAACGGCAATATATCTATTAACTAAATTAAGAGAATTAGGATCTTGCAAATTATTTCAGATCCAATAGTTTTTATTTTTCTTTAATTTTATTTTTTGTTTTTTATATTTTGTGGGTATGAATACTTTGTCTGAATTCATGTTATGTGCACCATGTCTGTACAGTGCCCATAGAGGGCATCAGATCCCCTGGAGCTGTAATTACTGATGTTTGTGGGACACATTGTGGGTCCTGAGAACCAAACCTGGACCCTCTGCAAGAACAGCCAATGCTCCTAACCACTGAGCCATCTCTCCAATACCAGGTAATTGTTTTAATGATGCTGCATATTGGTACAGAGGTAGCAAAACTATAGAATGTCTGCATAAGTCTCCTGATAGAAAAGATAGAAAAGGTCTGATGTCATATTTGCAGTCTTATTGTTGATCAGGGAGAGATAAATTATTAATTTTAATCTTAATTCTTGATAGTTCCTTTCCAAATGCTAGTGTTGATCTATAAAAGGAGCATCCATATTAAACATGAAAATAGGCATGTTCCTATTCAAATTCTTATTTCTCATGTTCTGTTCTGTGAGAACTGATTTCATAGCAGCAGCATGTCCATGCCCTGGGAATGTCGTGAAGAAGGGTCATCCTCATGGGACTCTCATTGTTTAATTTGCCTTCTTGCAAAATAATGTATGTCTACAAAACTTCAGTCTCCCCTCAGATGTCTAAAAATCCATAAACTATCAAATGACAGTGCTTGCAGAATGAAGTGAACAAAAATGATCCTATAAGTTTTTTGAATAAGTCAAATCTTAAAGATGGGAAAAGAGATGATTGGGGAAATGTTAGAAAAGTGCCTTGTGAAACAGAAAAATGCAGCAGAATTTCTGGAGTTGTCCTTGGAGTTCTAATGGGACTTCCTAATAATGACATGATAGCAAGTTCTACTAGATGCTGGCTATCACTGCCTCATTCACTCATTAAGGCAGCTAACTCAGTACCCCCAAGTCACTAAGTTGCAGGTATCAATACAACCCTCCAAATCAGAAGGAAAATATTCTCCATGGAGGGCCTTTAGGAATATATTTGACAAAAAAGTAAGAGTCAGAATGCCGCTGAACAGTGCTTTGTACCAAGCACACTTCCATTCACAACATCCTTATGACGCATTTACAAAGCAGCTTCTATGTTTATAGTCAAGTGCAATTAAAGAGATTGAGTCATACACAGTTGTGCAATGTGTCTAAGGTTACTGAAATAATGAGAGAAGTCAGTTACCAAATCCACACTATCTGACTGTAAGGCCTCCGCCTTTGGCTGTTCTGTGCCTATTGTAGAGCAGGAAGTGGGGGAGGGAGTGCTATTGGATGGAAGCTATCAGAGGGAAGGGCCATTATTTCAAAAATGTATAACTTGGTATGCAATTAATAACAATGTAAGAAATTGTCTCAAATTAAATAAACAACAGTTAGTACTCATTGACACCTCGATAATAAAGGTTAGGTTTAAGAACCAAGTGTATACCTATTTATAAATAATAATAGGTATTGTATTATATATATATATATATATATATATATATATATATATATGTGTGTGTGTGTGTGTGTGTGTGTGTGTGTGTGTGTGTGTGTGTGTGTGTGTGTTTTGCATGTATGCATGTATGTATGTACAATAACATTATAGCCAATGGAAAGTTACAATGATTTCCTAAATACAGTCTTGGGTTTAACACAGAATGTCTGCATCTTCTCTCACTGCATAACCTTTTATCATTAACACACGTTAAGGCATACACTGCATGACATGTATAGGGGCCCACTGTCTGTCATCCAGTCCTTGGGAAGATCCAGAGGTTGGAAGAACAGCCTGGGCCACACAAGAAAACTTTCCCACAGAGAGAGAGAGAGATGTGGGGAGGAACGGAGGGAGGAAGAAAGCCCCACACAGTCACTACATCTTTTCACTTGTCCACAAATGACATAGCAGTGACTGCAGCCATGGGTTTAACTAACTCTGGCTCTAGTTTCAAGCACTGGAGGAAGTTTTCCTTCTGTGTCTTTGAGGCCATTTCAGAGATGTTCAAGCTTTCCTGACCTAACGTCCCCTTTGGTTTCCACAGAGCTAGCTGACTTAGAGACTTTTCAGATATTTGTCACTATTTGACCTCTAGGTTCTCTCATTTTGTCAGCTATTGCTCAGCACCCATGAGGCACAACCTGACCCACACATCCAACTTCAGCAGGAAACCCTATTCTCAGAGAAATGGCTGGTTAGATATACGTTATGACATATAAAATTTTCTTTCAAGCACTCTGATCTGTTTTCTTCTTAGCTTGAATTTTGATTTTCTCTTCTGACTGTCCAGGTTTGTGTCAAACATTTATGTGGCATTATGCTAATATCAAGTTATTTTAAATGTGATTCACTGTTTCTCTACTATGTGTAACTAACATTTGAGAGCAGGCTGTTTTCACCCCATCTTCTGTTATAATCTGACCATATTTTTACTATCTCATCTCCATAATATTCAGAAAGGTAGAATACACTGTCCTTGCTCCACAGTCATCATCACCATCATTGCAGCTCATGTTTACTGAGAAGATTATCAGTGCCTCAGAGACAGTAATATAAACCCATAACCTTTTCTGGAAACTGCTATTTTTATCCCTCTCTGTAGATTGGGCTATAAACCGAGCAATGATATAGATAAAATTGCCAAAGATTACACACTCATGATGGTACCAGGATTCATGACAGATATTTAGTTGAACATACTATTATCATCCTGCTTGATGTATAATAGAAAGCATTTCTTTATTTAATATATTGATTTTTGACTTAATTTACAAAAATATGAAATACAAAGAGAAAACATATAGACATTTGGTGAGCTAATGAAAAAAGTTCAAACATTCCAAAAGGGAATGGGATGTTGAAATTATTTTGATTTACAAGCAATGTTGTATGTTTTCATTGCCCAGCTGTTTGTCTATCTAACCTAGCATCCTTGTTAAGCAGCTATTGCAGGCTCTAATGTGAAAGGTGTTACTCAAATGCTTGAATGAGTTTATAATGCTCTCTGTGTTTACTTAAGAATGATAAAAATTTTATTCCATAATTACAGTATCTACTGTGTTAATAATTCACCTTTATAGGGCCAAATTTATTGTTTGAGTACTTGGGAAGACAGTCAGAAAAATATATTGCTCATAAGTTAATGTGTCTTCCTGTGTGCTTATGACTTCAGAAGCATCAGAGGCAACATGATGATGGGAAATACTCCTGCAATTTATTGGAAGTTCATTTGGTTCAGGGAACTAAAATGTGGGTGACTTTTTGTTTGTATAGTCTGGGTTTAAAATAAAATATAACCTATTTACTACTTATAACATAATTAAACAAATTAATGCTATATTTCATTGTATTTTCTTCTGATGGAATCAACCAAACAGGTACAAAATAAGGATCAAAACCAATGATTTTTCCAGTATTTATAGTGAGGTAATAAAGAGTATGCTATCATTGAGACAAAATGTATTTTCACATCAAGGATTGGATTGGCTACATAATTATTAACACAAAATTTCTGATTAGATCAGATAAATGAAGCAGGAGTTTGCACTTAGTATTTTGGGCTGTATTCTCTATAACTTTCCTGATAAAATCTAGACATAAGCATATAGGAAACTGTAAAAGATTTAACAGAAAAGAATAGCTAACAAAGTTATACTAAATAGAACACAGAATTTGAGTTGACCCTTTTACCATGTTTCTTAGGAATTTCCACAATATAGACCCTTTAAAATAAAAGTCTTAAAATGTTCTTGGTAGTAGAGAATGGCTTAGACAAACTTTTCAAGTCAAATAATGCCTGGCTTTGTTGATTGATAGTTGCAATAAATTGGACTATTTGTAAACTTTAGGTTTTTGACTTTGTTTTTTTTTTTTTTAAGCTAAAGTGCAAGTGTAAGTGTAAGGAAAACCTTACATGTTAAACACCCTAGTCAATTGCTATTTGCTACAAATGTGGGAATGTATATATTCTAGAAGTTCCCAGATGTTCCATATGCCATAAGTCAGGTATTGAGATGTGATAACTGGAAAGACCTCAAGCCTTGTCTGTCCCACCTTAAGCCCCCATTCTTGTTGCTTTCCATAATGACAGTGACATGTAGAATAAACAGTAGAGTATTCAATAAAGCCAACATTGCTTTCCTCCTATATTCACTACCAACAAGCTTATTCTGTCTTCTTTCATCATTCTCCTTGCCCTATCCACAGCTCTCCTCTGCCTATCCATTCCCAGGACACTAGCACACTGACCAAGTCACTGTGGATGACATGGCCTTATTTCTCATGATGCCTCCAATTTAAGCAGAGTTGCTGAATCCATAAAAGTTGTGCAATATTGACACCTGGTCATTAGTTCTCTTCTGTGTAGCCAGATGTCTTACTTGACATTGGCAATAGACAGATTAACTGCAAACAAGAATTGTACTCTAGAGCTGATGGTTGAGGGAACATCATGGGACAGTCAACAACTGAGGTTAACAACTGGGGAATGGATGTCAACCTGCAAAGAGATGGACCATTTATGAATTGCTGGACCAAAACTGGGTAATCCATTTTTGAAAACAAGTCTTTGCAAACACTTCCTCTTCAGCTTCAGATTTCATTTCTTAAAGCGGAAATTTTCACAAATGACCTTGACAAAGAAGAGACAATCTGCAGAATCTGTTTACTTAAGAAAAGTTAAATGGTGCATGGAACATCTCTGTTACCCAGCTCACAGCAGTGACTGCCTTTAGCTTTTAAATTGCATTTGTTATTTGCTTTTTCTGTCAAGCGACCTATGCTTATTTATGTTGGGAGGCATCAGATAATGCATGCTGATTTTCACTAACCCTGTGAGACAAAGACAGTGATTAAACAAAGAAAAATCTTGGTTAGCCAAACCTGACAGTGAGAGCTGGTTTTCAGTGTCCAACATGGCAAGTGTTTACAGAGAACACGGTGCTGAACTGCAATGCCTAGATTTTTCCATGACTTGCCCTCTTCCTTCCCTCACATCTAATGGGAAAAGTATAAGCTTTTGATTCAGCTAGTTCAAGTACAAATCCACATTTCATTATTTAATAATTGTGTTATCTTTAGCAAATTAGTTAGCCTCTCTCTGTCTCAGACTCATCTACAAGATGGAAATGGCAATTACAGTAACTACCTAATAGAACTGTGAAGAGAACGAAATGAAACCATATATGTAAAGTTCTTTAAGCAATAATTAGGATACAGTAGGACTTGATAGATGTTATTTGCGCCTTCAGTAACAGTATTTCTAAAAATGTGTCTCTCTACTCACTATGGTGTCTTCCAAGGCTTATGTCAGTTAAGAAAGAAAAAGACTCTTATTAAGCTGTTATCTATGCCAACAGCGGTGTTGGGAACATTATCTCAACCCAAAGTGAAGTTGGGGTCTGTACCTGCTGTGCCTGCATGAACACAGTAAAGGTGTATGTGCTATAGGCATGCTCACCAGAGTGACATTATTAGAAGGTTCTAAAATTTTTAGAGAGTGGGGTTTTCTTTGATGACCTTAGTTTTCTTTGATGACCTTTGAAGTGAGTTGTGACCACTAGTTCCCTCCTTTTCCTTTATTTGCCCCTTTTCCAGTTTATGAATCAATGACTTTGCACAATCAAGCACTCTACTACAACGTGCCACAGGGCTCAAAGAAAAGTCCTCCAGAACCTTTTAACTAACACTGCTATTCTGTTACCAAAACAATTCTGAGGAACATGGTGTCATAAAGATGTAACATAGGTTCAAGAACCAAATGCATGAAACAGAGAAGACCACTTTGTCACCCTATGGACAACAAACTGACAAATGTCCATATATGAGGTTACTGTTTTTGCCAAAGGAGTTTTGTTAAGTATTTCAATCATTCCTGGTAACGATTAATGAAATAAATGGTACATGGGATGGATTCAAGCTATTCAAGTCTATCAGTGATGTAGTTTGGATGGCACTAAAATCAATATGTGTCAAACTGCTTTCAGATTTCTCTAGTGCGGAGACCTGTTTTGTCCAGTACCCGCTACACACAATAACCAGCAGGAACCCCAAATATGTCTGAATTCTCACTTTTCAAAGAACGTGGTGTATTATAGATGATAGAAAGAAAGTATGCCTATAGCCGATTAAATATTATTAGCTTCATTAGAATATCAGTATAAACTATCCATATGCTAATCAATATATTTATGTTAATTGCTAATTTTCATGTCTTGCAACAAAGGTGCAAATTGTGGCATCATCTGACCTTCCAGGAACTCATGATGCTTGCAATGCTTTTTTTTTCCACACTAAGTTGTACAACTGCTAAAATTAATTGCACCCCAGGGCTATTACAGTATGCATGAATTGTCAGCCAAATGAATGACAATTTTGAAAAAGAATGAAAGAATAGGGATTTTGATATGTTCTCAGTGAATACTGCTAGCTACATGAAACTGACATGATACCCAATTACAAAATCACTAATTAAGGCCATCAAACAAACCCATGTATTTGTGTCCAACATTGGGATCTTCAAGTTCAGATTCTGAAATGTCTTGCAGTCAAAATATGAAAATCCTTTCTCAGTACTGTCTCTGAGTTTTTGAATGTAAAATTCGCCATTTTACATTCCATAAAATATGTTAATTTTACTGTGCTCAATGCCAATATGTAAAAAAGTAACAATGATATGATTACTTTTCTTGTCTCAGAACTCCAATAGAGCTAAATAAAAAATCAAAAATATGTTTGCTTAGACGGATACAATGAAAGGGGAATCTCAAAAGCTGGATTTTATGGGAAATTTGATAATGTGTTATGACAAAATGCTTCATACACATGAACGTTGCTAGCAAGAAATTGAGCTAGTGAAAATACAGCTTGTGTGTCAGCCTTGTTCAGAAATAAGGTGAGCATTGTGTTCAAATTTCTCATCTGTGAAAAAGAAACCGCTTTCATCACAAGATATCCAATGAATGTTTTAATTGTTAGTTGAAAAATTTAAAGTGTGTGTGTGCATCAATATATAGGCCAGGTGTAACCACACACACATATAACAGCCAGAAAACTATGCTGTTGGGAACCACAGATGCTTGACTTGTTCTCTTCATACACAATTCTACTATTGACCTTGACACCTACTTTGCTACAAAAAAACATCCTTGCTGCTACAGACTAAACTAACTCATAGAAAATTAAGACATAACAAGTGTCTTTTGTAAGACAGTGGCTCAGGGTGACTGGCAGGATAGTCAGCAAGAGGGAACTGATCTATTTCATTAACTCCCTAAGAACATGAAGCTGACAGTGTCACTGGGATTTCTTTTGCTGTCAAACTGACTAATAATACACCTGTTTCGGGAAAGAGCTATAAGCCCAAGAGTAAGAACTACATGTTCAGAAACAGGTGACACATTCTACATCTGGGGGTACTAGTGCAAGGTTCTTGCTTCATCAGTTTCAAAAGCACTTTGTAGATACCTTGGTTGTTAGTGCAGGCTTCAAAGGTTGTCTGGTAAGATTAGAACTCTACCCTGGTTGCGATGGACCACATGTGTTCAGGATAAAGACTTGTGAGTTTTCACTTTAGAAAAAAAGATTAATATTTATTTTAAATATGTGGAGATTTGGACATCGGTAAAAACATTCAACTGTGGTAAGAATTAGACTCACTTTAATACCAAAAGAGGTGAGGCAGTTTTTTCTTTTCTTTAAGAAAAAAAAAAAAAAACAGAAAGAGACTTTATATTTTGGGAACAGTGTTCAGTCCACAGTGAAAACTGAGCAGAATATATGGAAATTTCAACTATACTCTTTGCATCTAACACCTATAGCTTCCTTAGTCATCAGCATCCCCCACTTGTTGCAATGACCCCACATTGACACTTGACCATCCCTCAAAGACTGGAGTGTATGTTAGTATTCATTCTTGGTTTCATACACTCCATGAGCTTTGACAAAGGTCTAATGACATAAAGCCACCATTACACTATCATATAGCACAGTATCTCTGCTAAACATTCTCTGTGTTCTTCCTGTTTACCCCTTTAGGATGCCTGGAAGCCAATTTCTTAGCAATTTCTATGGTTCCTGAATGTTATGTTTTATAATCATAGCATGTGACCCGATGATGATCATGTCCTTTTCATGGCTGTGTAGCTCAACTGAGTTATGACATTTCATTGTTCAGAAGAACAATGGTTTAATTATCCATTTACCTACTAAAAGACACATGGGTTATCAAGATGTGTGGAATTCAGGATTCATCTGCTTTAAACATCCATGTTGCTCTGTAGACATAGATTTCAGTTGCCCTCAGTAGAGCATGGCATCTAGAGCATGGCGTCTCTAGTCTCTGGAAAGACCATACTTGGCTTTAGAAGAAGTAGCCAGGCTTTTTCCAAGGTGATTTATAATGTGCATGTGTAGCTGCATATCCTGACAGCTCACATTCTCACCTGCATTTGGCAATTGGAATTCTGGAATCTGGACTTTGCAGTAGATGTACTCCAGGAAAAGCATTAATTGGATGCTCATCCTGCAGATGGGAGTTGCTTGTGGATCTTGGAATAGTGAATGAACACTTCTCTTCATTACTAGCTCTAGTTTCCCTATGTTCCCATCAGGCCTGGGAAACATACAGTGTGGATCTTTCTACGGCACAGTTTTTTTTTTCTTTGTTTGTTTTTTTTTTTATAGATTTTTGTGTGAGGCAGTTTTTTCAAGTCCATGTGACTGGAAGTGACAAAGCAGGAATTCATTGTCCTTTTTCTCATAGGTGACTGCACCCATGGCATCTGAGACTTTTAGTCTGAATGATGAAATGGATTCTACAATCTTACAAAGCTAGTGTTCTGAAGGACAACAAAGGCCTTAGCACCTGTAATTTTGTTTTTATACAACAATCAAATGCAAAATAAAATCATAATCTGCATTGTTACTTCCCTATTTCTGTGATAAAGTATGAGGATAAAGGCAATTTATAGAAGAAAGAGTTTGTTTGTGGCTTATGGTTTCAGAGGGTTAGAGTCAATGATGGGGAAACATAGTTAGCAAGTGGTGGACAGCTGGAGAAGCAGCTAAGATCTCACATCTCACAACAAAAACAGAAGACAGAGATGGTGCAGCCCAGTGGCAGAGATGGCTCAGTTGATGGCAGAGGTTTTTTGTAAACCTCAAAAATCCCTCTAGTGACATACCTCTTCCCAAAACGCAACAGCTCAGGATCTTTCTCAAAGACCAAAACTTATGGGGGGTATTTTATTTCTTCAGTTTTAAAAATTTAAATTAGCAACAAGCTTGTTTTACAAGTCAATCCCAGTTCCCTCTCTCCCCTCCTCCCCTGCCCCCCACCAACCTTCTATCTCATCCCCTTTCTGCTCCCCATGGAGGGTGAGGCCTTCCACGGGGGACATCTTTTTTAAACTACTGCATGGCCATGCACAGGTAGGTCCCATTCTAGAGGTTTTACTCAGAAACAGCTGGACTTATGAAGTTATGAATAGCAAGACTCCATAGCATTGATATAAAGTTCTAAATATTAACTCCCCTGAATGTTTGTGGAAATCTACTCCCTGAAATTCTGAAAATGTTTGAGGAAAATGTACTGACACACTTCAAGAACTAGGCACAGGTAAATATTTTCCAAATGAGACTCTAGACATTCAGAAAATAATGCCAGTAATTGATAAATGAGATTTCATTAAGTTAAAAAAGCTTCTGCACAGCAAGGAAACAATCAAGTGAAGATATATTCCAAATAATCAAAGAAAATCTTTACTCACTATACAGCAGATGAATGATTACTATGCAGAACCTACAGAGACAGGGCAATGGTGTGGTCAGTAAAATGCTTGTATTCCAAGTGGGAGAGCCTTCGTTCACTCCCTGAAACCTACATAAAAAACAGAATGTGTGGATGCAGACTTCTAATTCTGGAATTTGGGAAGTGGAAACAGGGAGATCCCTGGGGTTTACTGGCTAGACAACACACCTCCTACAAAATAGTTTTAAATAAAGATTTGTTTGAATTTTCAAGTACATTCATGTGTGTCTGGCTGTATATGAGTATGGACACATGAGTACAGGTGTTTCACTGAGTCCAAAAGAGAGTATTGGCCTTCAGAGTGCTGGGCTTATATCCTATGTGGTGCTGGGAACTGAATGAAGGCCTACTATAAGAGCTGTACTCCAAAACTCTATCAAATGTGTGTCCTCCTCTGTAAGATGTGCAAGTGTATACAAATTTAAATGTGTATAAAGCCTAAAACTCTAACACAAAGATCAAGGGAGCATTAAAGATAGGTGAAGAGGAAGAAGGAGAGGTGAACCAAAGGACAATGGGACATTGAAATGGAAAAGATACTGAGAAAGCAGGCTACAAGCAGGGTTCAGGGTGCTGAGAAAATGGAAAGTGTAGGAAAATATATTACAGCATACATTCGAAATTTTCATAATGATATCTACTAGCTAGCATGCTAATTTTTAAATTAATTATGAAAATATTGAAGTTATATAATTTACAACAGAATGCATACAACTAGAGATAATCATATTAAGTAAATTAAGTCTGTCTCACAAAAATAATACAAAATATAGAATGTGTATTTATGATATGAGGACACAGAGGACTAAGGGAAGAGTACAGGAACATGGGAACAATATCCCCAAAGTAAATTCATGTTCATATGAAGACATTATTGTGTACTGAAGCACCATGAACATGAAAAAATAGAGCAGAACAATAAAACATCTTATTCCTCTCCCGCTACATCACACTTGTTTTAAAAATCAGCCCTCTATTTCTGATTTTCCATATCCATGGCTTTTAATAGTGTTTCCTTTTGTGTAACTGAATAGAAGGAACAGGAACTTCAGCCCCATTTCCAAACCATCATTGTATCAGATTGCCCAAACACTGAAGCACAATATAAGTATTGTAAAGGAGCCCTATTAGTTTCACAGACCAAGAACAAGTCGATAACACCAGCTTCCAAGGTCAGGACTAATGAGTGCTCTGTACTTTTCCCATCTTCCACTCTTCCACAAACACTGAACTCTCACATAGAGTATTTTCAGTGACATAACTACTAGTGTACGGTACTATCGACAAGAATTAAAATCCCCCTTTTCTTAGATGAGGTAGTACCTCCTGACAATCTCCACATTCCTATTTAAAGAGGAGTACCTCTGTCCAGCAATCACTTAGTAAAACTTTGCTCTATCCATATTGCTATGTAGCACAAAGGGGTATGAATATAAGTAACTATTTAAGAGCAAGTTACCATATGACTAATTAAGAAATGCACAAGAAAAGCTTTCAGGAAACTATCATACATAACTATGATACAGCAAACATTTAAGTCATGTATTCATGACCATTGATCTCTTCAAAAGTTTAAAAAAAGGAGCTGAGGTACCCTAGACACATTTCGGACAGTATGCTTCTCTCTAAGGTGCCTGGGAATACCACATAGTTAATATTACTAAGACAGTGACACAATAGTAAGAAAGCTTACCTCTCCTATGAGACTATTTGCCTTCTGCTTTTAAGGATGTGTTAGATTAAACTTGAGGTAGAATTTGGGAGGACTATATGTTAGAGACTCAGTCATTCATCATTTAGTCCCATAAACATTCTGATCAAGCTAAGCTCTTTCACACATAGAGAAACAGAAACAAACAAACAAACAAAAAAACTACATGAGGGACTGGAAAGATGGCTCAGCAGGTAAGAGTACATACTGCCATGCAAAGGATCCCAGTCCAGTCCTTAATACACACAGTGTAGTTCCTAACTGATCATAACTCCAGGGCTTTGTTTATTCCCACATGCATGTGGTGCACATAAACTCATAAACACACACACACACACACACACACACACACACACACACACACACACACATGCAATAAAGCTGAATCTTTTAAAAAGTATATTATATAAGAAACTAGTTACTTTACAGTAGAAAAGTTTGCAAACACTACCTTCTGTTGCCACATTAATGTTTCCACTACTCTCACTCAAGGGTTTTCACATCCTATCACAGTGTCATGAGTGTATTGTTTGGTAAAGGGAAAGTAAAGTTGTTAATCATGTAAATCTAAAATAGGGAGAGCACTCTGGGTTTGATGGAGAACCATAGGTAATCACAGAGGTCCTTATAGACAAAGAGAGGCAAAAGAAAGGGTCAGAGAATGACTTGAGGTGATAGGATGCTACTTTTGAAGACAGAGGAACACTGCCAGGCTATAGGAATTAGAAAAGACAAGGAGTCAGGCAGTCTTCTCAGGAAGCAGAATAGCCCAGCTTGGATGGTAGCCTGATTTTAGCACAGGAGTTAGCAAGGTAACAGTTGGCTTTGGATTTCTCCTCAGCTGAAAAAGGACTGAGCTCCTGTCTTCTCGAGCCTATATTCCTCTCTCCACCCAGCCATATCACTTCCCGTATTTCTGTACAGACCTCCAGACCTCTATGGTTAACTAATGGCTAGCTCCACCCTCTGATCTACAGGAAAACTTTATTTGTTAGACTATGAAAAAGTTATCACTGTACAGAAAAGTACCATTGTTGTAGCTCTAGTGCTTCAGAAAGGAAGGAACCACAGCTGTGCTCATGCCCTCATTTTAGCACAATGATCTCCATACTGTACGTCTAGTAACATCAGATAATAACTAGACTGTCCCAACTTTTGGGACATCAACCTGGGCCAAGAGAGTCAGGGATAGGCAGTGGGGACAAGAAACGCAGAAAGAATGACCACAAGACAGGATTCTGATCAAGTGACAAACTTTATTTTTTTCAGGCTAGCTTATATAGTCAGTAGAGCAGGATATGGGGAGGGGTAAAATATGTTGTTTGTATGCCAGGTGTTAGTGTAGGCAGGATATTAGGAAAACATATCCTAATGTTTGGCAGGGTACAGAGTTCATGAGTAAGAGGTCCAGAAAGTGTTGCCTAGGTGACTGAGCCTGTGGGTGAAGGACTGGGTCAAGTTGTTTCTTTTATTGAGCTGAGTTTCTAAGGAACTGCTATGTAAAGGTTAATAGGCAACTATGTGGCTGGCCAAGAATGGCCTAGGATCTTTGGCTCCCAACACTAGACATGTTTTTAAGCCACTAACATTGGGTTAGTTTGTTAACCCAGAAAATGACACATGTTTTATCACCTGAACCAAATGACAAGTTTCACAGCAGCTGTCATTTCATGTGGTTGCCATGTGTCTCTGGCATGGAGCAAGAAGGACAGGGATAACTGTTTTCTTGGTGTTCCTGCTGAGAATTTATCATTGCTTTCTTAACTATCAGATAAATTCTAGCAGGATGCTCTAGAAAATCCCTGAAGACATTCTTGCAAACTTCCAAAGTCATAGCAAAGATGTAGAAGTTGAGAATTTAGCAAAAATTGGAGTACAACACAAAGACAAGATGACTAACCAATTGGGAGGTTCTACCCAGCACTGGAACTCAGAAGAGAAATAGGATACCAATATAAAAACCTTCAAAATCCAAAATCTGCCACTGAGTTATAGAACTATGGCAAAGTTCATTTCTCAGTGTTTAAAATATATTCTGTTTTGATAATACTGGAGAAAGCAAGTGAGTCTCTTTGTACTTTGTGTCTTTTCTAAAGTCAAGTTAGTTTCTAAGGTGAAATCATGAATGTGTGAGTGCATTATTTAATTTAAATATGGGGTACGTGCGCATGAATGCAGGGATGCACAGAGGTTAGAAAAGTGTATCAGATCCCCCAGTACTAGAGATAAAGGCAGTTGTGGGCTGCCTGACATGCATGTCGGGAGCTGATCTCAACTTCTCTACAAGTACAGTGTGTGCTCTGAACAGATTAGCCATATTTCTGCATTTTACACACACGTGCACACACACAAGCACATGCACACACGCATAGTCTTACATTTTATGTCCTTGTATAATCCTCTGTCTTATCACACACTTAGACTCATCTTCTGTGAGCTGCCATCATCACAATTTAATTAAGGTGACAGTTGTCCAGTAAAAAAAATAATTTAAACTATTGGCTTAAAATTATGAAATAAAGGGTTTTTCTTTTTATCCTAGAAGTTTGTGAAGTAAGAAAAGTCTCCATAACTATCCATTTTGTCTCAATTTCTAACTTTTTGTCTTTGATAATGTGTTTGGGGGTGGTGGGGCTTGTTTTAAATGTAGAATACATTAGGATAGATTCTATAGTTGATGCTCTTAAAGTGTAGCTGTCCGGAAGTGAGATGTGTTATTGTGGGAATTACCAATATGGAGCCAGGTAAAAATACAAGGGAATTTACTAGGGAAAAGCCTTACTTACAGAGCAACCTAGCCAGCCAGTGGGGCAGCAGTAAGTACAGCAAGCCTAAGATGAAATGGAAGAAGGGCTGCCCACGTGAATGATCCTTACTCTTAAACCTTCCCTACATCACCTTGACCACGCCTTCACAGGCCTGGTTATGGTTTCTCCTACAATGTGTCATTTCTTCTCTAGTCTAATTGGATAACAAAGGCGGGAAGTTATAATAACTGAGAATCTTATGATTTAAGTACTGTCCTACGTCCTTTACATGGTGATTCCTCTTTTAAGCATCAAATCATCTCATGTGGATGCTCCTTTACTCCTTTACAATTAAGGCAAAGACAAGGGAAGTGAAACAAACTGCCTGTTGGTGAGTAAGTGTTAGAAGCAGATTTCAAAACCTGTCCATATGAGTTCAGGATCATGTTCCTGAGTGAACTTGGAAATGCATCTGTCTTAAATACAGCTCAGTATATTTTTATTAATATTGATGATTTAGTAGACAATACAAGTGAGAATTTCACCTAAAGTCATCTTCACAGCCATTCCTGTGAACCCAATGGTCTCACTGATCAAGTTCTTCAGGCCAGGTGCTGAGAAAAGGAATGCTTATGTTATCTGTAGAAGTGCTGTGGCTACTAGGGAGGGAAAAACTGGCTGTAGTACAGTCAAATCAAGGCCTTCTCCATCCTCCAGAAAAGAAGATAGATGGCCCTTCTGAATTTCACAAATTAAAGGAAAGTGGCAGAGATTTAAGAAGTTTGATGGGCAGGTACCTAGTTCCATTCATGATGTCAATTGGCATAACTTACTTATTAAGGGAGAAATTAACTGATGGTAAACTTCCACGTTAGTTATCGTGATTCTTTCTGTTTGGAGGAAAAAATACATAGCACTCAAACATTACAGAGTACTGTGATTTCTCTAGTGGGGCAACCATTACTCTCTAGAACTTGACTATTTTTGTGATCACATACTTGAGTCATCAAGTATAGGGAAATCATGAAATCAATCTGGAACTAGTCTGAAAACTTCAACCTTACTGGCTAGTGTTCATAGTGCAGAATGATGCTCTGTATGCTTCCAGAATCGAAGAAAACTAATCATTAACCATAACCAACTATAAACTGAATTCTGGCCTGGCAAACATGCTCACTGGTAAAAGAGTATCATAAACACCATGAGAGTTACCAACTACTTTCCAACTGGACTTAAGTCTACCACACAAGAAGAGAACCATAACTGACACCATTATCTGGCCAAGAACCTGTGACTAGATAGGTCATAAATCCTAGGGGAGAAGTTACTACTATTATGTTGCTAAGGTACATAGCATGAAACTGATTCTAAATGACTTATTGTCAAGTCCATAGGTCAATGCATCACTCAATCCTCATCTGCAAAGCTGTTTGCAATAGATATTGATTAACACAGAAACCCTCAACTGGCTAATTTATAGAAAATAAGAGACAGCAGAACATTCAGCCCTAAATGGAACATATATGAAACACTCTTCCTGACAAGGCTTAGGAAGTATTACAGAAGAAAAGATAAAAAGAATGCAACAGCCAGGTGCTAGATGACTAGAAGGAAACTGTGTTCGGGACATAGAAGGGCATCAACATCTATGAACTCATCATAGTTGTTAGTACAAATCCCAAAATTAAGAAGGGAGTTGAACACGAAATTTGCACCCCTAGCTGTGGAGCTAATGGCAACTGTTAGGGAGAGAGAGAGAGAGAGAGAGAGAGAGAGAGAGAGAGAGAGAGAGAGAGAGAGACAGAGACAGAGACAGAGAGAGAGACAGAGAGACAGAGGAGAGGTCTTAATCATGTAGTGCCTGGTAAATTGACAGACCTGAAGGGAAGAAAACATACCCAAGAATATTTAGGCAACACAAACTAGACACATTAGGTGTCTTACTTATGGTTTCTATTGTGAAGAGACACCATGACTACCACAGCAATTCTTTTTTCAAAAGATTTTTTATTTGAATTGGAAACAAGATTGTTTTACATGACAATCCCAGTTCCCTTCTCACTCGCATCCTCCCCTACCACCAACCCCCAACTAAAACCCTACCTATCACATATCCTTTCTGCTCCCCCTGGATGGTGAGGCTTTCCATAGGGTGTCTTAAGAGTCTATCTTATTATTTGGGATAGGGCCTAGGACCACCCCCATGTATCTTGGCTCAGGGAGTATTCCTCTGTGGAATAGGATTCCAAAGTCCAAACCTATGCTAGGGATAAGTTCTGAACTACTATAGGAGGTCTCATAATTTTCCAAGGTATCCTCAGTGAAACCCATGTTCCTGGGGTCTGGTATCCCAGCTATCACTCTGGGGAGCAAGAGTTCCCCGATGTTCAGGTCAGCTGTTTCTATGGGTTTCACCAGCCTGTTCTGGACCCCTTTGCTCTTTCCTCATCCTTCTCTGCATCTGGGTTCCAGATCAGTTCGGAGATTAGTTGTGGGTATCTGCTTCTACTTCCACCAGCTGCTGGATGGGGGCTATCGGGTGGCATATAAGTCAGTCATCAATCTCATTATCCAGGGAGGACTTTAAAGGTAGCCTCTCCTTTGTTGCTTAGATTGTTAGCTGGTGTCATCTTTGTGGATCTCCAGACATTTCCCTAGTGCCTGATTTCTCTGTAAACCTAAAACATCTCCTGCTATTATGGTATCTCCATTCTTGTTATCTTCTATTCTTCCCCTGACTCAACCTTCCTGCTCCCTCATGTCCTCTGCTTCCCTTCTCTTCTCCCCTTCTCATTCTCCTAGCTCCCTCCCTCTTTTCCTGTGCTCCCAATTTGCTCAGAGGATCTTGATCTTTCTTCTTCTCGAGGGGACCATGTATGTCTCTCTTAGGGTCCTCCTTGTTTACTAACTTCTCTGGCAGTTAGGATTGTAGGCTGGTAATCCTTTACCCTATGTCTAAAATCTGAATATGGGTGAGTATATACCATGTTTGTCTTTTTGTGATTGGGTTACCTCACTCGGAATGCTTTCTTCTAGTTCCATCCATTTTCCTGCATATTTCAAGATTCTATTGTTTTTTTTTCTGCTGAGTAGTACTCCATTGTGTAAATGTACGACATTTTCTCTATCCATTCTTCATTTGAAGGGCATCTAGGTTTCTTCCAGTTTCTGGCTATTACAAATAGTGCTTCTATGAACATTGTTGAACAGATATCCTTGTTGTATAAATGTGCTTCTTTTGGGTATATGCTTAGGAGTGGAATTGCTGGATCTTGTGGTAGACTGATTCCCATGTTCTTAAGGAGTGGCCATACTGATTTCCAAAGTGGCTGTACAAGTTGGCACTCCCACCAGCAGTGGAGGAGTATTCCTCTTTCTCCACATCCTCTCCATCATAAACTGTCATTGGTGTTTTTTATTTTGGCCATTCTGACAGGAATAAGTTGGTATCTCAGAGTTGTTTTGATTTGCATTTCCCTGAAAGCTAAGGATGTTGAACACTTTCTTATGTGTCTTTCAGCCATTTTAGATTCCTCTATTGAGAATTGTCTATTTATTTCTGAACCCAACTTTTTAATTGGATTGTTTGGTGTTTTGGAAACTAGCTTCTTGAGTACTTTGTATATTTTGGAGGTCAGCCCTCTGTCAGATGTGGGGTTGGTGCATATCTTTTTCCAGTCTCTGGGCTGCCGTTTTTGTCTTGCTGACTGTGTCCTTTGACTTACAGAAGCTTCTCAGGTTCAGAATGTCACATTTATCAATTGTTGATCTCAGTGTCTGTGCTACTGGTGTAATGCTCAGGAAGTGGGCTCCTATACCAATTAATTCAAGGGTATTTCCCACTTTGTCTTCTAATGGGTTCAGTGTGGCTGAATTTATGTTGAGGTCTTGATCCATTTTGACTTAAGTTTTGTGCATGGTGATAGGCGGACAGGCAGTCATTTACCTGTCCGAATCCAGTTATGCCAGCACTATTTGTTGAAGATGTTCTCTTTGTTCCATGTATAAATATGGATTGTTTGTCAAAAATCAGGTGCTCATAGGTGTGTGGGTTAATATCAGGATTTTCAACTCTATTCCATTGGTCTATCTGTCTATTTTTGTGCAAATACCAAGCTGTTTTCAGTACTATAGCTCTGTAATAAAGCTTGAAGTCAGGGATGGTGATGCCTCCAGAAGTTCCTTTATTGTACAGGGCTCTTTTGGCTATCCTGGGTATTTTGTTTCTCCATATAAAGTCAAGAATTATTCTTTCAATGTCTTTGAAGAATTGTGTTGGGATTTTGATGGGGATTGCATTGAATCTATAGATTGCTTTTGGTATAATTGCCATTTTTACTATGTTGATACTACCTATCCAAGAGTATGGGAGATCCTTACATTTTCTGGTATCTTCTTTAGTTTCTTTCTTTAGAGAGTCAAAATTCTTATGGGCCAGTTCTTTCATATTTTGGTTAGTATTACTCCAAGGTATTTTATGTTATTTGTGGCAATTGTGAAGGGTGATGTTTCTCTGATTTCTTTCTCCACCAATGTGTCATCTGTATATAGTAGGGCTACAGATTTTTTTTAGTTAATCTTGTATCCTGAGTACTTTGCTGAAGGTGATTATTAGCTGTGGGTGTTCCTTGATAGGGTTTTTCAGTCACTTATATAGACTATCATATCAGCTGCAAATAGTGAGAGTTTGACTTCTTCCTTTCCGACTTGTATTCACTTGATCTCCTTTTGTTGTCTTATTGCTCTAACTAGAACTTCAAGGACAATATTGAAGAGGTATGGAGAGAGTGGACAGCCTTGTCTTGTCCCTGATTTTAGAGGACTTGCATTGAGTTTCTCTCCATTTAATTTGATGTTGGCTCTTGGCTTACTGTATATTGCTTTTATTATGTTGCGGTATGTTCCTGTTATTCCTGATTTCTCCAAGACCTTTATCATGAAGGGGTTTTGGATTTTGTCAAAGGTTTTTTCAGCATTTAGTGAGATGATCGTGTGATTTTTTCCTTATTCTGTTTATATGGTGGATTACATTGATGGATTTTCATATGTTGAACCATTCTTGAATCCCTGGGATGAAGCCTACTTGATCATGGTGGATGATTTCTCTGATGTCTTCTTGGATTTCTTTTGCCAGTATTTTATTGAGAATTTTTGCATCAATGTTTGTAAGGGATATTGGTCTGTAGTTCTCTTACTTAGTTGTGTTTTTGTGTGGCTTGGGTATCAAGGTAATTGTAGCCTCGTAAAAAGAGTTTGGCAATGTCCCTTCTGCTTCTACCATGTGGAACAATTTGAATAGTATTGGTATGAGACATGAGAAGGCTTCTTTTGGGTTGTTGGCTGGGGCTTTCTAAGAGACTCCCAAAATATAGCCATTTCATTGTGATCTTAGTTACCTTCCAGACATGAAAGGTAACTCCCTATGGCTGAAAGCTACCTTGCCCTTCAGAAACAGGACCTAGAGAACCTGAATCTAGTTTTGACTTGAATACCATCCTCCCTAAGGACTAGATTTTATGGTACCTGAGGGCACCATTCAAGCTTCCGAAGGAGGGAAGAAAACAATAGCCCTACCCACCTGTGACACCTATGAATGATATCAGCAATTAGCATGGCATGATTACTCTAATGGTAAAGTAATGACATATATACCAATGGCTCTCTAATTAGACTTAAGACTCACTGAATGTAAGGGAGACCATGCCTGATACTGGAAACCTAGCCAACTACTCAGTGCTAGTGAATTCATGGTAGGAGGAGAATCTACACCCACTAATTTCCTCAACCAACATAATGCCTACAAACAGTCTGCAATATATTGTCCTTACACCCACAGATAAATGTCATCTTCACTCCTCATCAAGGAAACTTCTCTTTGTAACCAGATGGATTACAGAAAACTATAGTTCATCAAAATGCAGAGTCACGGATTCCTATCCTAATGGATACATCTATAAAATACTAGCACACTTGAGGCTCAGGGAACATAGAGGAAGATGAGGTGTGTGGTGATATGTTATTTATGAATTATTAGAGCTTGCCTGAGGGTTCAGAAAGCAAAGCTAGCTCCAAGCCATGGAGCCAGGCAGTGGTGGCATACACCTTTAATCCCTGGATTCAGGACACAGGCAGATGGAGCGCTGTTAGTTCAAGTCTACATAAAATTGATACAGTACTAAAGAGAAATAGCTCCCACAATGGTGAAAACAGCACTTGGAATCACACACCTTTAATCCCAGCACTAGGGAGGTACAAAAGGAAGAAGCTAAGGATCTCATATGAAGATTTAGTTTCCAGACAGGGAAGCATTGCAGTCTGAGAAATCTTGGAGGCAGGATTGCCATTTTGGCCTGCGGTAGATGGGTAGATGTAAGAGCTATTGGCTTGGCTGCTTTGCTTATCTGACCTTCAGCTGGAACCTCAACATCTATCTCTGGGTTTTTATTTTTCGTATTATAGGGATGGAATATTGTAAGATTCAGAGCTATGATCGGAGACTTTGTTGTGAAATTGTGTCTCCTAGTAACACCTGAAGCTACATGCATAAAGTCTCACCAGTATGACAGTCTCAGCTTGAGCTGAACAAGGAGGACATCAACAAATGTGTCAAACTGGGTGGGGAAGAGCCCACAGGGCCTCAATGCTACACAAAGAACTACAGGAAACTGAGTGAAGCTGGGAACAGGAGAGGTGGCCCCTTCCCAAAGAGGAACACACCAATTGCTATCCAGTGCTAAATGGATAGTCTTGAGAATATATATACAAGTAATATTATATTGACTTAAAAGGTTATATCTTGGAAAAATACATATTTATCCTGATGGCTATGCAATAATAGTTAGTAAAAACAAAAACAGGCCATGAATTTAAAGGAGAGAGAGATGAAAGTTGTAAGTGAGGATTTGAAGAGAGGAAAAGGTAAGGGAGAAGAATAATTAAATTATAATCTTACGGATTAAAAATGTACAAATCTTTCAAAGAACTAATGAAAAACTTAACTGCATTATACATTATCATTTTAAAGTATCAGGCATTAGATTGTTTTAAAATTTTACATACAAAATTGTGAAAGCTTAACAATACTATAACATTAGAATTCCCATACCAGCAATATTCAGGTTTCTGTAAAATAGGCATTCTCAACTATAACTCACATATGGGTAATTAACTATGCTCAGAGAGGGCAAGGAAATATAATTCTGTCTGCAAACATATTTGTGGAAATTGATGTGCTTATATAGTTTTACACACTTACTCTAGCTTAAATAATTGAATAGTTAATTTAAAAATCATCTTAAAAATATCCCACTTTATTTGGCTAATTTAACAGCAATTGAATGAACTGTTAACATTTCTTCTTCTAAATTACAGAACTTGTCTTATAGTGCGTTTGAAAGGCTTTAATTTCTAATGTATTGAAGAGTGAATCTTATTCCTTTTATTCCATATTTAACAAATGCGAGCCAAAGAAAATCTGCAAATGAGTAAATTTAACAGGGTCAGACATGAGTGCAGCCAGGAGAGTTAGAAACAGTGTGAGGGTAGATGGGGCTGCAGATATGGGAGTCAGGGGGCTCTAAGGCTTATCAGAAACAGTGATGGCACCAAGTCACTAGAAAAGGGGAGGAGTTCAGAGACTTTGTGTCCCACTTGCCTCACAACCTTCCTTGCATTTTGCCTTAACAATGAAGATGAAAGACCATCAAATGTTTTTTTCCGAAATCAAGTGTATATCTATGGTCAAGCATTCCCCAGATTTTCTAATTCAGTAAATATTACCAAAAAAGGATATGAGTTTGGTTTCTAGCCAACTTATTCACTACGTTCTTTTCTTAGACTCATGTACTGTTAGTTCAACAATCCATTGGAGAATGCCACAAGGATGGATGTTATGCTCATACATTGGTTCTAAACCACAGATGTTTCCTGTTAGATAATTGCAAAATGGTCATCTTTGAAACAATATCAAAATGGTTTCACAAAGGTCAACCAGAGGAGTTGAGAGTCATGAGTGTCATTCTTTGCAAGTGTTTCACTGTGCGGCTATATAAAGATTACACTGCCTAGGAAAAAGGATGTGTGTGAAGTTGCAGAGTTCACCTCCTCAGAATCAGTCAAGCCAACACTCTTGATGCTTGATGTTGCTTCTCTCTCCCTATCACCTTGGGACTCTAGAGGTAGCACATGTCTACAGAACAACCCTAAGATGTTTATTCACCCAACAGATGCCATTGGGGAACAAGTTTACATTTGATTACCATGTACTGAAATCATGAATATTCAGAGACAAAAAAAAGAAAAGAAAAAAGAAGCCTGTGTCATTCATGCTCTTCTCAATAATGTTACAAAAACTCAATTTTATTCATTGGAAGACACACTAAATAAAAATATTCTATACATATTGAAATGAAACTGAAAAGTTAGACGCAACTTTGCTTAATGTGATCATAAGTGAAATAATTCAGATTCCAAAACACAAAAGCTTCATTTTTTTTCTTATGTGAAGAAGCTAAATTAAAAACAAAATAAAGCATGACAATTGAAGGACTATTTCAGAAGAGGAAAGAGATTGGGGGGCAGTAAATGTAATGGTAGAGGGAAAATATGATCAAAATACATTTGTACATATGTAAAAACATCATAACAAAAGTACACTTTGCAAAATAAGCAGATAAGAAATTTAAAATGTGCATTCCAAAAATATATGAGATGTAAAGGAAGGAACAGGACTACTTCTGAAGAGGAGGATAAGGGGGCAAGAGATGGCAATAAGGATACTTACGATAAAAATACTTGACATTAATATATGAAATTGCCATGATGAAACCTATGATTTATAAAACAAATGGTAATAAAGATAAATGTTGACTTTCAATCCCACAAAAATGATAAACAAAAATTTGGACTTTTAAAAAGAATTCAGTGATTCAATAAAACTAGAGAAAGAATGACTTACAGGGTGAAATCTGTCACTCCTCCCTTTAATTTTAAGAAAGATCTTATAATGCCTTACTTTAAATGTCCGAAGCACTGAAACAGGGCATCATCTGTAGGTCTCAGGAACTCACCAGTGAATCTGAAACACTGTTGTGTCAAGAGTGAAAACTCATTGACATGCAAACCTTTTGATAGGAAAAAATAAGAAGAAACAAAGATGGCTAGTTTGAGATTAATTTCCATCTCATTATTTCAAATTGGAATAGCTAAGAGGAAGGCAGATAATGAGCCTGAAGATAATGAGATAATATATTGGTAGGCATATTTATACATATTTATGTCTTAAGAAGTTAAATTCAGGGTACAAAAAGGCTGGTTCTGGGAAAATGGCTGCCCAGGTTTACAGTCCTGGTCTCTTCTAGGCTTCTTCAGGAGTTTAATACATCAGTCTTACAACATGATCAGACATTTATTGTAAATGGACAGGACAACATAGCTACTATGAGGTCTGGTGGCAGACACAAGTGGCATTCCTCTTGTGGAATGCAGAAGAGATTTCTGTGCTTTGCTTTCATCTGAAAGAATGTGTAGTCTTAGGCCAACAAGATGGATCCATAAGGGCACTTGATACCAAACCTCATGACTTGAGTTCTATCCTCAGGGGACATTAGGGGGGAAAAAGGACAGACTCCAGCAAGTTGTCCTCTGACTTACACACACACACACACACACACACACACACACACACACACACACACACACACACCACAAACATTTGAAAGCAAGTTATGTGTATTCATAGTCTGAGACATGTATGCCCCTTCACATGGGAGGAACATTTTCAGTTCACTTGGCCCTGACTTGGCACAGGCTAAGATGGCCTTCTTGACACTCTGCAATGGCAAACAACTTTCTCAGCCTGACCTTCAGAAGGCTGCCCAGGACTGCCACACCCCCAGGCATCCCAAAGCTTATAGTGCTGTGCTGAGATACAGGATGCTCATCAGTATGCAAAGAACAATTACAAGTCACACATGTAGACACCCTAAACATAACCAAGAGAAAAAAATCACCACTCACATAAATCTCAAAAGATTAACATGCAATACATAAGGAATTCTTACAAATTAATATGGAAATAACACAACAAAAAATGTATTCAAAGCTTATTAAAAAACACCTTGTCCATATGTCAACAAAGAGATGTGTGTAGGAATATGTATTTAAGAAAAAGAAAAAATGGAAATAGATTTTTTTGAAAAAATTATTGTCTTATATAGTTGAACACTGAAATAGTCTAAAATTAACATATGGATTAATGTACATAAACAGTAAATATTAATATTACTTAAAATCAAGGATATAGATTACAAACATATGATGCTTCATCTGTAGTGAGTTGTAGTCACTTAAGGGCTGAAGGAGAAAGAACCAGTGTTCTATAGGGATGACCTCCTTGATAACATACCACCCCAAGTGGTCAGTCTTAAACAAATACACAAATAAACAAATAAACTAAATCAAATCAAGTGGTTGTGTATGTGTGTGTGTGTGTTTATATATGACAGATAGATGATAGATAGATAGATAGATAGATAGATAGATAGATAGATAGATAGATATGTATTTATGTAAGGATATAAATAGTTACATATATGTGGAGCAAAGAAATAAAAGAGTTCATGATGCCAGACAGTGGTGGCACATGCCTTTAAACTCAGCACTCTGGAGGCAGTATGTGGATCTCTGAGTTTAGGGCCATCCTAGTCTATAGAGTGAATTCTAGGACAGCCAGGGCTATACAGAGAACTTCTGTCTTGAACCACCCCCCCAAAAAAAAGAAGTTCATGAATTTGAGAGGTAATAGAAGGAATACTGAAAGAATGGAAGTGGGAAAGGAGGTAAGGTGGTATGCAAATGAGGTAAATACAGAATTTACATATTCAACCCTCAGAAAACAAGAACAGCAGCATATATATGATATATATATCATATATATATATATATTTGTATATTTATATGTATCAAATAAACTGTAAGGATGTTTTCATTTATAAAACTACCTACAGACATTTTAAGCTCTCAAAAGAATAATAATTGGCAGACTGAGAATACTGAGTGTATCTTAAAGGGAGGGGATCAAATGACCAGACCATTGACTCTTATCACTGAACTTTTAATCATTTACTTACAAAACAAATTAAAGGAGGTAAGAAATCATGGGACGTCAAATGCTCTCAGATGTTTAACAGGTTTCTCACTTTATGTATTCTTGAAGTATTCTGCTTAATTTAATGCTATGAAAGACTTCATTTTAACTCTGTAATCAATTTTCGATTTGTAGGAAAACCACAAATTCCTAGAGATAGTGAGTTCAAAAGACTCTTCAACAAAACTAACAGCCATCTGAATCCTGAGGATGAAGACCCAAATTGTGCAGTTTTCATAAAGAAAAAATAATCCAGGAGAAGCAGGGCAAGCTTACCAGATGGAGACTGTCATCTGTGACTCTAGAGCAGTCATTGTAGGGATGCCCTGGGGAGAAACATGGAGATTCTCATCTGTGACTCTAGAGCAGTCATTGTAGGGATTCCCTGGGGAGAAATATGGAGACCCATCTGTGACTCTAGAGAAACCAGGGTAGAGGTGAGCTGGGGAGAAAAATGGAGACTCATCTGTGACTCTAGAGCAACCAAGGTAGGGATGTGCTGGGCAGAAAAAAGGGGAGTTTTCCCAACAGGACTCTCACCAAAAACAGACTTCTTAAGAAAGAAGTTAGATTTAGAAATCTGAGTTAGATTTCTGGTATGAAAGAAATAGCATGCCCAGCTTCTGTCATCATTCATATATTCTCAGAATGACAGAAGACTCTTCAGGTTCAAAATGACCCTATAAAAGCCCTGTTACAAGAATGAGGAAAACAAAAGTAAAAGCAAGTGAACTAACTTTGTATATAGAAACTAAATAAAAAGTTCAAAACTCTTTGGATACTTAAGTCTGTATACAAATATATGCACTATAAATCATTTCAATGATTATAATTGACTCTTAAAGAAATAATAAGACTGCAAATTAAAAAGTTTAAACTAGCTAAGCCAGGAGCATTGATAATGAATGTGTTCTAACTACTTTCTTGAGTAGAGCTTGTGACAAAATGATTATGTTAGTCAGGTGTAGTAGCAAATGCCTGCATACTTCACACTCAGGAGGCTGAAGCAAGAGCGCAACCCTGAGTTATATACAGGGCAGCCTGGCCTATGCAGTGAGTCAAGGTCAGTCTAAGCACCAATAGTGCATGTAACTGAAGGGGGAAGGACAAGGCAATAGAGAAAAGAAGAAAATTAAAAGGAAAGGAAAACCAAAGAAAGGCCATCATGAAAAGTTCTGTGGGAGGCTTACTATTACTTAGTGTTCTCTGATGGAACAGACATATTTACACATGTGGTCCCAATAGGATGCTAGATGGAAATAGATAAGAAAGGCAGAAGAGAAAAGAGGGAAAGAGTGCCACCATTTCAACCTTGTTTATAAACCATTTCTAGGAGAGAAGACTTCTGGAAATATCAATGGACACCCTAATGTTGAAAATGGATAAACTTATATGGAGGTGGGGGATTTGTGTGGGTGGTCCCACTCCCAGATAATGAGCTATAGGCAAAATTTGGGGGTGTACTGTACAGTGCAGATCAATTAAGGAAAGAAGGCACTCCAAGATGAAATTTTAAGGCCTATGTGGCAGCAGGAAGGTCCAACCTCTTCTCATGGACTGAACCTTGAACAGCCATAGAAAGGTTATTCATTGATTGGTTCACAAAGTATTTCCTCATACCAAGGTCCCTAATCTTAATTTACATGTCATACTGAAGGAGAGCATCACATGCCCTCATAACTGTATTCCTGTTTTATGTATCTTGCACAATATACAATAAGACAAGAGCCTCAGGTGTTCCTGAGGCATCTTGTGACCCTTCAACAAAACAATCATCATATTCCACAAGGATTCTTCTAGGTCAAAGTACTTAAGTCAAGATAGGTAGATAACATTGAAAATGATTGACAAGAAAATCAAATTCAGTCAATAATTCACTATAAAATATTTTACTGTTATTATTTGTTGATTTCACATCATATATTTCAATCATACTTAACCATCTTCTCGAATTTGCCCTCTGCCTTTGCAACCTCCGCCCAAAATCCAAATTTAAAACAGAAAACAAACAAAATGAAAATAAACAAACAAACAAAAAGAGATGAATCTTGTCACTGAAGCTGTAGTGTGGTTCATTGAGGCACATAGTTTACCCTTTAGTCCATTCATCTTTCCTTGAAAGTGAGTCATTGGTCTGGCTTGAGGCCTCTGGTTTCTGCTACACCTCTAATAATGGGTTCTCACTGGAGATCCTATTAGATTCCCTGTTGTTGTCCATTGTCATAGTGATCCTGTTGTTTTTGATCTGTAGGTTCATCCTCCTTTACATGTCCCAACAGTTCATAGATTCAGTGGATGCTGGGGTGGGACAACTCATAGCCCTGGTTCTGGGCCTGGGTGGTAACTGAATTGGTCAGCTCCATAGCTTTCCCTCATTGTGACTAGTCACAACAGGGTCGGCTCTAGTGTGCTGCCCAGGCAGGGGGCAGGGGGCAGGGGGCAGGGGGAAGGGCTACTCTCCTGTGTGCTACATCTGTGGGGCAGGGATAGTTCTCACTCTCATTATCCCACCCTGCCAGCTCTCTTGCCTGCCACAGGTAGCAAGGGGTAGAAGAGGATGGCATCTTTCACTCACCCATGCCACCTAATGACAGACAAGACAGGGGTAAACTCTTTTGCTCTCATATCCTCAGGGCTGGCTCACCTGCATCCCCAACAACAGGGTCAGCTCTAGTGTGCTGCCAAGGTGCACACCTTTGGTGAGGGGTGGGGCCATCTTTGACAAGTGCTGGGGCTCTGGAGGGTATGAGGCTGAGCTCTCCCCTGAGGGGTAGGGGCAGCTTGCCTGCTGCAGTATCCAGCAAGAGGCAGGACTGGCCACTCCAGGAACAATGAAGAATGAGCCTGGCTCAGCACAACATTGTACGGATGACTCCGGAGCTAACACAGGCCATGGACATCATCACAGACTGCAGCTGCACCAGGACCACATATGCAGACATGTCCCACCCCGTGCCCCCGAGCAGCTTGGACCCAGATGCCACCATAGCCCCAGTGGCAGCCCAGGCCAACCCAGTAAGCACAACCCAGGTGACAGCAGTGATCCCTGGCACCAGCATCCTCCCAGGTGGCTGAGAAGACCCCAGACATCTGCAGAGCCCTGTTGCAATTCAAGCCATGGACACCACTCCAGGCATGACCCCTAGCCCTCTGCCCTTGCTCAGATATAGCCATGGCTCCAGATGGCAGCACCAGGCACCCAGATCAGCATAGCCCTGGTGTGGCACGGTTCTTGGACACTAATGTGGTCCAAGGTGGTCAGCCAGACTCTGGTCAGTAACAAAAGGAGCCCTGCACATCAACTCAGACGCTGTCTGCTGCAGGTCCATGAACCCAGCTAGGGTCCTAGGCAGCGGCTCTGACCCGGATGACACGGTGGCCCAGGCAGGGGACAGTACAGGCTACTCAGATCAGGATGTCCCTGGTGGCAGCATGGCCTCCCTATAGACACAGGTTGATGCCCAGACCCGGATACCATGGCCCCAGCTGACAGCCCTTGCCACGCAAATCAGTCTGGCCCCAGTCAGATACCAACATGGTGACAGTTTGCAGCTTAGACCCTGGGCATCCGTGTGGCCTTTGGCAGCAACATGGGCCAGGGATATCAATCCAGACCCTGGCAGATACAGGACCATGGACCTGGGAAGCAGCCTGGGCCAGGTTGTTACCATGGCCCCAGGTGGCCATGCAGACCACCCAGAGTGGCATGACCCTTGCAGCAGTGCAGCCCTCGGATATCAATGTGGCAACCAAGATCACAGGCCTCTGCATGAATTCCAGTGGAGACAGGAGCCACAAACACTGGCACAGGCCTCCTCCAATGCTCCAGGGCCTGAGACCAAAACCCAGCCCTTGCTCGTAGCCCAGGCCTGAAAATCTCCCTGGACTCTGGTGACCAGGTGGCCACTCACATCAGGCCAGCTCCTTATCACCTCCCTTCTCCATATCCACCTCTCTCCCCAGGCTACAAGCCATTCTGCATCTCCCTTTCTTCTACCTCCCAACCCTATACTCTCTCACCACAATGTTGTCTAACTGCCCAACATCAGGGTCTCAGGTTGGTGCTTGTTTTTTCCACTGCCCACCCCAGCCACAAGGAATGGCATGGAGTTGTTTCCTTTCCTCTCTCCCGTGCCCGGGTCCATGGTCCTCCGCCCATACTTGGCAAAAGGTACCTGATCACCTGGTGCCAGAGGCGGCAGGTGGGTTCATGGTTGATTGTGACAACCCCCCTACACAGATTCAGGCACTGATAAAACATTTTTGATATCACCAATCATAATAAATACGGAGTTAAATTTATCCAAAGGCAATAACCATAGACGAGTAAAATGAAGAGCTACTGTGTTATATCATTTATAAGCAAAATAAAATATCAAGTTTAAAAAAATGGATGATCAAATCACAGAATCAGAATGACATACAACAATAAATTGGACAGGAAGCTTTAGAATGAGATACAGAAAAAATAAGACCAAAGGCAAGAAAAAGGACTGTCAGAAGGGATGCTTACTAAACACTTACAATACATTAATAAAAATTTTGAAGACAGAAGTGATCAAATACTGGCAATTTCATCACTGCTATCATACAATTACTAAAATTCGTCATAAAGTAAATAAAAAGCATTAATACATTATAATTCTAGGAAATAAAACATTACCAGTATTCATTAATATTTAACATTACTAAATGAAAAATATTGAAGTCAATAAACCTCTTAATTAATGGATAGCAAAACATACTTGCTAAAATTAACTAGCCATTTTCTGAAAAGTTTCTAACAAAAGCAAGGGAAGAAATTTTGACATATAAAAATATTATGACAATATTAAATGTTTATTAAACTGAAATGATGCATATGGTATAAAGAAAATCATAAATAAAATAAAAATGATCACTATCAACATATTGATCCAACTTGCATTTATTTTGTTTTCAGAATTAGCATACAAACCATAGGTTTCTTTATGGCATTTTCATGCATATTTTATTTTTGTTGATCCTCCCCCCTCCTCCCCTCACCTATTCATATTCTCTGCCCTGTAGTTACCTTTCCCTATAGCATTTCTCTCTCTGCTCCATCTGTGAGATCTTGTTCTCCTCTTGTGGTCCCCTTTACACTTCATGACTTACACCCACATTACACACAGACATATGAGCTTGCATAGAAACTAAAATCTAGGAACTTTGTATGGAAGACTTTAAGGTTCTGCATGTTGAAAGTATAGTCTGGGTTACCTCACTTCACATCATTTCTAGATCCATCTATTGTCCTGTGAAATTTCATAATTTTACTTTTAGCATATACCATGTTTTCATTTTCTGTTCATCTTTTGGTGAGCATTTAGGTTGGTTACAACTTACTTTTAATGAAGTATAGGGAAAATATAACTTACAAAGGGGTACAAATAAATAAAACTGAGAACAAGCAAATTTGTATTTTCTAATTTTATCATTGGTTTTGCAAAAATAAATTCAGAAGTATTATTTGAAAACATTTAAACTTGTTAACAGAGTTAACAATGTAGATAAATTACTTGGTAGCTTCTCATTATAATGGCATTAGATCAGTGGTTCTCAACCTGTGGGTAGTAACCCCACTGGGGGTCAAATGACCCTTTCAGGGGGGTTACCTACTACCATTGGAAAACACAGGTATTTGTACTACATAACAGTAGCAAAATTATAGATATGAAATAGCAATGAAATACTTTTATGTTTGGGAATCACCACAACATGAGGAACTGTATGAAAGGGTAACAGGATTAGGAAGGTTGAGAACTAGTGCATTAGACAGCTAAAAATAACTGATACAAAGGAAGTCCACAGAGATAACTATCAACTGCCAATTAATAGTCAAGAATCATCCTCTGGCAAAGACAAGGTGAACGCAAAAAAGGACACCATCATTTCCAAAATCTCTTAGAAGACCCTACAAGGACAACGTCAACTGAGGGGCATTTACAAATTTAAAACATTTGGTTTAAATAAGGTCATTCCATGTAGAGTCAGATATTAGGTGATATCTGGCAAAGCTTTTGTAGCTATCATTTAGGACTGATGCATACAAGATGAATGTTTTGAAGTGAGTTTTTTTTATTTGAATTAGAAACAAGATTGTTTTACATGACAATCCCAGTTCCCTTCTCCCTCCTGTCCTCCCCTACCACCACCCCCCAACTAAACAATTACCTATCACATATCCTTTCTGCTCCCACTGGATGGTGAGGCCTTCCATAGGGGGGTCATGAGAGTCTATTGTATCCTTTGGGATAGGGCCTTGAAGTGAGTCTTTTAAGAGTAAGGACAAACAAACATTTCTGAGAAGACGGATTATCCTAGGGAAGCTAGGTTGGGCATAATTTATTTGAATAACTGAAATTCCTGGAAATTTCTCAAACAATACAATTACTTTTAATGTCATTATCATGAACAAAAATTTCCTGGAATAATGATTTTTGTTAATTAACATTGTGAAATAGTAAAGTTGCCTTGATGTACACTGACATTTCTAACTCAATCACTCTGACTCCTAATGATTTTGTATCTCAAAATCATAAAATCTATATGATTAAATGTTATGAAATAAGTTCATGTACATTCATAATATTTAATGAAAAAAATGGTTCTAGAACCTGAGTAAACAAAATGCTTTTTCTTATTGTTATTTGGTTTTGCATCATTTCATTCAAAATCCTTAGACAATTCTGCAGAAGAATAATGAGAAAGCCTGGTTTTCCATTTGTTTTAAGCAAACACATTTGAAAATTGTTTTTAAATGTTTCATTAAATGTGGGTAAATCATTTTTTAGTATGGCAAAGATTTTTATAAATCTTATTCAAAGACATAATTAAAAATCAAAAGTAGAGTGCTAGCTAGTGTCTGGGCATGTAGCATACTGATGGAGTGTTTGCTTACCATGCATGAGGCTCCAGGTTGAATCCCCTCTCCCTCCATTGCCCAAAAGCTGATAAACAATTAAATTAGGAAACAAATGAAACCTTCAGTTTGCTGAATAATTTTTGCATAGAAAGTATCCTAAAACAAACAATATAGATTGCTTCCTCAATATTATGCTGACAAATCCTACAAGAAATAAAACTGTTCAATTAAAAAATATTTTAAAAAGAAAGAGTTGAGGAAACACACAGTGCTAGGTTTAGGTGAGGCTTTTAGCAGGGATACCTAAACACAAAGGCAATGGAAAGCACATATTAGACTACTTCAAAAACTTGCTTGCAAAAGTATATAATTACAATTTAATGTTTGTCATTTGAGTTTATCGAGAAAATTTATTCACATTTCATAATAAGATGAAAACAAGATTAACCACCCAACACAAAAACTAGGACAACTAGGAAAAATTTCACAATGCAAAAAGGGCAAACAGAAACATAGAGGACTTTGAAACAGTTAATGTCCAAGAACGTTCAGGGACACACGCCACTCTGCAGCCATAAATTTGCAAAGACAAAAAGAAGAAACTCTTAGAAGCCTGTTTTCTTTGTAATGAGAGACCGAAAAATAGTGGAGGGGGGTGGGGAAGGACTAGGAGGAGTAGAGGGAGGAAAAACTATAATCAGGATTACTGTAAGAAAATAATAAAACAATAAACATAAATGATGTGGAATATCATATATTGGTGTTATATTTTGTCTCCCAAAGACTGAAATTAAAATGATCTCAATTATAAGTGGTTAAAGAGGCACAAAAGCAAGCTCTTCATTTATATTTGTTGACACCCCAAAACAGAATATCATGATTCAATTGTAATCAAAACTAAACAAATAATAAGAAAAGCTAACATATGAGAAACTGTTGGAAAAAGAAATGGTTTATTACGATAAATTTTGAAAACATTTTCTATATTTTTATATTTCTAGGAGGGGGCAGAGTAGCAGAGGGCCTTGTGGAAGTTTAGCAGTTTAAGGTTTGGCTCGTGCAGTCAGAAAACATTACAGATGCACAGTAAAATGGGTACAGACCAAAAAAAAACGTCATTAAACAGGTTACAGTGTACATAGGTGCTTATTAAGAAAAGAAAACGGAACTAGATAATCATAAGAAAAAATAAATAATTTTAAAATAATTAAGTACCCTTCCCCTAAAATGAGATTGATGACTGCTCTTTATACCATCCTAGAGCCCTCATCCAGTGGCTGATGGAAGCAGAAACAGACATCCACAGATACACGCTGAGGTGAAATCTGGAATTTAGTTGAAGAGAGGGAGGAATGAAGATTGAAGGAGTCTGTACCACGTTGAAGAAACCCACAGAAACAGTTGGTCTGAACTAGGGAGAGCACATCGACCCCAGATGCTGTCTGGGAGGCCAGTACAAGACTGATCCAGACCCCTGAACATGGATGTCAAAAAGGAGGCCTCTGCACTCCAGGAAGCCTCTGGTAGTGGATTAGTATTTTTCCATGGTGTAAGAAGGGACTTTGAGAGCCCATCCCACCTGAAGGGATACACTCTGGCCCTGGACACATGGGGAAGGGCCCAGGCCCAGCACAGGAAGATTTGTCGGACTTTGCAGAGCCCCCATTGAGGGCCCTACCCTGCCTGGGGAGTGGTGGGTGGATGGGGTGGTGGGGAGGATGGATGGAGGTGAGGGGAGGGAGAGGGAGAAGGGACTTACATGTGAAACAAGCTTGTTCCCTAACTTGAACTAATAAAAAAAAATCAAACTGCAAACCAAAATGGGGTTATATTGACATAAAAAAAAACCAGTAATATTGACCAATGAATCCTGTGTGATGCTTTGTAGACTTTGATTTTTTTTGAATGCTGATGAACAAAAACAGCTGCTTAGAAACATGGGGTTGTAAAATGAATTACTGAATTAAATCAGCCTAGATACTTTCAGGATGTCTTAATTTTAAAAGGGAATTCAGAAAATTTGTTGCATTGTGGGAGAGGTTATACTTTTGTTTCGATGGGAAACAAAAGGCTATGGATTTTTTCAAAATTAATAGAGACCAGATTTGATTGGGGAAAACACCCTGAAAATCTTGGCTACAAACATAAGAAAATAAGCCTTTAAAAAATACCGCAAGACAGGTGATGTGTATGCTGACCCCTTGACATGGAACAGCTCTGAGATTAGATGAGACAACATAAATCTTGTTGGCTACAGAGTCCCCTTGATTTATTATTACACGCTATCCTTTCAAATGGCATAGACAGAGGTTTGGATATACAGTCCAAACAAACATAAAGTTGACAGATATCTTTTACCTCAAATATAAAACAAAAATGTATCTTTGGCTGGCGTGTGTACAGTGCACAGTCCATACTTGTGTTAATGCAGGTACACATGTTACCTTGGAAAATTGTATATTTTCAGACCAAGGGGATCAGACACCAATGAAATTGAGTGTCCTATGTGATACAATCTTTTAGAGTGGCTCTGTTGCAGCTTCCACAGAATTGTGCATTCAGAAGAACCTCACGGCTACTAGCTGAGATGCCTCAGCCTCAGAGACTATTCTAGCCAGGACTTCAGGTAAGCCTTGTACTTTCCCATTATGCAGAGACTGGAAAACAAATGTTATGGCTATTTTTCTTAGGACTTGACTATTATCTCAATTTTCACAGGTTCCCTGGTGATGCTGTCATCTCCCAGACAACAAGAAGCAGTCTCGAAGACATGATGCCCACATTCTCAAGAGGTGGAGTCGGTGTTTGATTGTGTTTTGGGTCATCATTCAATGGGGATATAGGAATATAGGATAAAAAACAACTATTCATCTCAAATATTTTACATTGATAAGGATTTTTGTATATTGATATGAATTAAGGTTATTTTTGTTACACCTTATATATGTTTCTACTCTTGTTTAAGGTATTGTATCTATACACCTCATTTGAAACTGTAGTATAATTAAAAAATACAGGTTACTAGTTAGTCATCTTATACTAATAAAACATGTAGTTACATTGGATATGTTTTCAAGGTTACAGAGATATAGTTTAGACAGATAGGTGGTCTTCAAACACTTCAGAGTCATACAGAATTTAATTAAATTTAATTTAATTAAATTTGGAATTTAAGATGTTTAATAACCCAAGGCTTTTCATGACAATGAGACACTTTTGCTTCTGATAGCACCAATTTAATTCATAAAAGAATAATAGGCATCAAAGAGCCTCCATATGGAGTTCACTTCACTGTGGCAAAGCTAGCTATTTGGTCAAGAAATTGCCCTTCCTGATAGTATACTGTATAGACTGGACAACCAGGGAACAAAGGAAAAAAACTTCTGAAATTTGCCTAGACAAGGTGGGACAGCCCTTCAAAATTCCTATTTCAAACAAAAGTTTGTCAGATATTCTAGGTTTGTAGGCTGAAAGACGATGCCCCAGTGGTGCAGTGGAACCTTCTCATTTCTATGATTTTGGAAGCTTCTTGCTTTGTGCTTCCTGTTTACTTGAATAATATTTTAGCCTTTCTGGATCTCTGATGGATATGAAAATGAGGTAGTTATAGCTATAATTTTCCTTGTTAACAAATTCAGAAAAGACATGTACACAAGAGATGTAAAGTTTATAAATTTGAGACACATAAAAGCTTAAATTGTTCATCTAAAAAATATTTTGAGGTCTAAAAGATAATTTTGGATTGGTAGTACAAGGTAGGATCCAAAGTTAATCAGGTACAAAACTTTGGACTCACAAAAATAGAATAGATAATGGAGTATTTTCTCTGAATTTGCCAGATGCAAATGGACTGGATATTATAAAAGCAATTTTTTAAATTTTCTTCTCAAATATATAATTATTTATGCTTTATTTATAAACATTCTTTTTTCATTCATTTATATAGCTCATAAATAAAGTCATGTACAATTATGATACACAATACAGTATGTTCACAATGGCATGGCTAAATTAAACCAATTAACATTTTATATCACCCATATTCATCATTTTTGTTTTGAGAAAACTTAAAGTATACTATCTCACAACTTTTAATATATAACATATTGTTATCAACCATATTTATCATGCTCTCAGTAGACCTCAAGACTTCACAGAGTCCATGCCTCTTGTCCAACTGCAGTTTTATATCCTTAAACCAATTGTTTCCCCATTGTTAAAAGACCAACATTGAAGCCTAATAGTCACAATTCTGCTCTCTGTTCCCATAAGTTCATCATTTCTAGGTTACACATAAAATTGAAATTGTGTGACATTTCCAGTGTATCACTTCTTTTTTTTTTTTTGGCAAGCATATAACTTTACTACTTACTAAAAATGAAATCAAATTTGCATGCACAGGTGAGCACTCTCTGAAACACCTTGGATTCATCACATATTTGATTTTCAATTAATATATATATGGAGAGAGAGAGAGAGAGAGAGAGAGAGAGAGAGAGAGAGAGAGAGAGAGCAATAATGGCAATATGTTATGCATCAATAGCAGCAACAACTTTTCCAGGTTCTGCAGTCATTTGAACAAAATTGTAGAGACATCCAGCACACTCCATTTAAAAAACAAAAAACAAAAAATAAACAACAACAACAAAGTAAAAAACAAAATCCCAGAAAACAGTGCAGTTCTGTTACTCTTGTGGTACTTGACACCATTTTTTTTCAAAATTAGCTTCTCAGTCATCATCTGGCAGGAAACCATTCTGAGCAACATCATTAAAAACAGCTCTGATAAAGCATGGTCACTATTATTTATCATAAAGCAGGTCCACATATGAGTGAGCACATACTATGTTGGTCTTTTTGTGATTGGTTTACCATTCACAAATTCCATTCATGGCTATTACAAATAATACTGCTATGAACATGGTTGAACAGATGTCCTTGTTATATGAATGTGCTTCTTTTGGGTATATGCCTAGGAGTGGAATTGCTGAATCTTTGGTAGACTCATTCCCATTTTCTTGAGGAGTCGCCATGCTGATTTCCACAGTGACTGTACAAGTTGGCACTCCCACCAGCAGTGGAGGAGTGTTCCTCTTTCTCCACATCCTCTCCAGCATAAACTGTCATTGGTATTTTTTATTTTGGCCATTCTGACAGGAGTAAGATGTTATCTCAGAGTTGTTTTGATTTGCATTTCCCTGATGACTAAGGATGTTGAAGACTTTCTCATGTGTCTTTCAGCCATTTTAGATTCCTCTATTGAGAATTGTCTATTTAGTTCTGTACCCCACTTTTTAATTGGATTGTTTGGAGTTTGGGGATCTAGCTTCTTGAGTATAAAAGCAATTCTTACTTGATATTTGCTGTTATTGTATTTGCTGTTATTGTATATAGTCTTACTAAGTTAAGCTGAAACCTTTCTTTTTATTTAGAGAAAAAGGGGGAAATGTTGCATAATACTTGTGTAATTATGCAAAGGTACATTATATCTTTTAAATACATAAAGATATGTTGTGCTTGTTCAACTATGTAAAGATGTGTTGCATTTGTTCAATTATTTAAAGGTGTATTGCTGTGTTCCCTTGCCTCCCTGAGGCACCTAATTGGTCTGAAAAAAAGCTGAATGTTCAATAGTGAGAGAAGAGATATAGGTAGAACTTATGTACAGGGAGAGTATGACAGAGAAGGAATTTAGGCTGAGAAGAAAGAAAAGGGGATGGTAGAGAGATGCCAGGGGCCAGCCAGAGAGACATAGAAGAAGCAGGAAAGTAGGACATACAGTATAGTGCAAGAAAGTTAAAAAAAAGTCTCAAGGCAAAATGTAGAGGAACAGAAATAGGTTAATTTAAGTTATGAGTTAGTCAGACAAGCCTAAGCTAAGGCCAAGCACTTATAATTAATAACAAGTCTCCCTGCCTTTATTTGGGAGCTGGTTGATTGCCCAAAGAAAATGCCAACTGCAGAGTCCAGCTGGCTAAGTCTAACTATACACTTTTTATCATAAAAATATCCTTTGGCTATGCAAAGCTGGATATCCAGAATTATAAGAAAAGTAATATATTTTGTTTGAGCAAATTTGCTTTGAATATTTAAAAGAATAAAAAGAAAGTCAGTTAGTAAAATAAATACTTCTAAAACAATGTTAAGTTAAAACTAATTCTGCTGTTTATTTAAAAGAGTATTTCCTTTTCCTATCATTTGGTTACACTTTTCTAATTTAGTTACGTTTGAATCAGTTTGAGAGTTAGAGTTTGAATCATTTTCATAAATATTACTTGAACCTTTCAGACTTAGTGGTCCACAAATTGTGAATGTTATATGCAATCATTTAGAAAAATAAGATCAAAACATTTTTGTAATAAGCTGTGTTTTCCTTTATTCTTCATGTCTTTCACATCATCCATCTCAGCACCATTCATCTCCCTGTCCCTTCGTATCTGCCCTCTACCCATGCCACCTCCCCCACTAAGGAAAATAAAATAAACATTTAAGAATAATAGAAAGAAAGAAACCTCATTGTGGAAGCTATAGTGTGACACAGAAAGT